>NC_089801.1:43396939-44001939 GCF_029633855.1 Hoplias malabaricus | reverse complement strand
AACACCTTAAAATGACCAGAACAGTGTGTGATATTGTAAACAGTATGGTATCTACAGCAACACAAGGCTAATAAAACAATGGTACCATAACACCACCAGCTAAAGCAACACTGTTCTGTTGTATCCCTAGCAACAGCAGCTATGACCATGCAAACTTCAATATATCCAAAACTATGTTTTGCTGTATCCATAGCAACAGCCGTTAAAATAATCGTATTCTGATGTATCGACATCCACGTTCTACTGTATCCATAGCAACAGCAAATAAGACATTGGTACTGTATCCACAAACACGTTCTGTTGTAGCTACCCATGGCAACAGTAGCTAAAACTATGGTACTATCATATATCTACGACTATGTTCTCCTGTAACCATAACAATAGTTCAGTTATGTACTAGAATGTATCCGCAACTGTGTTCTGCTGTACCCATAGCAACACTAGTTAAGACTATGATGTCTCTACAACTGTGTCCTGCTGTAACATTGGCTACAGCATTCTGGACAGTGTTACTGTGGCGTAGTTAAACACATTTGCCATGACGTATCACACACAGTAGTTGAAGTCACCGCGTTCTGCTGTTCCCGTAGCAACAGTAATTAAGATATTCTTACTCAGGAGCGTCTGCCTTCCTCGCGTCCACAGCGTCTCCATTCGCCGTCTCCTTCTTGTCCGGCTGGTCAGACATGGCTTTGAAAAGAGGGGACTTCTCCTCCAAACAACAGACGTTTATAAAGTTGGATTTTGTGACGTAACAACTTGGTGAGGGTTTTAGTTTTCCGGACGTTGATAAAGATCCACTTCCACCGACTTGTGTCTTCGAGCAGCGCTGTTTCTTTGTCTGCGCTCTCAGCCAATCAGAGGAGAGGCTTTACTGCCAATAACAAAAACAACCGTGTGCATCTTAAAGGAGAAGTGTCATAATTAACTCTAAACACAACCTAATCTGTAACATTTAAACATATTAAAGACAAATTGTCCGGTCTGTGCAAAAACACAGGAACTCTTTGGAAATGCACATAGGTGTATATGATAAATACTACATTTATTTTAACTTTAAAATGTTGAAATTCATACAATTTATTGAGAAGGAGATGGACGATAATGAAGCCTTAGAAATACGAGACTCAACATCTCAGTGTTTAAACCTAAAATAGGTATTTAGAACTGTTTTATGTCTTAAAATCACCTAATAAAATGATATGTTTCATTCGGTCATTTTACACTCTGTTTGCTTTTAGAACCAAAAAACACCCAATTGAACATGATTTCTTACTGGAGTGCTTTAGCATAAATAACATCCTAAAACATGTTGAAGTGAATATTTAAAGCCGCACCTTAGACTCAAACACACACATCCTACAAAACTGAATTAATAATGAGTTATAAGACATTCGTATTGTTTAAACATACAGAACAACAACAACCCACGACTTCATGGGCGAAACAGCTCCACAATCGTGTTATTTTAGTTATAAGACACAACCATGAAACTGGCGCCTTTAAATGTAAAGCATCAGCTGTGAACGGCGAAACTGGTCTTTCTTTTCTTTGTCTGCGATCTTTTCACTTGATAAACAAAGAAAACACAGCTGAAAACACGCTTAAAAGCCCCAGTGAACTCACCGAGTCCAGTTAAAGCTGTTTTTTCCAAACAAAGTCGCGGAACCGGAGAAAAGCGACGGAAATTCACTGTTAATGAAAACAGCTGCAGTTTCCAGGAAGCTTGCAATGTGAAGCAGCACAATAAAAACTACATTACCCAGAAACACCCGTGCCTGCATATCGGTTACATCCTTACGCCCTCAAGCGGTAAAAAAAATATTACACATTTTTAATAACTGACAAGAAATGTTTGAAAACCATCATGTCATGATTATTTATCCTTTTAAATTTAATTGAAACTTTTATATGTTATGTGATTGAGCTGATTTGTTTTTGTAGAAGTTTAACTGCCATATTTATAAAATCTATAAAATCTGCTTCCAGTATATTCTTGGTTTATGAAAATTCAATAAAAGTATATTACCCATTTTTTAAAAATAAATCATTTTAACTCTCCTGTTGTATTCACATTTCTTTTAGGTCTGCTGGTTCCTCCAGAATGACACTATAATTAAAATTGTTCCCCAACATTATGTATCAGCGTTTATGTTGACTCTCTCAATAACGTTTTTGGCGTTTTGAGAGCTTTCAATGATTTTTAAGTACACATTTATTATTGTTAAGTTATGGGAAACACAAACTTTGTTATCATGCCATATGTAGTATCAGTTATGTTTTCACTTTGTCCTGTGAATTACCATTTATGGGCCCTAAAACAAACGGTAGTTTGTTGAAGATTATTGTAGCAAATACCATATTCCTGGTGGCTGGGAAGCTTGTGGTTTTGGGGATTAACCTCATGTTTGGGGACCATTGTGCCAGGTGTTTGTGTGTGCATGTGTTGAGTTTGTATATGGTGTCTGACGTGGGCAGAGCAGTATCCACCATGAGGCATGTTATTGTGATGGTGTATAAGGGTTTAGCTGGTTCTGCCATACATTCATTATCTGTAACTGCTTATCCAGTTCAGGGTTGCGGTGGGTCCAGAGCCTACCTGGAATAATTGGGTGCAAGGTGGGAATACACCCTGGAGGGGGCGCCAGTCCTTCACAGGACATCCTGCCATATATCAAGTGCAAATAGTTCCCTACCCCTGCAACATTTTTTGTTCTATTCCCCTTTTTAGGACACTTGAATATAAGTTTCAGTTGGAGAGTATGGCTGTGTCTCAATGCCCTAGCTTTGGTGCTGTTACCATTTAAAATTACTTGTTATATTGACATGTAACATATATAAAATGTATGTGTCATCCAGAGGACGGCACGGTGGCGCAGCAGTTAGTGTCGCAGTCACACAGCTCCAGGGGCCTGGAGGTTGTGGGTTCGATTCCCGCTCCGGGTGACTGTCTGTGAGGAGTTGGTGTGTTCTCCCCGTGTCCGCGTGGGTTTCCTCCGGGTGCTCCGGTTTCCTCCCACAGTCCAAAAACACATGTTGCAGGTGGATTGGCGACTCGAAAGTGTCCGTAGGTGTGAATGTGTCTGTGTTGCCCTGTGAAGGACTGGCTCCAGGGTGTATTCCTGCCTTGCGCCCAATGATTCCAGGTAGGCTCTGGACCCCCCGCGACCCTAAATTGGATAAGCGGTTACAGATAATGGATGGATGGATGGATGTGTCATCCAGAACTATTTTGTCTGCCATACAGATATTTTGGACATGTTCGTTCTTGGGTGGCACAATGGCAGTGCCACACAGGTCCAGGGACTCGGGTAGCCTTTTCCACCAACGTTTAAATATTATCATCATCATCATCATCTTCTTTTCCGCTTGGGTCGCGGTGGCAACAGGGCGAGCAAAGAAGCCCAGACATCTCTGTCCCTCGCAACATCCACCAATTCCTCCTGGGGGATCCCAAGGTTAGATATAACCCCTCCAGCATGTCCTGGGTCTACCCCGGGGCCTCCTTCCAGTTGGACGTGCCTGGTATACCTCCAGTGAGAGGCGTCCAGGAGGCATCCTGATCAGATGCCAGAACCACCTCAACTGACTCCTCTCAACGTGAAGGAGCAGCGACTTTACTGCAAGCTCCTCACCCGATCACGGAGAGTACTCGGCAACCCATTGGAGAAAGCTAATTTCGGCCGCTTGTATCCGCAATCTTGTTCTTTCGGTTATTACCATGGCCTCAGACTTGGAGGTGTTGATCCGCATACTGACTGCTTCACACTTGGCTGCAAACTGCTCAAGTGAACACTGGAGGCCTCCATGCGAAGAAGCCAGAAGAACAACATCATCTGCAAAAAGCAGAGATGCCACTTCCCGAGCCCCTCGATGAAAGCCTTACTGTCCCAGGCTACGCCTTGCCACCCTGTCCATGAATATCAGGAACAAGAGTGGAGATAAGGCACAGTCCTATGCCCACACTGAACAAGCTTAACTTCCTACCAAGGATGCGAACACAACTCAAACTCTGAGAGTACAAGGACCGTACGGCTCGCCGGAGCGACCCTGGCAACCCACACTCCCGGAGCCCCTCCCACAGAATCTCTTGGGGAACACGCCTTGTTTTATGCCTTTTCCAAATCCACAAAGCATGTGTAGAGTGAAGTAGCAAATTCCCACGCCCCCTCAATCATCTGTGAAAAAGTAAAGAATTGGTCCATAGTTCCACGGCCAGGACGAAATCCGCATTGTTCCTCCAAAATCCGAGGTTCGACTATCAGACGGATTCTCCTTTCCAGCACCTTGGCATAGACTTTCCCCAGGAGGCTGTGAAGTGTAATGCCAAGATAATTGGCACACTTTCTCCGGTCCCCTTTTTTGAAAATAAGAACCACCACCCCGGTTTGCCAATCCAAAGGCACCGTTCCCGAGGTCCATGCAATATTGTATAGGCGAGTCATCTAAGACAGCCCCTCAGTATCCAGTGCCTTCAGTAACTCTGGGCGAATCTCATCCACTCCTGGAGCTTTGCCACTGCGAAGCTTTTTTACCACCTCAGTGACTTCAGTCAAGGAAATGGAATCTGACCCTCCAGACACTTCTGGCCCTACCTCCTGCACAGGAGGCATGTCTCTCGGGTTAAGGAGTTCCTCAAAGTGTTCTATCCAACACCCGACAATACGTTCAGTCGCACAAAGTCGATCATTGACCTTTGGCCCCCACCAAAACAATAGAGTCTGTCCATGGAATCCCCTCTAGAACTCCACTCACTGCCTCCAAGAAGGCCGAATACTCTGAGCTGCTGTTCGGTGCATAAGCACACACAACAGTCAAAGTTTTCTTCTCGGCAAACCGGAGCCGCATTGAGGCGACCCTCTCGTTTACTGGGACAAACTCCAGCTGTACAAGCACCAGCCGGGGACTTGTGAGTATCTCCACACCCGCCCGGTGCCTCTCACCTTGTGCAACTCCTGAGTAGGAGAGAGACCAACCCCTATCGAGGAGTTTGGTTCCAGAGCCCACACTGTGTGTAGAGGTGAGCCCAACTATATCTAGCTAGTATCTCTAAACCTCACGCACCAGCTCTGGCTCTTTCCACCAGTAAAGTTATATTCCATGTACCAAGAACCAGTTTCTGCTGACAAGTTCCACGATGCCAGGGGCCCCTTCGCCTCCGCTCTGTGCCTGATGTGCATTGCACCGCACCCCTACTCTGGATCTTGCAGGTGGTGAGCCCACATGATCCTCCCATGTTGCCATTTCGGGGCTGCCCAGCCACCAGGCGCTCACCGTCGGACACTACCCCCAGGCCTGGCTCCAGGGGTAGGTCCCGGTAACCCTCTCCCGGGCAGGGTACACTGAGTTTTAATAGGTGTACTCATAGGGATGCTTTTGGATCATGTTTGTCTGGATCTTCACTCCAGACCTGTTCGCCATGGGAGACCCTACTGGGAGCTAACAGCTCCCAACGACATAGCCCTGGAGGTCATGAGACCACACAAGCCCTTCCACCACGACAAGGCCCTGATCTAGGAAGGGTTTAAATATTTTAAATATTTAAATATTTAAACCTTTAAATATTTTGCAGCATTTTCACCAACATAAATTGGCTCATGAACAAGAAAAGTCAGTGGCTAGTCAAAATAAAGAAGCTCCAGAAATTGCTCAGGGCGTTTGTGTGTTTCTGAAGTTCAGTGCAACCTGAGATGCTTTAATTCTCTTTGCTGTTCACAAGCTCAGCAGATGACTCAGAACTCATCATCATGTCCACACATGAGTCATGTCTCACTCTGCTCTGACAGTGTAGTAAACAGTGGATAAACCATGACCCTGTCCTGACTCCATTTATCTCTGGAGCAACGCTGGAACCAAGACCCCACAGCTCCCCGCACTGGTGACTTGACATTGGTTCTCATCTAAACTGGTGGAAACACAGGGGGCCGGTTCCCTGGAGAGAAACAAGACTCTAAGTATCCTGAAAGGAATCTGGTCAAGATCCAGAGTTCATTTGGTGGAAATGGCTGTACGTAAGATGCAGCACAAAATTAGAATGGTTAGTTTTGTCTGATATTTTCACACTGACTAGTAGATAAGCAGTCCAATTGTTATGTTTGTGAAATGATTGTATGGGGTGTTTACAGTGTAGCCTTTATAGAAAAGTAACATTTTGGTATACATTCTTTTTTAAAAACGAGAGTCTATAACTGTAGAACTCCAAATTCTTCCTGTATGATCTGTGGAGGGAATGGACAGTGACCGTAGAAGCAAGACGATGGTCATTATGTTTTGCCAGATCAGTCTAATTTATGCTACCATGTGTGCATCTATAATGTGTGTGTGTGTGTGTTTGTGTGGGCAGGCATTAAAACTGGACATGATTAACAGATTTTCCAGCACATGTACACATGGCTTGGTGTTCTCTTTCTAATCTTCACACCATGTTAAGCAGGGTTTTTTTAAGTGTTTGTCACCTTCACAGAGTACCAGGAAGGTGTCAAGCTCAGGATGGTGCAAATATTTGAGAGTGACCACAAAGTCTCTAGTATAATGAGGCTGATGATCCAGGCATGGTGTATGATAAAGCTATGATTAGTATTTTTTATCTAGAATTTTTGTGGAATTCTGTTTTAAATTTGTGTTGACAGGTCAAACAAGGATGAGGCTTCAATAAAGCCCAGTAAAAACTCAACAGTTTGCAGGTAGTGCTAGTCCCACATGGCACTGTGGTCTTGGGGTATTGGGTTTGAACCCCACCTTGGGTCACAGGATATATTTGTCACAGATGGAAACTTTGACATTTTAATAAAAGAGACATTTATTTTAGCCATATTTTAGTTTCTGATCTTTTCATTTTGATCAATTTCTGGGTTGCCATGGCAACCGTGTCTCAGTCCCAAGCAACTTCCTCTGTATACATTCCTTCCTGGTATACATCCATGCTGTGTCCAAAAATGTGCCCTATTCACCATTTAGTGTCCGAAATCATTCAATACCCTCCTGAACCCTATAATAGTGCATTGTATAATGAGTAATATGGAGAATATTGAATAGGGAGCCAATAGGGACACAGCATCAGACATTCCCAGGCCAGCAAAGAGATATGATCCATTCAGGATCTCAGGGACTTGGGAGTAAAGTAGTGGAGCCACAGCTCCTTTATGTTGAAAGGAGTCAGTTGAATTAAAGTATGACCCAGACAGACTGTGACCCAAAGCAAGGACTGGACACCTGGACCGTGGAGGTATGTTGCAGGACACTATATGCAGCGCCACCTTGCTGCCCACTTTTACAGGAAAACCCATGTGTCCTTTATAAACTACACCTATGTATTATAATAACATTATGACCGTCTTCTTTGTTTCTACACACACTGTTTATTCTCTCAGCTCCATTGACCGTAAAGGTGCACTTTGTAGTTCTACAATTATAGACTTTAGTCCACTTGTTGTTCTGCATATTTCATTAGACATTTCCCTGCTATTCTTTAATGGTTAGGTCCCCTACAGGGCTGGTGTGATTTGTGTGGTGGACCACTCTCAGCACTGCAGTGATACTGACGTGGTGGTGTGTGTTACTGTGTTTTGTGCAGCAGTACTGCTGGAGTTTTTAAAACTTGCGTCCACGTACTGTCCACTCTAGACACACCGACCTCACTGGTCCACCTTGTAAATGTAAAAGTCAGAGACAGTCTGTTGCTGCAGAGGTTGTGTTGGTAGTCCTCTAGTCCTTCATCAGTGGACAGAGGAGGCTGTAAGCTAGATATTTTTCGTTAGAGGTCTTTTCTCAGTTCTACAGTGACACTGAGGGATTTAACATTCCTGCAGCACTGCTGTGTCAGATCCACACATACCAGTGCTACATACACTAACATACCCCCACCACATCAGTGTCACTGCAGCACTGAGGTTTAGCCATCACCAAAATCATACCTGCTCTGTGGGTGTCCTGTGAGGGTGCTGATCATTGAAGAACAGGGTGAAAGGGGGCTAACAAAGTATGCAAAGCAACAGTCGTCAACAACTATTTGTTGACAATAGTGCTCCTGTATGGTCAATGGAGAGAATGGACAGTAAGAGTAGAATTAAGGAGGTGGTAGTAATACTATGGCTATGTTTGCATGTTTAGTGTGTGTGTGTGTGTGTGTGTGTATGTGTTGGATTGACACTGTCAACATGCAGATAGTAGTTTAGGCTGCCTTGAACACCAGCCCCCACTTGTCCTTACTTGGATCACTTTACTAACCACTACACCCCGGGAATAATAATATCACAACAATCAATAGTAATATCACAGTTCTGCACTGATATAGAGTGTAATTCACATTGCCTTTTAAGTTTAAAAATGTAACTGAACATACTAAACTGGGTTATGTTTCAGTTTGTTGATCATTTAGATTTTGCTTAAATTAAGACTTGATTAGCATGTTGTCCAACACACGCACACACACACACGCACACACACACACACACACACACACACACACACACACACACACACACACAGCATTTGTGGACACTCTCATATCTTCACACCATCTCGAGGGTCATATTTTAAACTATGTCACCTTCACAGAGCACCGGGAAGGTGTCAAGCTGAGAATGGTGTGAACTTTAAAGGCAACTTTGAGGGAAACTTTAAGTTTAAACTACTTGCATGATCTGGTAAACATGTTCAACAAGACATATTGTCGCTGCTCAATGAAAAACATGTATCTCCGTTTTTGTGGATTTTAATTTTATTACATTATTTGAAAACAGAAGCTGTCCTTCACATTGTGTGAACATTTCAAGATGAACCAAGAAAAATGCTCCAAAATTCCATTGGGAATGGAATTTGACTTTCATTGAACATTAAGAATTTTTTTTTACTTCTCCTGTAAAGTTACAATTTTGGAGATACATATTTTTAACTGGACAACAGCAATATATACACTGAACACAATTATCAAATGAAGACATTTAATATGACTTATCAGACACAATAAATTATAATTACCACTTTGTTGTACATGTTTTGTAAATTACACTGTGGCAACAATTTGTTTTATCTTCTACACTCTATTATACCTTTATAAAGATATTAAATAAAACCTAGTGAAATTTTCCCTGTAGACTTCCCAGCATCCACTGAGCAACAACTTAGCCACAAGCTGGGATACCATAGCAACCATCAAGTGACATCTTAGCAACCACTAGCAACGACCTAGCAATCACTAGCAATATCTTAGCAATTACATGGGATATCATAGCAACCACTTGGCAACACATTAGCACTTAGCAGCATCTTAGTAAGTACCTTGTATACCATAGTAACCACCTAGCAACCACTTAGCAACCATCTGTAAAACCATAGTAACACTTTAGTGACACCATAACAACCACCTACGAGCCATGACATAATAGTCAAAGGTCCTAGGGTGAGTATGTGTACATTCACTGGGTTAAATGCAGAGATCAAATTGTATGGTTGTACAGTGATCATAAAGCATGTCACTAGTTCATTTAGTACCGGGATATCATAGCAACCACACATTTTCAACCACTTGGGATACCATAGCAACTGCCTAACAACAGCTTAGCAACCTGAAAAACGAGCAACAGATTAAGCCCAATTTATATTCTGCGGTGACCCTACGCATAGGAAATGTGTCAATGCAAACTCTATGCCATAGCCTACAGTGTATCCTGACGCGCACCTCTCCAGAAATGTAACTAGGTCAGTAGGATTTGTCAGTAGTCAGATGGACATTGTTTATGCTTAGGCGAAGGAGTACTATAACCTCTTATACACATTACAGAGACAGACTCTAGACACATAGTGAGAGATTTCCTCAGGCATGGTGTACATCAGGGATGGATAAAAATTTTTAACTCAGAAAATATACAGATGTTTCCAGGAATAAATAACTCAATGAGAAATGATACTACGTGGGAAAAACATGCCGGCTTTATTATTTTCCTGGCACCTTATGTAAAGTATGCTCTGTCCCAATAAAAGAGGTAATCCCTAAATGTTCCATTCATCCATCCATCCATTCATCCACTTTAAATGTTTATAAAAGTAATTCTACTACACCACTGCATAGTGTATTACATAGTCTAGAAAAATATGTTTTAGATTCATGTTGTGATGTTTAGATTCAATGTTGTGGCAGTGTAATTGCAGAGCAATGCAGACATCAACGCAGAAGTATAAACGCTCCCAAGGGCGTGGGGCTCTTGCGTAGCCTATGACATAGGCTCTGTGTCGAGTCAATGAAGAAGTAAAAATTGGCCTTTAGTGACATGGTAGCAACCACTTATTAACACCTTAGCACCATTTGGCAACACATAGCAACCTCTTAGCAACAACCTTAGCAAAGACCTGACCTGAGATACGATAGCAACAGCCTAGTGACATGAAAGCAACTACTTATCAACACCTTACAGACCACATTGGATATCATAGCAACCACTTAGTAACACCATAGCGACCACCTGGGATACCATAGCAACTGCCTCGCAACACAATAGCACCCACCTGTAATTACCTAGCAACAGCTTACCAACACTTTAGCAACCACTTAGAAACACCAGAGCAACCATCTGAGATACCATAGCAACCACTTAGCCACAACATGGGATATCATAGCAACAATTTAGTAATACCTTAACAATCACCTGTGATACAACAGAAGAAGAGATACAACAACAGGAATGGTCTAGTATCACTTTAGCCACTACCTGGGAAACCATAGCAAATGCCATGATACACTTTAGCAACCACTTGTGTTACAATAGGAACTGCCTAGCAATATCTTAGCACACACCTGGGATACATTAGACTGCCTAGCATTTCCAACCACTAGTAATCACATTTTTATTATTTGTTTTTTGAGCACTCTGGTATTTACTTCAGGAAATGCATATTGTCACTGTCCAATTTGTGTGTGTGTGTGTGTGTGTGTGTTTTAATCTTCACACTATCTTCAGAAGTGTCTTATCTTGAATGATGCTTGTCACCTCCACGGTGGAACTGATAGAAGCTCAAATATTATAAATAACGTTCTCAGAAAAAAAAGATGTTGCTATCTATAGAGTGTCAGGTGTTGTATATAAATGAGGCAGATCCCTGATGCATTGAGGGACTTCTCGAACCATAGAACTTCATCTTCTCCTTGGACAAGACATATATGGCACACTAGACACCCAGCTGAGTAAGTATCAGCAGAAATAAACCACAGAAGACATCACTGAGGGTCTTTTTATAAAAGTTCTGCCTTGGGTACAGAACCACTGTAAAAATATATGTTCAATGTCTTACTGACTGCTGGAAGTTTCTGGGTTGAGGGTTTTTGTTTAAATGAGTGTAATATGAGCAATGAAATCCACTGTACATTTCTCCATCAGGTTCCTACAGCTCCATCTGGATCAGAAAGGCATCACTCACATCAGCTGAAAACTCAGAGTAAGTCTAGTACACTACAATAAATTAAACGCTAGTACAGGCTTAGGTTAATCAGTTCTGCTCAGTTACAAAAAAGGCTAGATTTTGAAACATACACTCCTTCAAAGATTTATTCCAGCACAACACACTTTTACACCACCTTTTATTCTATCAACACTTGAAAATTTGTTTTCGACATTCATATATTATCAAACCCCAAGTATGGAACTGTAATGGACCTAATCTGTAGACTTTTATTTCTTTATTTTAACTTTCCAGTTTCACTGACTCTGCTGCTATCATGCACTGTATCATATGCTATATACATGATCCCTGCAGGTGAAGTGCTTATCCTCGACTCATAGAACTCAATTGTCATGACTGCACTTGGGTGGTAACTTGGTGGACAGGAAAACTGTACCAGGACACATACAGCACAACCAAGTTCGGTGTGGGGGTGTGTGTGAGACACAGGGTTGCTTTTGCTTACAAATATGCTATCAACGAAGGCAGTGCTGAAAGCGTCTGAAAAAAACATACACAGTTCTAGAGAGAATGGGATTTTCACATCAGGCGAGGTGAGCAAAGCAAGGCATTGTCTGAAAACTCTGGTAAAGCTTGGATAGCCAGGTAGATGTTGCGGTTGTGCTTAATTATTACACTACAAATTGGGTTGAAATGGCAAATGCTTCCTGTGTTATGAATTGCCAGAATTGCAAATGGAGTGCATTTTTCCATTTCCCAGATAGAATTATTTAAAAAAATAACAGAGCTCAGGTCATAGAGTTAACAAGCAAATGTAAGTAACAAGCATGTATCTGAAAACACTGGCTTTCTTTAGAAATTACTGTTTGCTGGATTTGACATCAGGGACAGCGTTAGACTAATGTGTGCAGAAGTAAAGATCCCTGTATTCAAAAGAGGATGCTATCAGCTTGGGGCAAAAGGTGAGACTCTGAAGATAGCTCACCTCAGGGTTTAGACAGTGATTGGATGTTTATGCACAAAATACACCAGTATTGAGTGAGTAAGGTGCTCCTATATGAACGCCAGGACATGGTTTTCAAGATTGTGGTCATGTGCTGTGCATTGACTAATATGTGCTCTATTGTTCTTATGAAACCATAAACCTTGGTAAATGTAACATTATACGATATCAGTTTTGTGTAGGTGCTTACACCACAAATGAGGTAGGAAAACACTTCTGGAAACGTAACATGTGGTTTAATCACCCACCTTCTCTGTGTTCTTGTGGGTCAAGTCTGTTTATTTCTTTTATTTTTTCCATGTAGCACTCTTTTGCTGCCTTGTTCAGTTTCTCTCCATAAGGAAAAATGCCCTTGATATAAGATGGTCAGTTCATATTTTTTTTGTTTACCCTTGGAGTGCCATACAATATGGCGGACACTACCCAGAATGCAGTGCCTCATTATGTAGTTGCCCAATGTCTGTTGTGAATGCTAAATGAGAATCAGACCACTACACCTAAAGTCAAATCAGTGCAGCTTAGTATACCCCAGCCTTACTGGAGACATTGTGGTACCATCAATGTTGGACAGACTCATATATTTTGGCACTGTACCAAAATTTTATATTATTGGGATCAAGTTGGGTATTATATTAGCAGTGATTTACAATATGACATTCCAAAAATCAGTTTGGGACTATATTTTGAAAATATACCAGACAATACCGCAGGTAGAGATAGATATTTATGTGTTGTTAGCAGCCAGTAACAAGGGAGTTACATGTAAATGGCTCCAACCTAATCCCCTCCAGGGTGTGATCCTGCCTTGCACCCAGTGATTATGTGTAGGCTCTGGACCCACTGCAACCCTGACTGGATAAGTGCTTACAGATAATGAATGAATGAACAACTGGCAACCTTATTTGTGTTATATGCTATTGCTGTTTCCAAATTGAAGCAAATCAATGAAAAATAAGTAGAATCAATATAAATAAATAAATATATAATCATTCTGTCATTGCACACAGAATATTAGATAAATTAAAATAATTATCCTCATTGTCATAATGTGGTTGTTTTGTGTTTGGGAATGGTAATAGTGTGTTTTGATGAGTCTCCTTCCATCCCTATGCCTTATATTGGGATTTGCCACACCTCTGAGTGGTGGGCTGAGTCTTCCTTCATGGGTAAATGTTCACAAGCTGCTGTTATACCTAGTTGCCTTTATAAAACACGAGCGCCCCCATGTGGGCCACATATTCTATAGATAATATACTGGCTGATTTAGGGACTACAAAGCAATTTGTGTTTTCACTTTTTTGTGCATATGATCAGACCTTTATAGAAACACTGTGAAAATAATAAACAATCACCTTAAATATTGTTTCTAAAATACTAGTGCTAAAATTAATTTCTTTAATTTTTCTAATTATTGATGGAATATTAACTGTAATACTTTTACTTCCACACAAGATTACTGTAGTGAGTTGGCTTTGTGGACCTTTTAGATATTACTAATTATTTGCAAAAAAAAAAAAAGAAAAAAAAAAAGAATAATATTTAATATAAAATATATTCATAATATTATATCCAATTAATATTTAATGTGAACAAAATATTTAAGAAATATTAAATATAGGGCGGCATGGTGGCGCAGCAGGTAGTGTTGCAGTCACACAGCTCCAGGGGCCTGGAGGTTGTGGGTTCGTTTCCCACTCCACGTCTTTGAGGAGTTGGTGTGTTCTCCCTGTGTCTGCGTGGGTTTCCTCCGGGTGCTCCGGTTTCCTCCCACAGTCCAAAAACACACGTTGGTAGGTGGATTGGCGACTCAAAAGTGTCCGTAGGTGTGAGTGTGTGAGTGAATGTGTGTGTGTATGTCTTTGTTACCCTGTGAAGAACTGGCGCCCCCTCCAGGGTGTATTCCCGCCTTGCGCCCAATGATTCCAGGTAGGCTCTGGACCCACCACGACCCTGAACTGGATAAGCGGTTACAGATAATGAATGAATGAATGAATAAATATAGGGTGGCATGGTGGCCCAACAGGTAGTGATGCTGTCACACAGCTCCAGGATCCTGTCCAAATACGCACATTAGTAGGTACATCAGCCATGCAAAATTGTCCATATATGTGAGCAAGTGTGTGATTTGGTGTGTAATTGTGTGGTGCCCTGTGAGGGACTGATGCTCTGTCCAGGGTGTGTCCTGTCTGGTGAAAACCGATTGTGGGTAGATTCCAGACTGGAATCAGCATGAAGAAGTTGCAGACAATATATGAATGAATGAAGGAAGAAGGAAGGAATATTACAATATACATATTTCCCTCTCTCTCATACCCACACACATTGTTCAGCACATACAGCTAAATATTTGTATCACAGAACACTATAATAATATCATACTAAAGTTATTAATGTAGGTCTAAATCATCTTCTCGTTTCAAGATTTAAAGATGAAGAGCGGAGCACTCCTTTCCTGTTTCTCTTTCTGTTTGGTCTTCATCAGTGTGAGTGCCTTCAGGGACCTGAACAACATCAACGACCTGAAAGAACACACCACTTTTGGCAAAAAATACCCTCAACACGGCCTCATGCTTCTGTACTGGTTGGCTAACAATGTTGAAATTGATGAAAACGATGTAATACAGCTTCAGTTCGATCCCAGTGAAGGAAATTATGGCCATCATTACTACAATGGTATATCTGACGAAAACACCCAGAGAAGGGCCCTTCCTGATTTACCCCGTAACAGAGACAGAGTGTACTACACTTTGGGCGATTTAAGTTTTCGTAATATATATTCCAGTTTTCCTGATTATGTTACGCAGGACTACCACCTCCCTGAGCACATGCCAGAAGGAAACATAGATAGAATTGCAATTGACGTTGAAAAATGGGGACAAGAAAACATAGCGTATAATGTATATATTGCACAGCATTATGAGAATCAGAACCAAGGCCGTGGGTATGACCCAGACAAGACCTTCAGGGTCACACCATCTCTCCTGAATGAAATTCAAAATGTTATTCTTACTGAGATGAATATCCAGGGCATAGATAGAGATGATGTAGGTTTAGACAGTTTTAGGTACAAGGCTGGTTACAGGGGTCCTCCCTCTTTTCAAGACACTCAGCCCAACAGGTTTGATAACCATGAGACTATGAGCTGTGAGAGCAACCCAAACCATGAAGAGTTTGAGGAACACAATGATGAGCCTGTCAAAGAACCCATGGACGCTGAAGACTACAGTGATGTGACCGCTCACACTGAACACTCAGATGATGAAATCAAGCCAGAAAGAGAAGTTAAAACAAAGAAGAAGCTGATGAGCCGCATTACTGATTTTGTGATTCAACAATTGAAACGTACTGACAGCGATTCCTACAAAAAATTTCTTGAGATAAAAGTGTGTATGGAGAAGGTTGTTGCTTTGTTTCGCTAATCACTGCTCAGCTTTTAGTTTCACTAAATGTAACAGGAGCTGATTATCACTGTAGGCTTTTATCACTGTAATATTCATTCTGTTTTAAAGCACATCCAGAATCAATCCTGAAACTGGACACTGATTATCCAACACTTGGTGAAAAATAATATGCTTAATAAAATGGCTATTTCAATCAAAATATGATTAGTTGTTTATTGGGATGCTCTCATTGAGTCTTTAAAAATATGAACTTTCAAATTAAATCAAAATCTCACACACTCACCCAGTCACTCACACCTGTGGACAATCTCACACACTCACCCAGTCACTCACACCTGTGGACAATCTCACACACTCACCCAGTCACTCACACCTGTGGACAATCTCACACACTCACACTTGTGGGACACTGGCAGACTGTTTGAAGGGCAGGGGTGAAAAATAATAAAGGGGGGGGGGGGGATTTGTTAGCAGCCGTACATTGTGTTTTGAATGTTAGTATTCCTCTATCTCTAGAGCTTGAGTGGTAAATTTAAATTCTTAGCAAAGTATTTGATGGGACCCCTAGACTCTTGTCATGTCACCTGCAGCAGTGGGCACTGCATCATGGTTTCTCATACAAAGGGCATCAAACAGAAACAGAAGTTTTTTTTTTTTCATTCCTAAACTCTCCCACATTTAAGGATCCCCTTTACAGCACTGGATCACATTTTATCCACTGGAGGGACACTTCTCCTTTAGAGAACCTGTTGGAGTATTCTATACATTACTGCACTGCACATTTTTGCAAGAAGTGACACACTAGAGGGCATATGACAATATTTTCCATATGAATGGCAGTCAATAGAGAATTGCTTCATATTTTTGCCACTGTAGTGACACTTTTTCAACGATGGGGCATGGGAGGGGGTGGTGATTGAGGAAACTGGAGGACCTGGAAGAAACCCACACAGACACAGGGAGAACACACCACATTCCTCACCGTCAGTTACCTGAGGAGAAAATCCAGCCCATGACCCCAAGACCCTGGAATTGTGTGGCGGTGCACCTTAAAGCTAAATATCATTGTAAAAGGTGTAAAATAGATATAACCCCCTTTGGGACTTTAAACAAACAATGAATCTGATTACATTTACTGTAGTTGTACCTACTCTACACTTCTCCCACCTCAAAAGGTGAAATCTTGTCTATGATCATTCGGGGTTACAAAATGTTCATGTTTTTATGGCCAATTTTTTCAAGAGCTTTTTGTTCATATCCCTCTAACATGAAGCAATGCTACACTCAGAATGCTGAGTTGTTTTATCTACATATATCTGCCCATGTACTTTTCTTCAGCAGGTTCCAACAGCTCCTTCTGGACCAGAAAGGCACCACCCATCAGCCGGAAACTCAAAGATTAAGTTTACTACGCTCAGAGAGGCATGAGATGAAACACTAGTAAGGGGTTAATATATCAGTTATGCTCAGTTACAAAAAAATGTAAAGTATACACTATATATATATATATATATATATTTATTTATAAACAAACTATACTGTGTTACATTTATGAAATTAATGAATGACTGCAGAAAAATGAAATAACTTTTCTGAATGCAACAAAACATTTTTAACTCCGAAAAACGGTTAAGTAAAATACTCAATGTCTATTTGAGTCCTTGTAGCAATGGAAAAAAAAAGCCGAACTTAAATTATCCACTGGCAGCAAACAAAAATGCTGTCCTCTCTCTGCGTGCCATCATCCTTTTACTGGCGCCGTGCAGTCAGGGGCCAAAAAGATCAAGAAACCGCACACTGATGGGTGTCGCACATTGGAAGTTGTGACGTCTATTAAGAGCGACAAAAAAATTTAAATATTAAAATATTTTAGATGTTACAAGGTCGCCATAATCTTCATAGAATTACATTTTGAAAATGAACGCACTAAAATAAAATACATTTTAATGAAATACTCAGTAATTATTTTCAAAAGCTGAGCCACATCAGAGGGATCAAAGAGCCACATGCTGCTCTGGAGCCGCGGGTTGCCGACCCCTGTTCTAGACATTGTATACTTCATCCTGAAACCTGAGCACTCAATAAAGAAATTAATCGCACCCAGAACGATCTCCTCTCTTCATTTTTTACGCCACCAGATGTAGTTACGTCATTAACACTCATTTTGATCAATAGTTAAGATTTAGTCTAAAAGAAAAACCTATACCTAAAACAGGGTATAAAGGAGCTCGAATAACAACCCAAATAAACACGGAGCATGGACCACCTCTCAGAAAAACCGTATAGCATAATTTAAAATGTTCAGTTCTACTTCCAACCAATGGAAGTTCCACCATGTGTAAGTTAGACAGGCTGGCAATTGTCCTTAAGAAAATAATCACCATGATTCTCTTTGGCATCTCCAGCCCAACTTTTAACATCTGTTCAATTTCATAATTAAAATCCGAAAAAAAATTATCTCACTATGCCAATTATCCCATGCTTCAATAAAGTAACATTAATTTTTTTTTTTAAATAATTTATTTATATATATTTTTTTTATACATGTCAACACGTGCAGATTATTCTCATGTCCTTGTTATTTGTTTAACCTATGGTGTGTACTTCTTTTAATCTGTACATAGGTATCTGTACTTTTTTTTTTTTTTTCAGAAATTACTTGCTGTTACCCATTCAGGAGAAAATTTGCCAATTCTGGATCTGTTTTGCTGTTTCTAAGATGCTTCCATCTTTCAAACACAAGGCCAGTATTTTCTCTCGTTTTACTCTGTCTCTGGTCATTTAGATTCTTAGAAAATCTAACATTTACAATTACGATAAGTACAGCAGATATATTACAGATTGCTCCTTTAAGATTGCACATACAGCACTGGCAACACAACACACAAACAAATGTAAACACATCAATAACCCTAAATAACTAATAGAGAGGCAACACTGATGATATTGTGCACTGCTACTCTTCCCCTTACCCTCTCTCTCTTTCTCACACACTGCTTAGCATATACTGCTGAATGTCCATGTTAAAGAACATCACAATACAATCTTGTTAGATTTGATGTAGAGTTGTATCTTTAATGGTGTAACTACACCATTAAACGCTTGGTGTACAGCAATGACAAGCTAAGCATGTACCTAATTAACAAACTACTACGTTTATGTGTATAAATAATGATAATGATAACTATAGGCCATCTCAATACAGGTTGCTTAATATATGCTAAAATGTAGGGACCCTGTAAACAAAACACTTATTAATTCATTTTTAGGAGACATTTCTAAGCCAGCTATGTTCTTGCAACACCCATAAATTTAAGTACTTAAAGTTTTTATACAAATATCATTTATCAATTAGTGGATTTTAGTTCCAGAACACAGAACATTTTCTTTCAAACAACCAGAGATGGGCACTCGAGTTTGAGTAGCATACAAATGGTGATTTTCCACTGCAGGGGTCTGGCTCTACACGGCTCGGCACGCTTACAACTTGTCGTTTTTCCACTGGCAGGGCCCCCCCACGAAACGGAGCCGATGATGTCGAAAAACCCAGTCTGTAACAGGAATCACTGCTTTTGAAAGTGGTAAAGTTAGGAGCTGTTTACTCAATGTATATTCGTATGTTGTTTTCTGTCTTTGGACTGAACACGGCTCTGCGCCCCAGTTCTCACAGATCAGTTTCAGCTGTTGCACGTTCACCTTTCACTGGAAATTTTTGTTGGCGATCGGCCCAAGAAGCATGTAAATCTCTTCAAAAGTCAGATAAAAATAAATGTGAAAGCTGCTGTAATTTAAGACATTTTACAAGCGGCAGGTTTGTGCTGGATTTGAATAAACTCTGTATCTTGTGTTGATTGACATGGCTCTGGCTAATCGGCGCTCTGCAGGGTTTACACTTCACCATTTAGTACCTACTCTGCACAGCTGGAACCTGGTGTGAGCTGGGACTGAAAATCTACAGTTCCAGGTAACAGATTTGGCCAGTGGAAAAGCTAAAGAGCCCAGTCGAGTTGAGTAGTTGTGTAGGTTCCATGCAGTTGAAAAGCACCAAAAGAGCCTTCAGACTCAGACTCGACCCATCCCTTAAAAACTCATGACTCAACTCGTACTTGAAAAATAACACGTGAAATATAAGTGTCTCTCCAACATAATCTCTTACTCTGTGTATTTGTATTCACTTTATTTCCTTAATTGGGGACACAGACACATTTTTATGGTGTGTCACTATCTGTAATCGTAATGTCAGTGAGCAAAATGTAAACAGAGCAGTGTAGCGAGGCTTTAGCTGGAGAAGACTGGCAACATGCAACAAATGTGGGAAACAAATGAAAGACACTCAAACATCAAATATCAAACTTAACAAGGCGTCTGGTACAGTTTAGTTTACCCTTGACGCTTAGCCTTCATTCCAGGTCTATATACTGTAATGGAAAAATGCAGGTTAACACTAATGATTAATGATTAATAATAACTAATGACATAATATATATGGGGTTTGATTAATCTTGGTTTATTCTTACTAAATTATGTAGGCCTTAGTGCTTGAAGGTGAAGGGACTTGCATTGTGTGGTTACGGTGACCTGGGGGAGGAATGCACTGAGCAGATTAAAAGGACATTCTCACCATTTCTCCCTGGCAACTATAAATTTGGAGGTAATGAGGCACCAATAGGGGAATTTTTGGGTTAATGGAATGAGACATGCTGATGGTGTACGTGACTGAGGTCCTATATACATGACTTGATTTTGTTCAATAAAGGAAGAGATTGGAGAGAATTCTTGACTCTGTGTCTTTGTTTCTCTGATTTCTCCTCGGGCCTGAGAATCGGTCTTCCTTCCTGGTTGCACTTAGACAATTGCCATAACATTTACAATACAGTTCTTTTACATCTCCTTACCCTCAGCTTGAAAACTGTGGTGTCAGACCTAGAAATGTGGCTGTGGCATTTACTCACCCACCACCAGTGAATCACACACATACCAGTGGACGATTTCAGAGTGCCTGCTGTGATTAAATCCAGATGTCCAGTTGCTAACTTGCTCTCATTAATCTTTACTGTAATTTTCTGCCAGCTGCAGATTCTACTGGAAAATTACAAGTCATTTTTCCCCCTTTTACTGGCACTACCTCCTTTTAAACAGGATGAGAAGAGTGAAACTCATTGGATAAAATCTGACCACGCCTCAGTCTCAGCCTCTTTTTGGAATTTATCATATTCAGTCACATAATAAGTAAGATCTGTTGCCGATGTTGGATGTATATATTTGCAGTTGGTAAAGTGATGTACCTCTAACTGTAAACAGTTAAAAACTGAAGACATAAACCTTGTAGATGAACTCAATCTGTACATATGTCTTTCCCTGAAGAACTGGGTCAACTTTTATAGACTTACACTGACACCTAGTGGCCTCTGTAAAATACTTAAGTTACAGCAGCTTTCACATTTATTTTTTCAATTGAACTCACAACGGCAGCTCGTAACTTTACCTCGAGGTGTTTTGAAGAGGTTTAAATGCTCCCTGGGCCGATCGCCGACGAAAATCTCCAGCGAAAGCTGAACGTGCAATAAGGAAACAGTGAAAACTGTTCAGTACAAAAGACAAAAATAACATGTGAATACACGATGAGTGAACAGTATGGAGTGAGATCGCTGTATTTTATGAGAGCGCAAAAACGACACCAAATCGAGAAAGTCCGACTCAAAGAGCGCACAGAATCAAGAAAACCGAGCAAAAACAACGACAACGAGAGCAGAAAATCAAGCTCTGTGCTCGCTTCCTGTAGCTCCACGCTCCTTTCAATGTTTTCAGTGCGCGTGCCAGTTTTTTCCTCGCTTATGAAATTTGCGCTCGCTTCTAGTGATGTGTCGGTCGCGAACGAACCGGTTCAAAGAGCCGGCTCTTTTAAGTGAACGATGAGAGCCGGTTCCCGTCTAAGACCGAGCCATTTTTTTCTAAGCCTTGTCATTCAACCAATCAGAGAACAACAAGCAAAGGTACCAATCAGCTAAGGATTATACCACCAAGCAGCGAGGCGAGTGGGGTAGGTGGCATCTGTGTATTGTAGCGACATCAGTACTCTCTGAAAGAATCTTTTCAAAAACTGGGCAGATACTAACAGAGAGGAGAAACCGGATCAACCCCTCCAAGCTGAGACACTTGGTTTTCCTGAATGCCAATCTGCCTTCCAAAAAATAGTTGAAGAAAATGTTAAATCAGTTAAATGTTTGTTGTCAGTTGTGGTTGTTTTAATCACTACCGTTGAATGCTGCTGTTTTGCACTTTGCAGAATATTTGTTTATTTTATTACCCAGAAATGGATGATTATTTAATTTAATAAGCTATTTTGTAATACCTACCCTTTGGGTTCCATTGGCTATATTTCAGAGTTTACAAGTGATTTTTTATTAAGGTGTTTAAATAAAAATCCAGTTATTTATACAATTGAATGTGTGAGTGCAATCAGTGAGTTATTACAAGACAGCCATAAAAACAATTGGCCATTGCAACACTATGTATTATTTTTAATATTGAACAATAATATTTTGTCCATATAGTCATGTAAAATGTAGGTAATATTGTTCTGTACCAGTGGAAATAAGTGGTAAAACAAAGAGCCATTTATGAGCCGAAAGAGAGCCGAGCCAAAAGAGCTTACTCCCCAAAAAAAGCCGAAACTCCCATCACTACTCGCTTCTCAAAATGTCTGCTCGCTTCTCAGTTTTAATAGGAAATACGTCACAGATTCAAGACCTTTAAACAACAAATACATGGTTGTAATGCACACAAACACCGTTTTAAAGGCTGTAAAATGTGCCATCTGTTCACGAGATACACAAAGCACTTTGAGGTTTTGGCCACCAGATAGCACTTATGTGCACTCTGTCATGAAGCTTCAAGTAATTAACCATTTTCAGATTCAAGGGTGCCATCACTAGGAATCGGTTACCAGGTCTTGAATCTATGACGTATTTCCTGTTAAACTGAGAAGCGAGCAGATTTTTGAGAAGCGAGCGCAAATTTCAGAAGCGAGGAAAAACTGGAGCGCACACTGAAAACAGTTAAAACAAGCGTGGAGCTACAGGAAGTGAACACAGTGCTTGTTTTTGTGCTCTCGCTGTTTCTGTTTACACTCGGTTTTCTTGATTCTGTGCACCCGTTGAGTGTGACTTACTCGATTTAGTGTCATTTTTGCACTCTTGCATAAAGGACAGTGATCTCACTCCATAAAACAGCAGCTAAATTTATCTAGATTCCCATTAGGAAATGGGGTTTCGCAACGTCACTGACACATTTTGCCGTGGATCTTTGATAATGGACAGTCGACAAGCTTTAAGCAAACAGAGCCGGTGGAAACGCACCATGAAGTCAGTGCCTGATTAGGCAGCTCACTAGGTTTGGGAAATGCCTTATGACCTAAAAAGTTCTCTATATAGAGAGTTCATTAGGATTTGGGACAGACCCATAGTGTTACTACAGGTTCCATATAGAACCATGAGCACTCAATGAGCCCTTAGTTTACAGGATTTTCTTAAAATATACTATAAACGGTTCTATTATGAATCATTTAAAATTGTACATTGTTTAAAAATTTAACTCATAACAACAGCAGAAGCTTCTGTTGACACAGTATAGAACTGTTTTCATAAACGGTGCTGTATAGAATCATATTTTTCACAAGGAATCCTTACACAATGCTTTGCCACTCAGTCTGACTTGCAGGCATGTTCTGATAGGAAAGCACTTTAATGTCTGATGCCTGCTTTTTCCCGTGAGAGGCAAGGGTGCGGTCAGCTGTTGGTCTGAGTCAAACAACGTCCAGAGTAGGAAATGAAAGTCTGTGTTTTTATTCCTTACACTATTTACCAATGTCTGGTACATCCTCTGAATATATTTCATATTGCCTAAGCTCTCTCTGGCAAATGTTACTCATCAGATACATCACCCCTTAAAGGAGGCCGCAAAACAATCCAGGTTTTAAAATATAATTATTTGTAGGCTATGAATTTGCAAAATCTCACCAGAGGTCTCTAAACACAGCCACTGGTTTCCTCAGGAGAGAGATGTAATGGTGTGAGCAGCTCTGAAATGCAGCTTCTCTGTATACTTGGCAATAGGTAAAACACAGTCATTCTTAATACTGCTACTAATATAATTGAGTATTTTATCTTTTTTTTTAGTAATGCCTTTCAAGTATTCAAATTAATTACAACACCACTGCCCAGAAAGTGAAGAACCGTCTTCGGTTCTCTTATGGTCCACATTTAGCCTGAAATGCTGGAATTGACCAGTGATTCTCAAACTGTGGTACACGTATCACTGGTGGTCCATGAAGTAACAGGTGGTTAAGTAACATAATTAAGGTATAATAAAACCTATATGTGTTTAATAAAAAAAAAATACAACATGGGCCAAGAATTAACAGCGTTCCCCTGCTTCCTTTTTTTCCAGGGAGGGAACGTGATCTCCCAGTTTTTTGCAAAATCCATGTATTTCATGAAAAATATCAAACACTATATGAAAAAACATCTGTAACACCAGTGACGGAAAAAATAATTTTACTGAATAAAAGGTACTAAAAATAAGCAGAAACATGAGAAAATTAATAATGTTAATTTCTGTAAAGATCATATCTTATATATTGTGCATTTTATATTTTACGATTGTGTATTAGAAACATTTACACAGCATTTCAGATTGTAATACAAATTGCCCTACATTTTGCTGCAGTGTTTGGTCTTGTCACGCCTACATCTCAGGACTCCATTTCCCAGAACGCACCAAACAGTCACATGACTATCCACCGGTCTCACTCACCAGAATTCTAATCATGCACACCTGTTTGTATCCCTATATATACCCCAATCCCTGTATTGTTCATTGCCGAGTATTGCCGTGGTTTGTCCCAACGTACAAAGCGGTCTCTTGAAACTAGTCTAACGATATCCTGTTGCCTCGTCCCTTTTGGTATTGTTTGCTTTCATCGGTATTTGGACTCTACCTGATTTTTGACTACGCCTATCGCTTCTTCCCTGAGGTACTGTTTGCTCCCTGTGATTGGACCTTGTTTGTTTTTCGACTACTCTTTTGGATAAGTGTTAATAAACTGTTTACTGTGATCCGCAAGTGTCAGCTCTGTGTCTGGTCCTGACAGGTCTTACCTAGCAATGATACTAAAATTACCAAATCAGCACTAACAGATTTAAATATTGAGCAAAAGTTTTTATTGAAACATTGATCAAATTTTCAAGTATATTGCCATCATTCATAACATCATTAGTCACTGGAGTCACAAAATGTGACTGCGATACCAGTGACATTTTGGTTAAAATGATGAATTTTGCTACAGTCAAGGGTTTAATGGGTTTAATTGTTTGCTACAGTCAAGAGATTTTTTTTTTTTTTTTTTTTTTTTTTTTTTTAAAAGTATCAGAGTATTTAATATCAGTGATTCAAATAATATATGCCATTATTGTGGACAAATGTTCACTTATTTAACAATTAAACCCAACACCAGTGACATATAGATGTGCCATCTGATAAATGAAATGATCTAAAACAGAATTTGCAAATATGAACTCATTCCCTCCTTCCCTGATGAACTATAATGCTGGGAAGCAGTTTAACAGAGCTACATATTTCTATGATAAAATACCTTATAAGCGTCCTGATAACAATAGTTACGAAAATCTATTTCATTCATTCATTATCTGTAAGTGCTTATCCAGTTCAGGGTCGCGAGGGGTCCAGAGCCTACCTGGAATCATTGGGCGCAAGGCAGGAATACACCCTGGATGGGGCGCCAGTCCTTCACAGGGCAATACACACATTCACTCATTCGAAAATCTATTTGACAAATGTATTTTTTAAATAAATGAAAAAATTCTTAATTTAGCATAATAATAATATGACATGGTTTCCCACTCCAAATGGAGAATGACCCACATATTACTTTGACCTCTCTTCTCGTTTTTATTTTGCCAAAATTGTATATGATCTCATAAATGTATAATTTCAGTTTAGGCATAGTAATTTGTATTCTCGTTATTTTTAGTAATTATTTTAGAATAATTTTGTGTAATGCATGCAAATTACAAATATTCAAGCAAGACATGCATAGTATTCATAGGTGTACCTCATAGAAGGGTTTGGTTTGATAATAGGTGGTACTTGCTCTAAAAAGTTTGAGAACCTGTGGCCTATAGCAATGGAGGGACAGATTAAAAAGTTCGGTAATCGGTGCTGCAATCTGAAACAATCAACAACAGGTAAACCATTAATCAAACTAAAAAATGTATCTTAATGTAAATTAACCAATAGAAATCATAAAATCTTTCTAATTTAAACAACAACTTTCTTAATACAATCAAATTCATTAACGGGGCCTTAGTGTTCATATCATATTTCTGTTTTAGACTTTGAGCAAAGAAGGAAATAATCAACATCCATAAACAAATTGAACATTTTTTGGAGGACAAAAATAATTAGTATAATATAGAAATTTAAAGGCATAATCAACAACATGTCTCACTATGGATTTGTTAAAATTGAAGCAAGGTGATAAATTTGAATGTCTAAAATATTGTGTTGGATGTAGGGAAGTGGAATACTTATTAAACTGTCTTCACAAGGAACGATGACATCCTTCATCAAATAAGTGACGTTTTTACTCAGTCCCTGCTCCAACACTATGAACAATATTGAAAGCAACGCAGGAAGTTTATTAGAGGAGAAAGATGGAGAAAAACTCATGTCTCATGTCTTACTGACTTTTTTCAATTTTAAACCACACTGGGTGATATGACATCATGACTTGGCATAGTGGCTATAGGTCAGTCTCTTCACATTTAGCCACAGGCTCTCGATGTTACTATCACTTCAAATTAAGCATCCACCAACCTTCAAACCACCCCTTGTGTCACAGTGTGAACGATCTGAAGGAGGAGCCCGTTGTACTCTTTTGTGAAGTGGCTTTGGTGCAATCATGTAGCAAAATCCAGAACAAGTCTACTACATGAAGACCTCCCAGATGCAGAACCATGATGAATATTATTTCTCACTCTGATCTGAACAGACACATTAAACCAGTGGTTCTTAAACTTTTCATTCTCCACCTCAGAAGAAGGAATTTCCACACCCCACCTGTCCCCCAGAAAAATGGTAATAAAATACACATGAAAGTTTACAATTTTTGAATAAATTGAAGTAACATCACCTTCATCTCTAAATCAGTAGCTTAACGTTATAACATCAAATACAAAATTAACTTCAACATTCAAATATACAGAAATTTGGCCTATGAATTAAACTGTGCTTCAGTTTCTCCCTTTTCAGTCTGTGCAAAAAAAAAAAGCAGATGTAAGTATGTAGGAGTGTGTCTGATTTTGGGGGTGGGGGGAGGGGGTTTGGCGTCAAAGCCCACACCCTACCTGAAATATCAGATCGCTTTAAGCTGACCCCTATGTAGATAAGGCAGCAAAATACTGCATTTATAATGATATGGAACAGTATTATCATTAACATTAGAGAGTGAAGTTGTGTCCCAAACAACACACTATGGATCTGTATATGCTACACCACGGAAACACTGATAAGGGTGGTGTGTGTGTGTAAGCTTTAAATGCTGCATTCGGGTGCTCATCGGAAGGTTGGTTAAGTAGTAAATATGACTTCACTACATTTGGGGTGCTTGGCTGAAGATTCACCCACTGTACACAAGATGTCCCCAAAAAGTGATTTATCATTAAATAACTAAACACATTTTGACAAACAAATTTGATCAAATCAAATTTATTTATATAGCGCTTTTTACAACTGATGTTGTCACAAAGCAGCTTCACAGAATTCCAGTAAGACAAAGATTTGACATGAAATGTAAAAAAAAAATGTAAAAAACCCCCAAGTGCGCAAGCCGGGGCGACAGTGGCAAGGAAAAACTCCCTCGGCTGTGGAAGAAACTTTGGTGACCCATCCTCCTCTGGGCAATCTACTGGTAATAATACTAGGCAGCTGGTCTGAAGCGTGGAGGAGGATCTCGGCAGTCATCCATTAGTGTACAGTCAGACAGCTGGGCAGTCGTTTACTCAGAAAAAGGGTTGGAATTAGTTTTGATTGGTTTGGTGTTTGTAAAGCAGAAAATGTGAACATTTCCAGTGTGGCTAATGACTCCAGCAGATCTGACTATCACAACTTTATTTTTCTGTCGCCTTTATCTATGGGGGAGCATTAACTACCAAATGATAAACTAAACAAATGAGTTTTTAGCCTACATTTGAAGATTGCGACTGTGTCTGAGTCCCGAACATTTTCTGGAAGATCATTTCAGAGTTGGGGGGCTTTATAAGAAAAGGCTCTTCCCCCAGCTGAGGACTTCTGAATTTTGGGAACAATTAAAAAAAACAGTGTTCTGTGATCTGAGTAAATGTGGAGGCTCATAATAGGAAATTGTATCTTGAAGGTATTCAGGTGCGAGCCCATGTAGAGCTTTATATGTTAATAACAGAATTTTGTAGTCAATGCGGAATTTAACAGGCAGCCAATGAAGTGATGATAAAACTGGGCTGATATGTTCACATTTTCTAGCTTTAGTGAGGACCCTGGCTGCAGCATTTTGAACTAGTTGAAGTTTTCTTAAATTAATGCTGGTGCATCCTGACAGTAGTGAATTACAGTAGTCTAGCCCTGGAGTAATAAAGGCATGTACTAACGTTGCTGCATCATGCATGGATAAGGCATTTCTAATCTTAGCAATGTTGCGAAGATGTAAAAAAAAGCTGTCCTAGTGATACTACCTATGTGTTGATCAAATGATAAATCCGGGTCAGTTATGACACCAAGATTTTTTGCTGCTGAACCAGGTTTAACTGGAAAGTCAGCTAGATTTAAAATTTAATCTGATAATTTATTTCTTGCCACCTTTGGACCCAAAAGCAGGACCTCTGTTTTGTTGCTGTTTGATCATAATATTTGGCCTATATTTACAGAAAACATGCATAATAAAAGCTTTTTTATGGGTTTTAAAATATACAGACAGATTCTGCTTTGCCATTGTTCAAAAAGACTACTGACAGGCACTGACAGTCCTGATGGCGGTTGGCTTGATAAATATCTGGCAACAAAAGTTTTATCTGATTTACTACAGTCGAGTGCATGCGTTTCTTATTTTGATTTCAGAAATTTGGCAATATGCACACGAGAAGGTGTAGTGAGTTTAATTGAATGCCTGTTACAATTAACCACATTGAAAGGACACTGATGCACTACTTGTTTGGTATGGCTAAATGCCTAATAGTTCTGTATAAGATAACATGGACTCTTGCAGCTTTTAAAGACCAGTAGAAGTCTTATAGGGACACACTCACTGTAGAGTGGGTGGAACCCAGGTATATTGGTACAGGAACGTTGGTGTATCAATCATATTGACAACAACAGTGTCTTTTTATTTGGAGTGGGGCTGCACCCAGAAGTGCACTGTTTTTCTCTCCCCTGTGTATTGTGTTTTTTTTACATGCGTGGACATTGTATTAGCTGAGCCACTTGTTACCATTTTACAAATTAAATGGTTTTATTAATACTGTTTTGGGGTTTAGGCCTTAATGCTGCTAGCTATAACGTTTTGTGATAACATATCATAAGCCGTTTTTATGTAGTTGCACCCAGGAATGTGCTTGTTGTTTTTAGTTTTCTTTCTTTGTTTTGTGGTCAAGGGGTGGGTCACCCTAGGTGCTCTGGCTTTGGAGGTGGTTTACTGTGGTGCTGTCATCTTGCTTTTGATGACCGTGGTTTGATATTGGTTTTGCGTGGTAGTGTTATTGACTGCATAACTAGTGTGCAAATCAAAGGGCTCTGTGGGTTGGGCACTGCATTGGCCACATATTTTGTTGGTCTGTGATATGTTACTTGGTGTCTATATATATATATATATCAGTTTAAACCCCATACAGCTTTTTAAGAGTATCTACAGCATTGTGTTTTGTTTTTTTTCCTTAGTGCATTTTTTGTAAATAATTGAAATAAGATTTGTATTGAGACTTGGCATTCTGATTGATACACGTGTGTTATTGTCTGGCCCTCACACTCATTCGGTTGAGTGGCCTAGCAAGGGGTCCCCTTTCCCATAATATAGGGGTGGCGTAGTCGATGTATTGAATACTGTGGTTGTGCACAGTGTTAGCCTTGGGGGTGTCCGGGGTGTGGTGCCCCACCACCACTCACGTAGCCTGGAGCCGACCTCGGCACAGTTGAAATAGCATTATGCTAATAGACAAAACCTGATTTTTGATGAATGTAAAGTAAACCAGCAGAAAAAGCCAGTTAAAATGTTCATTCATTAAACACTTCGGTGTTAGGGTTTATGTTCTTTCCTGACTTTATGACTGTATATTTTACAGATACCTGTATATAATCAGTTAATGGTTGTTCACAATTCAGTTTTGCTTTTCGACCTGTAGATTAAAATGTTTTATTTTGTAAAGGCAGCAGCTACTTGTGGCTTTGCTTAATGTGTACCTCATCAAATAAATGTCCTGCTATGAGGCAATTACCACAGACCCCCTAGTTAAAAATGAGCCCTCTAATCATTCATCTCTGAACGCCTTGTTGCTATATTTAGTTTCACCAGAAAAGACCATGTGTGTGGCCCTACCACATTAAATATTTGTGAGGGGAGAAATCTCTCAGATGGTAAAACCCATCTAATCTACTGCAATGTAGGGGCTTCTGCACTGTCAGACAAATGGAGAATAAACGCAGAAGAAGATTAGACAAAGGACAGATAAATGTCAACATTATTTTTCCCATCCAACCGGCCCAAACTCGACATTTAACCGGCCCATTAGTAATCCTCCAGAATCTCCCGATTAGCCACTCCTGCTATCTAATGTTCTCCTGCTCTGCTCTAATATTCTATTAATGAATCCATTGTGAGTGGGTGCTTTTTATTTAATAAGCTTTATTAGCAAAACAAAAAGGCATTAATAAAGACAGGCATAAAAATGTTAATTCCCTATGCCTCACCTGCAATATCCACTAGTGGGGTATGCCCCACACTGAGAATTTCTGCTGTAAACAGTGGATAAACCATGACCCTGTCTGTTTATCTATAGCTCTAGAAATGGCAGCAAATAAGAACTGAGCACCCCTGCATTTTCATTGTCAATCATTCTGTCAAGCCGACAACAAGAGTTTAAGTAACTGCGCTGCGGTTTACGAGATTAAAATCTCTTAAATTTATGCCCCAAAGACCAGTACTTGGATCGACAGGTTGAAAACCTTGTTTTAAACGGTAAACACCACAGGCCAGATTATTCCATATTCTACCCATGATTTACAACTAAGTTGTCCTCTGACTTTCACATCTCATTTACTGGGCCTGGGACAAGTAAAAGGATAGGTTTACCCTTTCTTTGCATATTTATATATTTAGAAACCACATCAGAAACATTTTAAACCTAAATATATCTATTCTTATTTTTCTTATATCAGCTTTTTGCTAAAATTACCAGAAATATTTTCTCCACTTATTCTTACCCTTACTACCACCAAAAGATTTTTCCTTTTACTGAACTGAATGAATGTCCTGTTGAGTGACTATTTTGATTCATGTTTAATGAGAAATTATAAAACTGCTTTGTTGTAATATACTGTAACTACTGTAAATTTCTCAAAAGAACTTTCCAGAACATGCTCCCAGCGATTTTATGGTAAACCTCAGATCATCACTAGATCTTTAAACTAAAAAACAGCAGCTTATTTTGAAGGAGGAAGTGAGGCATGCTGTAATGTCGAGGAAAAAAAATGACACGGGCAGAAGTGGCTTTCTTAAAACAACAGACACTCTGTAGCATTTTATAGGCATGGCATCTTTCCCATAAGGTTTTGTATATATACGAGTGTAATTGTGGAGCCATTCAGTTTGGTTCTGACCTTGGAGAAGAAGAGCATCCTCTGAACACACAGCAGAGTGAGTATAAGATAAAACGTACACCACAGAAAACAATGTTACATTACTAAGAAGCTTTTATAAAGAGAAGTGTAATAGAGTACAATCATGTCTCAGTCACAGAGCCACTGTAAAGACATTAATTCAACTTCTCACTGAGTGGCAAAAGATTCTGGGTTTCAAATGTTTTTGATTTAAGTGAGTGTATTAGAACCAGCTTATAGTATTAACTGAGTGTAAATGGCCCTTGTACATGTCTCCTGCAGGTTCCAACAGCTCTGTCTGGACCAGAAAGACATCAACAACATCATCTGTAAACTCTGATATAAAAGTAAGTCAGTTGTTTGAATAACTTTATGTGAAATGCTACATGTACTATTGCAGTGTGAGGAATAATGCAGTTTATACTTTACGAACAGCTGAAAAAATTGCAATATTAATATCATATTTACAAAACAGAGTCCATCACTGCTTAATTATTAATTACTACTACATTGCCAAAAAAACTGTCACTGTGGTGACATACATATTTAGTACCTTCAGTTTTAGAACCTACTGTAATTGTAACGTATTCTATTATAATTGTAAATTTTAAAAATGTGTTGATTTCATACACCCAGTGTCATCTCCAGGACTTATATTATGTTCTTTTATTTTACACAGAAGAGAGTGTAATGTAACTTTAAGGCAAGGCAACTCAAGGTGCTTTACACAGTCAAAAGTAACAATTGATGAGTTAAATTAAGTACAAGAACTAAAATCAAAAGTATATCAAAAGTTATAAAAGTAATTTAAAAAAATTAAAATAGTGCAATAAAAAATTAAATAAAAAGAGTAAAAGAAAGCATGATTATAACGATTCAAACAATTAAAATTATACAATAAAAGAAAAAGCAAAAGTGCCACTACAGAATAAAAAGTGCTGAGTATTGTAGACTGAGCTGTAAGCCTGTTGAAACAGAAATGTTTTAAGTCTTGATTTAAAAGTGTCTAAAGTCGGGGCTCTTCTAATATTCTCAGTCAGCTGGTTCCATTTAAAAGTGGCATAGTAACTAAATGCTGCTTCTCCATGTTTAGATTTGACCTGGTCTTTTTTTTAATTTTTTTTATTTTATTTTTTTTTATTTTTTTTTTTTTTTCTATGGTCTTTAAGGAACACAACTGGACCTTAACACAGTTGTACATTTTAGGTTACATTTAAACTGTTTGTACCTTTAGTTACCAACATGTACATCTACCCTACCTTTTTTCTGACTATTACTAAATCAAAAATTAAATAAGAACTAATACATATAGCAGTTAGAAGTTCTTCATACACAGGAATCAATAACTGATCAATTACGGCATATAGCTAGTATTTCAGAAGAAATTAGTATCTAAAAACTACCAGGGAGTATGTTTTAAAGAAGTGTGTTTTTTTTTTCTCTAAGCCAATACTGACTTTTAGAAACTGAGGCCAAACTGAGGCTTTAATTATCTGTTCTAAATTAGTTTCAAACACTGCTTCTTAGTTTTTCTTATAATAACAATAAAATAAAATGTTTTCCCTCTTACAGTTTTTCTTGTTTTTTTAGTGTAAACAATCTGCAATTCCATTTTCAGAACTCTAAACATAAATAGCAGTATTGAACTATACCATTATTCCACTATTCATGTGGTTTTCACATAGTCAATGAACATGTTTCTAAAATACTTTTACACCAAAAATAAAAAGCTATTTATTTCTTTGTTGATCACTGGCATGTTCATGACCCTAATTAAAACTCTTTCACTGCACCTAGTATGCCAGGAACACTCTTTTATCTAACATACATTGAATTAGACATTCACTTGCAGATAGTATGTTACCAACAATACATACATTTGTCTCTCGGGCAAAAAAGTAGTGGTTTCCAGGAAAAAAAAGATTGAATTTATACATGAAAAGTAATGCTGTTTCTGTAATGTTAGTATTGTGACAATCATGGTGCTATGATTGACTATATGTTCCTCGAAAACATGCGCTAGTGTACTGAATGAATGACTCAATATTTAGGCTGGTTTGTCATTTATTGATAGTTAGGGTATGTAGAGAAAGTTTGCATTTAGAAATATAGAGTTAATATTTAAAGAACAAAATGTGGTTTTAAAAAGAATATTTCGTTAACTGGGATCTAGCTGTTTTGCTGTGTTAAGAGTTTAAAAAAGTTACCTTGGGTATCTGTAAACACTTGTTAGTAATTGTAAAAACCTGCATTGAATGTGTCTGTTTTTCAATGTGGTTTTAAAAAGAATATTTCGTTAACTGGGATCTAGCTGTTTTGCTGTGTTAAGAGTTTAAAAAAGTTACCTTGGGTATCTGTAAACACTTGTTAGTAATTGTAAAAACCTGCATTGAATGTGTCTGTTTTTCAATTATTACACTCTCACACACACACTATCAAACTCTTACAAACACTATCACTCTCTAACACTATCACTCTCTGACACATACAGTGTCTAACTTCCTCACATGAGATTTTGAGTTATATGATGTGTGTTCTTTAGGGATTTATAGTGTGTGTAAGAGTTATATTATGTGTAAGAGTTTGGTAATATTTATAATATGTTTGTGTAAGTGTTTAAGAGTGTATGTAAGAGTTATATGTTTAATAGTGTGTGAATGAACTTGATGGCATGAGTAGAAGTTACATAGTAAGAGTTATATACTGTGTAAAATATGTATGGTTTGTGCATGAGTTATATAGTCTGTGTGAAATGTATGTATATGTAAAAGTTGAATTTGATGGTGTGTAAGTAGGAGTGCAATATTTGTGGGAAATTAGGATGATTCTAACGGTCTCTGATTGTCCGGGCCTTAAAAATGTATTAAACTTAAAAATAGATATATTTCATTATATTAAATTGTTACATTTTCATCATTCATAAAATAGTATTTCTTGTTTTCTTTCACTTATCGAAAAGTAAACACCCAGAGGCTCTGCATTGCTTGACTATCCTCTACTATTTACATGAAATGGTGCTGTCTGCCCTGAAAAGATGAGAAATTTGAATTTTGCTTGTGAGAAGTGCACGTTGACATTGGAAAAAAGCAACACTCTGCATTTAAAAGAACAAAACGGTGACCAACAACACAAAATAAGAAAGTAAGACAGTGATAGTAAATTTAGAGAGAAAACGTACAACTGTTCACAAAGAACAGATGGGTGTAGTCTGTGAGTGGTGGATGTTAACCTGTTAGTTTCGTCCAGATTGAAATATTCTATGTTATTTTTTTTTTTAACTTACACAGATACCAGTGTTTACATTACATTCCTCTTTTAGCCATTATTTAATCAATGCAGGTGAGGTTTTCAGCACCTATTCAAATTAAGAGTTCTCCCTGCCTCTGCCCTGTGCCAGGAGAGGCAGAAACAGCTTCAGCCTCTACAGCCCTGCCTCCTTCCTGATTCCCATATCACAGTCCTACTCCTAACTGAAAGAGCTGGTGTTGGAGGGTACTTTTTTATACCAGGCCTGCTACAAAGGCACAGATCATCATGTCTCATGAGGAGGACCCATCCTATGGAGCATAAACTGATTCATTCAGAAACCATCTGCAACTTGAGAAAATGTACAAATAATACGGAATCGGTTTGCTACTTTTTGGAAAGTAGAACAGACTTATTGATTTTTATTTGTGCACCTCATAAAATTTACTCAATCACATACCCTTTTTTCCTTTCTTTTCGTTTCTGTCTAGCACCAGAATGGGACCCTGGCAGCAGCTCTTCTGGGTCCTTTCAATGTCCTTTGAGTTAGTCATCGTGCTCAATGTCCAAGTTAAACTGACTTTGGATCCCTGTGCCAGTGAAGAAATGAAATTGGAGTGCATTGCTGTCATTATTGTTGGATTGAGGTGTTGGTTGAGGTTGTTGAGAATGAATTAGACAGAGTCACGCATGTGTGAAGAGAGTAAGGACGTTTTATTTTAAAGTAGAGATGGAAATGTTTACAGAGATGTTTCTTGGTCGCGACTTGGTTATTCTCTCCTACCGTCAGTGGGAGCAAACACATATTATAGAAAATGTTATCACCCTCAGTTGTTCCATAAACAATCTTCCCCCCCAAGTATCAAGGTTATAAGCTGATGATGCACTGGGAGAAAAGAGAAAACCAACTCTAAAAGAGTTCACAGTGACCTAAAGCAAAGTATAAGGGTTTCACAATAAAATATAGAATTAATATGAAATTAATCACTTTCCAACAACCCCCCGTGATCATGTAATGAAAAAAATAATGATCAAGGACATTCAGATCATTAATTACATTTAATACTTCTACATATTCTGAACTAAGCTTAAACACCCTGAGTTCTAAAAACTGAGGAGTCACTTGCTAATAGCAGTTACAGCTACATAATTATGATTCGATAAATCTGATTAATAAAAGACAGTATCCTACGGACCAGCTGTCCACATCAGATCAGAATTTGATTGGATGCACCCTTAACATACCGCACAGTGATTGGCTGAGCGGTCACAGCAACCTTGCATTTAGGTAGAAATTGTCACAAAAGTCATTTGATGTCCAGAGCTCCACGCTGGACTGGGCACTTCTCAAATCAAATATACTGCTTTAGCACTGCTTCTCTGAGACACCCCTGCTTCATCTTAGACTGTTTTTTTAATCTATGATCACACACCCTGGACATTTTAAGTTTGAGTACGGTAAATATATTACAGATTGCTCCTTTAATTTGAACTCAGCATCAGGCCAGCCATTAAAATTCATATAACCTACAACTTTTAAAATCACTGAAATATCTTTTTGATGTTAATCACACAATAGAGTAGAAATTATGTCATTGTTACTAATATAAAATTAACATTCAAATGAAGCAATGATTAGTTCATTTATTTATGGACCTGATTCATCATGTTATTGAGCTCATTAACCATGTGTTTTCTTGTACTCTTACACGTTTAACGTTCATTAGTAATCGAAAAATATTAACACTGATTAAGGATAAATGATCACTAGTTAATTATCAGTTTATCACACTTTATAATCATTTCTAAGTCACAGGGTATCAGTGTGCACAAGTATACATCTGTTTAACCGTGTAATCACAAATGGAATATTTCCAAAGCAAACAGTGTGTTTTGTGTTTTATGTGTGCATCTTTTATGTGAATCTCAAAATTAAAATCAAACATCAACACAACATTGCTGCAAGTAGGAGACCAGACCCCTGTGAAACTGGTCCAATGAACCGAAGGATGATATTGAGGATATCTTTTAGATGTATAAACTTTGGCCAGAGTTGAAGATTTTACGACATCAGGAGCAAGTTCAGAGAACATTCATATACAATATACATTTTAGAACATAGACATACCACTGACATACCATTACCAAAACTTACACCCACGAATATCAAATAACCACCATATTAGGAATTGCTCAGAGAGAGGAATCAGTGAAAAGCCTTAAAAATCTCTACAGAAAAGCAAAAGAAATAGAAAACAAGTATTCTGAGCAGAAATTTACATTTTGCTGCAGTACATCTAAATCGGCACCTTTTATTTTCATTCTATGGATATTTGTTGCTCACTCATTGTAACTTATAGACAGGCATTAGATAGATTATGCCATCCAAAGTTATGCAGTACTCTGCAGAAGTTTTCGGCACCTGAGAAATTAAAAAATTAAATGCGTGTGAATATGTTGGTTTAACCCTTTCAACATCTCTGTGGCAGTCCAGTATTATTTGTGGTTGTCATACAATTCCTAGTTTAATAAATAGTCCTTCACTATCTGTAACCGCTTATCCAGTTCATGGTCGCGGTGGGTCCAGAGCCTACCTGGAATCATTGGGTGCAAGGCAGGAATACACCCTGGAGGGGGCGCCAGTCCTTCACTCATTCACACGGACACTTTTGAATCGCCAATCCACCTGCATCGTGTGTTTTTGGACTGTGGGAGGAAACCCAAGCACCCGGAGAAAACCAACACGGACACGGGGAGAACACACCAACTCCTCACAGACAGTCACCCGGAGCGGGAATCGAACTCACAACCTCCAGGCCCCTGGAGCTGTGTGACTGTGACACTACCTGCTGCACCACCGTGCCACCCTTAAATATGTGTTAAGTGTGATGTTGATTTAACAAATTAATACAATCAATAAGGACATCTGGAAACAAACTTTCCTCTTGACACTCGCTCACTACACGTTTACTTATAGAAAAGAAAATCTGAAGAGAACCAAGGTTCAAAAATCCTGAACTGAACCAGTTTAAGATCCAGTTTGTTGAAAAGCACAAAAACTAATGTGTGGGGGAATGGAACTTTTTACCCCACAGAAGGTTAATAAATTGATTAAACCTACTGTAACACATGATTTCGAAGGAACTGCAGCACATGTTTTCTAGCACGACTGCCATCCTTCGTGACCCCATGGTTGAAAAAACGTAGCTAGAGTACACTCTAGAGTGCCAAAAATGAGACAAAACGTCCTACTGGATTTTGGCAAATAAATAACTGAATGCCCTCTGGGATTACATTTATTGCAATAAATTATGATGATGTGCCCTCTAGAGCAAGAAAATCCAATAATGTATCTTAAGATACATCATTACATCATACGTGTCCTTTTTACGAGTCCTTTGTTCTTGAAGTCTCTGTTCCACCTTAGGAGTTGAAACTAGCACTCTAGCTAGCTTTTAAAACTTTTTGAAACAACTTTTATTCCACTTTATCCATCTAAAACACACAAACCAATTGTATTATTCAAACAATTATTCACAATTTGGATATTCAAGCATTTAGTTCCACCTTAAATGGTTCAGTTTAAGAATCTTATTTGTTTTTGTCCAGCTATTGACCGCTATTGACAGCTATTATTCCACCTTAAGACTCTGGCAAACCACCGGTGGTTTCACATTAATAACTTTATTTTTTCTACTTCATAACTTTAAAATTCATAAGATAGAAACATTTTGAAGGTTTCAAATGTAAGCTGGAACTGTTCTCTTTTCAATGGAGTAGTAAGGTTTGTGGTAGCTAATAAGTAATCTGCTTCACAAAAATCAGGTTCCCAAAAGACAAAATGCAGAAATTGGAAGAGGACTGTATATATTTATATATTTTTTTACAAAAATACATTTCAATCAATAGGCATACATATTTTATCCAATGAAAGAGCAGGAGCTGAGAATTATGTAATGATAAACCATTATTCTGTCAATTATTTAAATTTGTTTTTATTACAGGAAAAAAATATATAATTGAGTATCACTGATTCTGACTATGAAAAAAATGTTTTTGTCACTTTTACTTTAATAAAACCTTATATGTATCCATCTCTGCATTCCTGAGATTCTCCTGAAACTAACAAGCCCTCATTTGTCTATGACCTTCCTATCAAAAATAATTCACTATTTCCCTTTAATAATTTATAGGAAAATAAGTGACCAGGAAGGGGTGCTCTTACTTTGAAAAAACAGCCAAGGGCACATGATCATGAGTTAGTTTTCTTTTCAATATTCGGTTTTATTATTTATTATTTAATCAGTAAAACAAGCAAAAACTGTGTCAAATTCTCGTATTCTTGTGAATTCCTCCTTCACAGTGAGCTCCCGGCGCTCTGACCACGGTAAAGTTAGTTTTCTTTTCGATATTCGGTTTTCCGGCGTCAATACCTTTTCAAACTAAGGTTATATCTGACACAGGGTTACATATTCTGAATGGTACGGACACAGAGAACAATGCACACTGTTTTTATGGACGCTCCGGTGCATTTGATATATGCTCCTTTTCCTTTCAATAGCTATAAAAACAGACCGTTTTTGACATCGCAACAAACTGCATTCGTTTCTAGACTCTGTCTACAGCAATGCACACCATCGTCTTTCAGCCTAATTTGCTTAAATACGATTAAATACGTACTTTCCTGTCGCCGCTAACAACAGGTGACAATCTTCAATAGCTTCGTTTTCACTGTGTTTATAAACATCAGATTGGCCGTGTTAGACACTAGGAGTGATGGGGAAGAATGCACAGCAAATGTGTTTCCATACTGACCTCTCATTAACAGCACAGCTGTATTTAAAGTCTTGTGTAAAAAAAAAAGATTTTTCCATCCATCAATCATTTTATTGATAAAATAAATCATGTGCATGATATCAAACACAATGTTCACTTTATATTAAAAAATAAAGGCTTAACATTTAAAAGAACAGATTCCAAAATCAGAATTACACAGTTAGAAATTCTCTTTAAATAAAGCTTTCTGCTTCACTACTTCTCACAGTCTCTGGTATTCTTCACTGTGTCCACAGTCCTCACTACCTGACCCCTCCTGGGTGAATCAGATCAGACAGACAAACAGAGTGAGAGACAGACTGAGTGTGTGTGTGTGTGTGTGTGTGAGAGAGAGAGAGAGAGACCTAAATTCTGAATTTAACTGTTAATGAGAGGTCAGTATGGAAACACATTTGCTGTGCATTCTTCCCCATCACTCCTAGTGTCTAACACGGCCAATCTGATGTTTATAAACACAGTGAAAACGAAGCTATTGAAGATTGTCACCTGTTGTTAGCGGCGACAGGAAAGTACGTATTTAATCGTATTTAAGCAAATTAGACTGAAAGACGATGGTGTGCATTGCTGTAGACAGAGTCTAGAAACGAATGCAGTTTGTTGCGATGTCAAAAACGGTCTGTTTTTTTAGCTATTGAAAGGAAAAGGAGCATATATCAAATGCACCGGAGCGTCCATAAAAACAGTGTGCATTGTTCTCTGTGTCCGTACCATTCAGAATATGTAACCCTGTGTCAGATATAACCTTAGTTTGAAAAGGTATTGACGCCGGAAAACCGAATATCGAAAAGAAAACTAACTTTACCGTGGTCAGAGCGCCGGGAGCTCACTGTGAAGGAGGAATTCACAAGAATACGAGAATTTGACACAGTTTTTGCTTGTTTTACTGATTATCTTCGCAATGGCAACACAAAAGATGTTTTATGGTGTCTAAGAGGTTTTGGCTGAACTGGAAAGAGTCAGGTACCGAGCAGCCGCTGGAAAGTTACAGCGAATATTCATATGATTCAGATGATGAACGTGCTTTTGTGGAAGGAGAGGATCATTTACATTTATAAGTAATGTGTATATTTTTACCTTTCTGGCTACATTTAGGCTATTTTAGTGCTGTAATCTGTTTTTTAGCGCTTTGATTTCATAATTTAAAAAGGAACTAGGAATTGCTCCTACAGTTTGTAATTGATAAATTTACTTGATCAAAAAAGTAATACATATATCGGTTTAATAATTTTATTGTGCCCGTGTTTTAGGAAAACCAATCATGGACAGATTGCTTTGTTGTTTGCCTACGTTTATATTACTGCTGTAATGGGTATTTTGGTGCTTATATTTCATAATTCAGCACACACATTCAAACCACTGACACCCACATCAACATCTCAGCCTGAGGTGTCAGGATCTGTCTCTTCTTCTGTTATGGAGACCAGGTCTGGTTCAAAGAGAGGTGAAGCAGCAACTTCAAGGAAAGCACCCAGGGGAAGATCGCATTCAGCCAGGGGAAGGTCACGTGTGGGAGCAATGCAGGCTACTGTGAGTGAGGATGAGGATACTTGGTATGACCTCCTGGAGGAAGACAAATGTTCCAGACTTTCAACCAAAGAGGCTTCCAGGCCCACAGCGTATCACAACATCTGTGTAGTCACCTGTTCAGTTATTTTAGTTTTTTTTGTCTACATCTGTTGTCAGAACAATTGTGGACAATACAAACTTAACAAAATTAATCTCTTGTAATATACATGGGTCTGAACAGCCTCAAAACCTTCAGTGACTACTGGAGTACGGAAAGTATTTACCGATTGCCCTTTCAGAGCTCTGTCATGTGAAGAACCTGGAACCTTCACCTATCTGATCCAAGCCAAGATGAGGACAACATAAGGAAAAAAGGAACCACAGAATACGACCAGTTCAAAATCATTGTATATGGGCATTTTATCGGCCTGTCAGACATATTTTCAACCAGAGGCTCATATTGGTCTAAAACAGTACATGACAGATAAGCCGACCAAATGGGGCTACAAACTTTTTGTGCTTGCTGACTCAGGCAGTTTCAGGTGACACGTGGAACCTCTTTGTATATGAAGGCAAGAGGAACAATCCGCTGTCACAGACGTGGAGAGCTGCTCTTTGTAAAATGGATGGACACCAGAGAGGTGGTTATGTGCAGCACCATGCATAAAGCCTACAGTGGGGAAAAGATAAACAGGAGAATAAAAGTTAGGGAGGGCATCTGGCAGACGAAACAAGTCCCTGTCCCTTGTGCCATCAATGACTACAATGCCCACATGGGGGGTGTTGACCTCTCAGATGCCATGGTCTACTACAGTGTACTACACAAAACCACAAAGTGGTACAAGACATTTTTTTTAACATTTCATTGATATTGCTGTGGTGAAAAACTAGACCTAGGCATAGACATAAACAGAGAGATACCTGAATGTAGGGAATCTGAACAAAAAATCTCCCAAAAGTGGAGCAGAGGTTCTCTCTCATGCTGATGCTTTTCTGCTCATGGGCTCTGCTCTGTGTCATAGTGTTGGTTTTCCACTCGAGGGTGCTGATTTGTAAGTTTATGTTGAACACATGTGACTGGGTTTTGTGTAGTGGCACTTGGGACTGATTAAATAAGAGTAATCTGATAAGAAATAAAATTCCTTTATTGTCAATGCAGAGAGTATAATGGAAATGGGAAGCGATCCTGACGATGTGTTACAAATGCATGTAAATCATCATGTTGTTTTTGAGACGTTTTGAGGTGTTCACACTGGGCTCACGTGGGTTAAAGGACTGTGTGCTCCCTGGTCAAAGAGGACTCATAGTGGGGTGGGGGTGTAAGAGTAGCATTTGATGATATGCATACATAATCATTAGTGAGGTCAGGTGTGGGTGTTGGAGCATACGTCCCGGATCATAAATATGAGTCTAATTAAGGAACCAGAGGCTGGAGATGATGTAAAACGTACAACAAACAGTCCAAACCTGAAGATATAAAACTTGTAGGGTATAACATTAAGCTGTAGGGTAGTCTTTACCTGAAGAACTAGGTGAAATTTGATAGCCTTACTCTGACACCTAGTGGAGTATTAAAAATATACCCAATTTACCAAAACATTGTCTGCGACACATTTTAAAGAACATAAAAGGGTTCATTCGGGGATTAAAAAAGCAGTTGGTTGCTTCAGCTGATGTGTTGCACTTTGTAGAAAAGTGTGAATATCATAATCACATTCATGAAATTTAGAAAAAAAAAATATTTGATGCTAAAATTGTGATGGGTTTTTTAATGTAAGACTCCTGCCCCCAGTGATGGCTCAGGTTGGCTCCGGACCCTGAACTAGATAAGTGATGTTATATACAAAAACATTTAAAGAACATACCATTTTTATTATATTTACATGTTCATTTATTTCATTTTTAATTCATATTTTTAGTTAATATTTTATCTCCCTAAAACGAATAACAAACGTTCTATATAAAATATGCACTTCACAAATAAGGTTTCATGAATATTTTATATAATAATAAAGTATAATATAGTAGCATATCAGAGGGCACGGTGGCACAACAGGTCGTATTGCTTTCACACAGCTTCCAGCCCGTCACCGAGTGACAGTGAGGAGTTTGCCCCTTGTCTTCAGGGCTTTTCTCCGGGGGCTCTGGTTTCTTTCCATGAGCCTTGATTGCTCCCAAGGTTTCTTCCTCAGCTCTGAGTGAGTTTTTCCTTGCCACTGTCGCCTCTAGTTTGCTCACCTGGGGGATTTTACATTCTTTCCTTTTTTACATTTCAAGTCAAAACCTTGTCTTTCTGGAATTCTGTGAAGCTGCTTTGTGACAACATCAGCTGTTAAAAGCACTATTTGAATAAAGTTGTTTTGATGAACCAAAAAAACCCTACAATGGTAGGTGGATTGGCTACTAACAAGTGTCTGCGGTGTCAAGGTGTGTGTCCCTGCGATGGACTAGCGCCCTCTCCTGGGTGTAATCCCACTTCACCCCCAGTGATTCCGGGTAGGCTCCGGACCCACCGTGACCTTGAACTGGATAAGAGTGACTCAATTAACAAATCAGAGGGAAGAGTTGGAAGACAAAGCCAAACTATTCAAGAGTGCTCTTTATTGTGCCCGCGTGGGTTTCCTTCGGGGAATCCTCCTGGTGACTGTGTTCATGAATGTAGATGCTGAAAGTTTCCTCTGGGCTGCGGATTCTTTTGGGTAAAGAGCTGTCTTTCCATCTCATCCTGTACCCAATGAGCAAACTGCTGTTTCTGTTTATTTGTGGTGAAATAAAAATTAAAAACCTTCTCAGGCTTCATGTAGCTACAATCTTTCCACTCGCATTATATCCATCTGTTTAAAGGTAATACAAACAGCATTTGTAATCTTAGCCTCAGAACACTTTCTTACAGAATCACCACAATTCAAGAGCATCGTAATCAAGACTTCAGCAAGATAACAGTTTACAGATCACACAAAAAGATTTTTAAATAGCAGAAACCCCTGGCACAGACCTCAAAGAAATTCAGTTATAAAGAATTAATGGTAGTTTTCTCTTAATCACCCCCCCACCCCCCTCAACAACCGCATATACCATATACAGAGCTTAAAACGTAACCTTCATTTTCTTCTCTATTTGCTTGAAAGAATGTTGCCAGCAGTGTTTCCTGGAGGACCATTGCTCCTGAATTGTGACTTAAAATTTTGAACAATGAGGAAGCATCTCACAAGATGTTTGTTTTGGTTTTACACAACAGACCAAACCAGTAAAGGACTGTGGTCAGTGTACACCCCACACACACACACACACACACACATTATGGTATGATAATGTCATTTCAAGAAATTTGGCTCCAATCACAAACTCAGGAGTTAATTACTTTGTCAAAAAGCCACAAATGTCTGGTGAAATGAAACACAGCACTCAAAACCATGTTCTTTCTCCTCAAAACTGATTCCTTTCTCTAAAACACTACACACAGCTATTATATGCTTATCTATTACAGAGCATCAAATATACAGATATGACTAATTCAAAACCCTATATTTATCTTTCGCGATGTATCAATTATGTTAGTAAGTGTATGGTAAAAAAAAGTGTGTTCTAACCAATGTGATTTAAAGTCCTAGCTGGATGTGATATTTTATTGCACCTTTTTTAGATTTCTACACGAAAGCGCCATCCTTTGTTCAGTCTGATATCATAGTTTTTACATCTAATTTATTTATCTCTTCACCTGCCTCTAACTTATTAGAAAGCTATATTTCATACTGACTACCGTACAAGTTTAAAAAGCACTAATTATTATATATTTTTTTAACACAGTCAACATGAATATGCCTGTAACTGAGATAATACAGTCTAAAATGTACATACGAGGCAAGTATTGCCAGATTTTCACACTAATCCTGAAATTCCGGCAAATTCTTTTCTTTTTTCCTTTTAAGAATATATGTCACCACATACACAGGTCAATGTGCTGTAGATATATATTGCAAATCAATGCATTTATTTAAGACTAATGACCAAAAATGTGTAGTTTGGCTCCCTGACTATGCATTTAAAATGGCAGCCTAGAGCTTCCTGGAACTATTTGGAGCCTGCATGAGTCACGTGACCACCAAGCATTTTGGACTTTGTAACTCATTTTTTACATTTTTTTTGTAACTCTCCCTCTATAAGGCTGGGTCTACCTAAGTCATTTTTACTGTGTACACGTTACTTTCTTATGTGGAATAAGTTTCCCTTGCAAATGTTTTGACTATAGACTTTTTCATCATACCACAAATTTGACAAAAGCAGCCTTTTATGACAATTGCTGCCTTTTAGAATAAGCGTTTATGAATGGTTATGTATGCTTATGTCAGAACAGCACCCTACAGTAAAGTTATAATTATTTGAAATCAATCAGTTTTGTATACATGGCATGTTTATATATATATATATATATTCTAATAAATTTATATTTAATAGTTCATAAACTATAGTTGCCTAATTCTTTCTATTCCTATAGGGTACAGTGTAGAAAAATGAGGAATGAGAAATAACCACCCAGCACTGTCTCAAATCCCACTATAAGGCATGGGGATGGAAGAAGACTCATAAAAACACGCCATTACCTTTCCTAAACAAAAGACAATCATTTATTGTGAATTTATTGTGAAGTTTTAAAAGTAAATAATCAGAAGTGATGTAATTTTCAGAGTATAATGCCACATCAGCAGTTTCATTCTCATTTAGCATTCACAATAGAACTGGTGTTCCTGATGAAAACATCATGAACTCAGTTGTATTTCCATATAATGTGAGGTATGTTGAAGTTGCTGAAGCCGGACAGTGTTCTGCACTGTAGTAAAGCAATGAATGAATAACACTTAATGCTTAAATGTATATTTCTTAAGACCCTTTCCGAGTTGCTTGCTTCTCTGTATACTTTTTAAACACCCTTTTCACTAATGGTCTTCTAATGGTCAGATTTGAGTTAGTGTGTGTTGTGATGATTTGAGTGGATTAGACACATCAGTGCTTCTGGAGTTCTTAAAAAGGATAGTCCACCAACCAAAAACATCCAGCCAACAGTGTCCTGTCTCCACTGATGGAGAAGAGAATGGCAAACACAAACTGTGCAGCATCCTATGAACTACTTTCTCTAGCATTATTTCTACAAGGTGGAACAAGAATGAATGGGCAGTGAGGGGATACGGGTTTTAACAACTCCAGCAGCACTGCTATGTCTGAAGGTGTAGTTTGGCAGTTGCTATTGTATCCCAGGTGGTTGCTATGTTAGTCCAGGTGGTTGCTGACATGCATCATCATTTGCTGCTGCTGTGGTATACCAGGTGGTTGCTGTATGCTTTCTAAGTGGTTGCAGTGGGTGCATACTTGCTAAGGTGTTGCTAAGTGGCTGCTAGTCAGTTGTTATTTTCCCCAGAGAAGAGAGCCAGGTTTATGCATTGCCCACAGTAGGGTGAACAGATGGCCTGAAAAATTAGAGTTTGCTTAGTTGTCAGAATCCTTATCTCTGTCTTATTTTCCTGAAAATAACTGATTTAGCTGTAGTAATTCAGATATTATGAACAGTTTAAAATAATATATGCAGTATGTATTAAATGCATTTCCTGTTTATGGATTTAATTCCTGCTCTTAAATATTTATATCAAGAGCACCAGGAAGAAACCCATGAAGACACAGGGAGAACACACAACATTACTCACAAATGTAAACATACTAAGGCTGTTTTTTTAGGAATCATGGACCTAGCATTCTCAATGCCTTGGCAATTAGCTTCATTCTACAGCATTTTCAGGTGCTCCTTGCTGGGGGGCTTGTGTTGCTTTAACTTTCTCTTTAAAATGCCCCAAAGATGTTTTGTTGGATGCAATTCAGACAACATACTGGGCCAGGTCATAGTTTTTGCTTTTTTTTCTTTAGAAACTCTTGTGATTTTAGTTTGTGCTTTGGAACATTATCTTGCTGGAATATTCCTTTTCTGCCAAGCTTCAGGAGACTGGTAGTCATCTTGTTAATTGGCATTTTGGTGTATCCACAATCATTCATGGTGCCATCTAAAAATGCAGCCCCATATCATCACACTCCTACCTCTGTGCTTCACTGTCAGGACTATTTATTCACTGTGGCAGTCCTGGCCATGTTCATCCCAAACATGCTGTATCCCATTTGAGCTGATCAAATTTATACTCATACATAACCAAAATAATGTACTCCCAATATTTATCAGGCTTCTTTTCATGTACTTTAGCAAAGTTTAAACTTGCAGTTTTGTGCTGTAAGCATTTTTTAAAGCTGTCCCTAGAGGTTTATGTTCTTTGTCCTTTCTGAGCTGTCACAAAACTCTTTTTATTTTTATTTTTTTGTTGATAACCCCTCTGCCTGAAGCACTTGCCAGTCTGTTTTTCAGAGCTAGATTGTGGAGATTGCGCACTGTATATAGCATCATTTCAGGATGGACACGGTAGCGCTGATTAGAGGTAGCTCTTTATATACCACCAGATTACTGCTGCAACTGTGTTTTGATTGATTCTTTTAGTTGGTCACCCACCTTTCTGTATTCTCTTTTTTCTTTGTGAAGTCTCGCAGTCAGATGTTTCAGTTTTTCTGGCAATTCTTTTCCATATGGAACCATAATGCAGACATGCAGAAAGACACAGCCCATAGATACAAAACTCAGGGAGAGAAAGAGAGCTATAGCTATATATCTTTTATATTACAATTTGTTCAGATTTTTTTTTGGGGGGGGGGGGGGATTTTGATCTAGGTTTATTGGTTTATTTCTCTGCCCTACTTTGTTCCAATTTTTCTTTTCAGCATGAGGTGCCGTTGCTAGCAAAGAGTTGAAAGATGAAGGTCCTCGGTGACACGAGCTGGAAAGTTAGAAGCCGAGAGCAACATGGCTGCATGTGAGAAGGTGAATTGAATTTCAGGTGCCGTCAAGTGCCCGAGTGCTTGGTAGGAGGTAGGTAACGCCTGAGAAGAGAGCATAAGCTAGAACCTAGGCTTGGAGCAGCGTGATTGCAAAGAGGAGAGGTCAGGTTGAAGGCCCACAGCAGCTGGACGAATTGGTACGTACAGTATCATATGAGGCAGGTGAGTTGCAGTTGCTAGCAGAGAGATGAAGGTCCTCGGTGGCACAAGCTGGAAAGTGGATGCAGGGCGCTGTTTGTTTGTGAGTGGGAAGGCATAGGGATGACAGTCCACAGCAGCTTCTGTGGAGAGACCGCAAAATTGGAGGCAGGCCTTGCGGCCGCAAAGCTAGGTATTAGGGTGAAGGTCTGTGGCATGAGAGAGGAGGGCTGTAAAGGAAGAGGCATAATGCAGCGAAACGGAGCAGGAGCTAGAAGCTCTAGAGTGTGGGCAGCGCAGCAGCACAGGGGAGGGTCCGGTACGATAGTCCACAGCAGCATATGAAAAGAGAGCGTAAGCTGGAAGCCAGAGGGTGGGAAAAGCATAGCAGCAGAGGAGTTGGGATGAGGGACCGCAGCAGTACCTGAATAGAAAGTGAGAAATGTAAAATTAGGGGCAGGGTATGACATGGCCGCAAATTGAAGAGGTTGGGAAGAGCGTGCACGAAGTACACAAGCTGCCGATGTAGAGGCTGGGAGAATGAGACGATAGGATAAGAGCAAATCTAGGATGAGGAAGCTGTGCAGCGAGGAGACTGCGTTGAGTTCACAGATGGCCGGGCAGGAGGCAGGCCCGCAACAGCAAACTGTAAAGGGGGTGCGAGCTGGAAAGTTTGATGCATGGAGTGGCAGCTGTCGTGGGATGATGAAGGGAGGGGGGTAAGATGAAAGTGAATCAGCAACAAGGAAGCCAGGCAGTGAGGAGACTGTGTCGAGTGCCCAGAGTGCTGGACAGGAGGCAGTCCCGCAGCACCTATGGAGGGGTGCGGGCTAGAAGGTTTGAGGCATGTAGCTGCAGCTGCCACAAGGGTAGAGGTGGGATGATACGTAGAGACAAATGCAGAGGAAGAGAAAGGGAAGATTTTGGATGATAAAGAGAGGGTTGGGATGATGTGTAGAGAGATTAAGAGAGAACGAAACGAGCATGGAGGGCTGCGTCTAAATAGGTGCAATGCTGTCAATCGAGGCAGTGTTCAGAGGGAAGGAAGTGCCGGTTCACAATGAAGGCTTAAACATGCTGCCTGCTTTCTTTTCCAATATTTTCAAATAGGACCATCTTGGCAACCAGTGTAGGTGAAGTAGTGCCCTGGGAATATGCATAAATATTGCAGATTCCAAGCCATTATTTAATGCACCTCAGGTAAATATTTTATTATCAAAACAGCCCAGTAGTATTTAGCATATTTAGCTTAGCATCATAGCACAATGAATCAATAAAAAAATAAAAAATAAAACAAAAACCAAATATAGAGAAAATGTCTCAGCCATAATTTGACAAGAAATAAAATCTAATGAATGACAAAATGGCAGCAATAACGAGCATTTATAAAGTCTATTTGTGACATGTTTTAGCGTTTGGGGCTGTTTGTATTTCAGCCAGCATGCGGCTGTCGAGTAAAATAACAAATCAGCTGATTGTGCCAAGAGTTTGATTGATTTCTCTGCCTTTCATTGATAAATCATTTTCCTATTCTTCTTGAGCTATGCAGAGCCTGCCATTTGGCTGGTATGGAGCAAATGAGCATTCACAAACCGGCATATATCCTGCCATTCATGCACCATGTTACTGCAAGAGCTTATCTCCTGCCAAATACCAGCTTCAGACGAGGGAAAGTCTATAAGACATGTTTTAGTGTTAAGGCGCTGTTGTATTTTAGCTATCATGTGCATTTATATATATATATATATATATATATATATATATATATATATATATATATATATATATATATATATACAGGGGTTGGACAATGAAACTGTCATTTTAGTGTGGGAGGTTTCATGGCTAAACTGGACCAGCCTGGTGCCCAATCTTCATTAATTGCACACTGTACCAGTAAGAGCAGAGTGTGAAGGTTCAATTAGCAGAGGGTAAGAGCCTTAAAATATTGCAATGCACACAACATTATGGGTGACATACCAGAGTTCAAAAGAGGACAAATGGTTGGTGCACGTCTTGCTGGCACATCTGTGACCAAGACAGTAAGTCTTTGTGATGTATCAAGAGCCACGGTATCCAGGGTAATGTCAGCATACTACCAAGAAGGACGAAACACAAGAGGAAGCTGTCTGAAAGGGATGTTCGGGTGCTAACTCGGATTGTATCCAAAAAACATAAAACCACGGCTGCCCAAATCACGGCAGAATTAAATGTGCACCTCAACTCTTTTGTTTCCACCAGAACTGTCCGTCAGAGCTCCACAGGGTCAGTATACACGGCCGGGCTACTATAGCCAAACCTTTGGTCACTCATGCCAATGCCAAACGTCAGTTTCAATGGTGCAAGGAGCACAAATCTTGGGCTGTGGACAATGTGAAATGTATTGTTCTCTGATGAGTCCATCTTTACTGTTTTCCCCACATCTGGGAGAGTTATGGTGTGGAGAAGCCCCAGAGAAGTGTACCACCCAGACTGTTGCATGCCCAGAGTGAAGCATGGGGGTGGATCAGTGATGGTTTGGGCGGCAATATCATGGCATTCCCTTGACCCAATACTTGTGCTAGATGGGCGCGTCACTGCCAAGGACTACCGAACCATTCTGGAGGACCATGTGCATCCAATGGTTCAAACATTGTATCCTGAAGGCGGTGCTGTGTATCAGGATGACAATGCACCAATACACACAGCAAGACTGGTGAAAGATTGGTTTGATGAACATGAAAGTGAAGTTGAACATCTCCCATGGCCTGCACAGTCACCAGATCTAAATATTGTTGAGCCACTTTGGGGTGTTTTGGAGGAGTGAGTCAGGAAATGTTTTCCTCCACCAGCATCACATAGTGACCTGGACACTATCCTGCAAGAAGAATGGATTAAAATCCCTATGACCACTGTGTAGGACTTGTATAAGTAATTCCCAAGACGAATTGATGCTGTATTGGCCCCAAAAGGAGGCCCTACACCATACTGATAAATTATTGTGGTCTAAAACCAGGTGTTTCAGTTTCAACAAGCAATAAGACAAAATAAATAATAAATAAATTGAATAAAACAATAAATATTGTCCCCTCCAGGGTGTATTCCTGCCTTGCGCCCAATAATTCCAGGTGGGCTCTGGACCCACCGTGACCCTGAATTGGATAAGCGGTTACAGATAATGAATGAATGAATGAATGAGTAAATATTGTGCCAATGCTTTGGCCCCAGTTCTGCATGGCCAACTCAGACTCTCATCTGAGGCACAGACTGTCATTCCCCACCACTAGCGCTCGTACTTAGCAAAAAATAGGCACCAATTGCTTCACAGCAGGGGTGCGGGGGATCTTTGTCTTACAAATAAAAAAATTGTCTCCACGCTTTTCGTTGTATTCACCTATCCAACGGGTTTTTGGTTTCATTCCAAAGCCACCCTGAATTCCTCCGCAAAAATCATCTGAGTTCGCCTCCCCATTTCAAACTTTATGTCCGTACTAGCAAACTATTTGTTTGGGACTGTTCAGAAAAGGGAATACTCTACTTCTCAACTTAGAAATAATACAGTTATTGAGAGGTGATACAATTTTGAATTAGTTGACATTTAAGTGATATTGCACAGGGGTGTACTCATTTCTGTTACATATTGTATTGTATTGATCAACTAGTTTTTGAGCTAATGCTTGCAGAGCCTTTAACGTTACTGTTTTATGCCATCTCTTACATTTCAGACTAGCATACCATATAAAGGAGTTCGAGTGTTACAACAACACAATTTACTTAACTATACCTCTTGTTACAGTTACCCTCAAATATTCACACTGTAGTGGAGTATGGATCAAATCAAATGAAGAAATTAAGAAATGAAAGATTCTGAGTGGGGAACTCTCCACTCTAATAAGGATTGTGTTTGTAACAGAACCCCACATTCCACAGGATTGTGTGTGTGCGCACAGACCCTGTTTCCCACACACACACACACACACACACACACACACACACAAACACCCACTTAAGGCCTGCATCAAAGGACGCCTGGTTACGGCCCAGATAACAAACCCAGTTTATGATGCTCTCAGGCAAAGAGAAGAACAAACAAAGTGGTGAAAACTGGAATTAAAAGGACTCTTTATGGCTGTGGCGCCGAAATGGCGAAACGTTATCTCTTGTGGAAATCAGCAGACGGCAACACTGACTAAACTCTGACCTCCTGGTAACCCATCCGCACAGGACGAACAGCATGGACCAACAGCGACCCCAAGTGGACGTTTGCGAAATCGTGTTTCGCCCTACTGACTCCTAAATGCATACCGAGCGCAACGAGTGCTTATGAACATGTTTTATGCAAATCTGTATTAATGTCAACCCCTTGTTATTCTCAGGTGAACGTCTACCAACCAATGAAGTGATGTGTATTACTGTTTCAATCATGAAAGAAAGTTTCTGTCTCTGATTAAGAAAACGAATTAGTATGTTCTAGCATAATATTGTAGAGGGATGTAATCATAAAATACCCAAAATATATATACGTAGATGTTTGATATTAATAATCCAGAACACTCATTGTCACAAACATGTATAAGTAATTGTGTGTATACATGAATCTTTCCTCTCTCTCTCTCTCTCTCCCTCCCTCTGAAACGTGAAACAAGTCACGTGAGCCTCAGACCCAGGATCCAATCAAAGGAAGGACACCTCCCAATTGGGCATGACCGCGCCACCTTTGAAAAGAGAGTGCGTTCTGATTTTCGCTCTCTCTCTGACTTCCGATCTCTTAGATTTCCGACCTTAGTCTCTCTAAAACTTCCGAACTTTCTCTAGTTTCCAACGGCTCTTACGCTCTCAACTTTATCTCGTCCGTTTTCAAAGACATTCTCACGTCGCGCTCACTTTCTTCAAGTGACGCCCTTCTTCTTAAGTTGATGAAACAAAGACTCTTAAGGACCTCACTCAGCTTCCAAGAGACGTTTAGCGCCAGCTAGCAGTGTGAAAGAAAACTACAAGTAATGTCGGGTAACTCCAAATAATCTTTTTTTCTTTTATTGTGTTCGTGTTTTATCGCCCAATCTAAGTTTAATCTCACGACTGATCAAAGCAGGTGAAACTTATTCGTGGCCAGAATAAGATATTACCCCTTTAGATTAGTTGATAGCGGATACATTAGCGTTATAAGCTGACTTCTGAGGGCATCGCTTCTGGAGACTTGAGTAACGGACGGAACAACTCTTGAGAAGCCCCCCATTCAAGAGAAAGACCAGCCAGGCCTGCAGTCCTCCGTGAAGGGAAACTCCAGACTGACGTCACCCGTCTAAGGCCAAGAGCGTCTGACTCAACCTGGAAGGAATCCCCTTTCCAGCGAGCCTACCTTTAATGACGCGGGGAGGATAAGAAGCAAAAACCCGGAGCACGGAGGTTAAAACAGCTGGACCCGACGGCTCGGTGAAAAAGGCAAAAAAAGAGTAAGCAAGCAAAACTACTCACTTTTCAGAAGCTGATGCCTAATTAAGTCTCTTGATAAATTTATACATTAATTAGAACCTCAATTAGTAACACATTAGTCACAAGTCATATCGCCTAGCTTATCTTTAAATTTGAATCGGCTTCACCTGCATTGATGCCGTGAGGTTTTGAGATTATGCTATGTTAAGTAAATATTCTTTTTCTTTTAATAAATATTTCCATTATTTGAAATCACAGTGTGTGGAGTCTGTTCATTAAATGTCTGAAGATCCTGAAGAACTCACGTAGCTAGGCCATCATTCATTCTCTAACTACTTGTTAATGTTTTAATTATTTAAGTCAATCATAAAATCTTAATTATTATCATTAGTCAAACATCAGTAATCATAACAGTTTGAATAAGGTCAAACGCTACAAACACAATATATAAATATATATATTTATATATATCACGGTGTATACACAACATACACTACACTGTAAAACATTATAGTCTCATTAAGTTACGTGAACTTATTATTTCTCTTCAGTTTAATATGTCATTACAAGTTTTTAATAATGAACTCAAGTTTTTAGGTTTTCCAAATTTAAAATGATAGTAATCTATTGTCTTGACTATTTGTTTGTTTTGTCTGCGTTGTCAATGTTCATTTAACTCATGTCTGTAAGTTACTCGTTGAAAAATTAAATGAAAAGTGGGAGGAGGGGCAATGCAGAGAATCTATTAAACATTTGGCGCTATTTTTAACTATACAGAACAATTTGTAGAAAACCATTAAAACATTATGCTTATCAGTTTTCACACCGGATAAACCTCATAATTTCAATTAAATATTTACATAATATTTCAAATAAAATATGGAGTGTTGACTACTTCCAGTGGCGGAGCGACACACCTGACTAAGGATTAATTTTAGGCAGAGTGTAGATTACTCCGCTGAGCGCTGTGTGGAATGTTCGCGAAAGTAAGGTGAATTCCCGCTGAAAACACGAAAACGGCGACGAGGTGAATGTATATTTTTATAGTATTTTTTGCTGATAAAGTAATGATGTTGCCCCTTTCTTGCGTGTTGAACGGAGAATAATTCCGCATATTAGATAGAATTTCCATGTTTTTTCTGTTTGTCCAATCCTCGAATAATTGTTAATTGCTGCTGACTGTCATTATCACTACCATCGGAGTTCGTTTTTCCGCTGCACAGCTCGCCGTTATTTGCTCTGAATACGTTACGCACACCAGAGAATTATACCGTGGGTTTCAAGTTATACTCTGAAGTCAGGGAGATTTTCCACAGATGATTTTAATCCGAAACTTTGAAAGTGTAGAACAGTAGTCGTCCAATTCCAGTGGCGGAGGGACACACCGGACTAATTTGAGGCAGACTGTAGATTACTACGCTGAGAGTTGTGTGGAAAGTTCGCGAAGTAAGGGGAATTCCCGCTGAAAAAACGAAGGCAGCGAGGAGGTAGCTAAATGTGTATTTTTATATTTGTGAATTTATGCTGATAAAACGTAATGGTGTTGCTAAGTTCTTGCCTGGTGGAAAGAGAAATGTTCCGCATAGTAGACATTACCATGGGTTTTCTGTATATCCAAGCCTCAAATAATTGTTGATTGGCTCAGTCATTACCGTCGGAGTAAGTTTTTCCACTGCATAGCTCTCCTACGTTAAGCACATCAGAGGGATATACAGATAGGCGGCAAGTTATACTCTAAAGTGTGGTGAGGGAGGTTTTCCACAGAAGATTTTAATGTTTTAGTTTCGACAAAGAACCGAAGAGTATTAACAAAATGTATTGACAAATCTGCTTTCTTATACATCTGTTTCAGATAAAGGCAGAGTTCTGTAGAATAATCACCACTGACCTGTTGCAGCCATTCCTAGATGGACTGTAGTGATGTGTCGGTCGCGAACGAACCGGTTCAAAGAGCCGGCTCTTGTAAGTGAACGATGAGAGCCGGTTCCCGTCTAAGACCGAGCCATTTTTTTCTAAGGCTTGTCATTCAACCAATCAGAGAACAACAAGCAAGCTCCAACCCTCCAAGCTGAGACACTTGGTTTTCCTGAATACCAATCTGCCTTCCAAAAAATAGTTGAAGAAAATGTTAAATCAGTTAAATGTTTGTTGACAGTTGTGGTTGTTTTAATCACTACTATTGAATGCTGCTGTTTTGCACTTTGCAGAGTATTTGTTTATTTTACTACCCGGAAATGGATGATTATTTAATTTAATAAGCTATTTTGTAATACCCACCTTCTGGGTTCCATTGGCTATATTTCAGAGTTTACCAGTGATTTTTATTAAGGTGTTTAAATAAAAATCCAGTTATTTATACAATTGAATGTGTGAGTGCAATCAGTGAGTTATTACAAGACAGCCATAAAACAATTGGCCATTGCAACACTATTATTTTTAATATTGAACAATAATATTTTGTCCATATAGTGATGAAAAATGTAGGTAATATTGTTCTGTACCAGTGGAAATAAGTGGTAAAACAAAGAGCCATTTAGGAGCCGAAAGAGCCGGCTCTTTATGAAGAGCCGAGCCAAAAGAGCCGAAATTCCCATCACTAATGGACTGGATGCCTTTGTGCCAAGACGAAGTGTGCCTTCGCGTTTCATCGAGCAGGAAATTGACACTTAGCATTGTCTTAAAAAGGAGGTGCGTATAAAAATGTACTTACCAATATGTACTAAAATAAGGAATTTTGATAATTAAGTTTATTTGCACTCTGTATTTGTATGCAGGACACAAATCAAAACAGAAGAACAGCTGCCCTACTTGGTCTTCCATGCTTCTTGTCAGAGGATACCACTGACATAATCAGGATGTGTGATGTAAGAAAATACATTTACACATTAAGATTATCCATCCATCTATCCATTATCTGTAACCACTTATCCAATTTAGGGTCGTGGGGGGTCCAGAGCCTACCTGGAATCATCGGGCACAAGGCGGGAATACACCCCGGAGGGGACGCCAGTCCTTCACAGGGCAACACAGACACACACACATTCACTCACACCTACGGACACTTTCGAGTCGCCAATCCACCTGCAACGTGTGTTTTTGGACTGTGGGAGTAAACCGGAGGAAACCCACGCGGACACGGGGAGAACACACCAACTCCTCACAGACAGTCACCCGGAGCGGGAATCAAACCCACAACCTCCAGGCCCCTGGAGCTGTGTGACTGCGACACTACCTGTTGCGCCACCGTGCCGCCACATTAAGATAATGGGGGTATTAATTCAAAAGACTTTATTTAGACATTTCAGTTGACTTTGTGCTGACAGGTCATGAACTGGTCAGCACTATTAGTGTGGATCAGTCACAGCAGTGCTGCTTGAGGATTCAAACCCTGTGTCCACTCACTGCCCACTCTGTTAGACATACCTATCTCGTTGGTCCACCTCAGACAGTAACTCACAGTTTCTTTTGTCCTTCATCAGTGGACACAGGATGCTGTTGGCTCAATGTTTAGTACATGGACTTTTCTCAATCCAGCAGTGATAAGCGGGTTTAAAACTCAAGCAGCACTGCTGTCTGATCCACTTATACCAGTACAACATGCTGCAGTAGTAGTTCTGTTGTGGTCCTGACCATTGTTGGACAGAGTATATAAGGGCTAACTAGATACAGCCAGACTGCAGTCTGTAACTGTACACCTTTGAAGTTTACATATAGTTTTAATAAAGTGGCTGGTCATGATAAGTTAAAACTAAATTTGTCCATGTCTTTTAGGTTCATGGTGAAACCCTGGATGTCCTCATGAAGGGAATGTGCGTTGGACTTCTGATTGGACATGACGGTGTTCTCCATGATGCTTTTCCTAATAAAATTTTCAACATTGCTTTGGTGGTAGAGAAGGCAGTTGTTCTTCATGAAATCAAAGATGTGTCCACTGGATTTGCTATGCTAATGGGTACAATATACTGCCTTAATCTTGAGTACCCTCGCAAAATGAAATACATATTTGAATTTCTGCAGAGGGTCATCACGAAGATAAAACCAGACCAATGTTCAGCTCGTGTGCATGGACTACGAAATAAACTGAGGTTACGTTTATAGACTGCACACCTCAAGCCTTAAAGGGGATGGCTATGATTTTGGGGAAAGCTGTTCCTTCTGGTTTGTTTAGGTTCAGAAGCTCCGCGTCTTTTAAGGTAGAATGGTATGTTTGATGGACAAAAACAACTGTTTGTACATGGCAGAAGTTTAACTTGTGTAAGTTTTATTCAATAATAAGTGTCTGTTTGAATTACTACAGAAACTTATTTGTACATATTACAAGTTTTTTTGCACAGGTTTAAGCAGCAACATAACCAAAATTATGTAGTAAACTAAAAATCATCCAAATGGAGATATATAATTTTATTTATTTTACACTATTTTTAAAAGTAGATACACACTGTCACCCATTTCACGTTTGTGTAAAATATTGGCGAAACCTGGATGTTTTGATAAAATAGATGCTTTATTTAAAGTTTTTAAGAACCTTATTTTGCATTACCTTGAAGCACAGATTATTGATGTTTTGGCGCATTTCCAAAAGGATGAGCATGCTGTTTTTTAACAAGACAATGTAACATTGTTCTCATTCAAATAAATGATTTATGTTAAAACAAAAGTGAACTCAGTGTGCATTTTAAATAGATTGGGAAACTTATCATTAAGATAAGTGTTAATGGAAAATATTAACTTAAAATCACAATTTTTATGAATATAATTAAAGTTAAATTAACTTGAAAATGTAAATCTATATGAAGAGGAATAATGTTTATTTAACAAGATTTAGTGAGTTTCCTGAAACTGATATTGTAAAATAGTAAGTTGTTTTAACTCACTGTATCAAGTTGCAACAACTAATGATCATAAGTTAAACAACTAATAAAACAACCTTTTGAGTTGAAACAAAGTTTGCCATCAAGTTGAATTTACTCACATTTTTAAGGCAGCAGGTGAACATGAGTTTCTAAGTTTAACTAACATAAAATGTTTTACAGTGTACAACACCATCCTCAGCTTGATTTTTGCAGTGCTTCAGGAAAGGTCCAAACATTAAAATAAGACCATTCTTAAGGTGGTGTGAAGATTTGGGTCTTACTGTGAAGACTCTGCTTGCATGTGCTGGAAATCAGGTTGTTAACCATGTCTAAATTTGAGGTGAATCTAAATTATCAATAAACTGGATGTTGGCTCAGTTCAGTGCATGTCTATAAACTTTATGACTTCCACTGTCTCTAAGTGCCAGCTTGTAAAGGGGAATAGTAATACTTTTTATTTTGAATGGGTAGTGTAAGTTGTGCAGTGTTCCCGGTGTGAAGTGGTTAACTGGGTAATGTAGTTAGGCAACTAAGATATTCAGGGTGTTAAGGTGTTCCACCTGATCTACAATTTGGATGAGTGGATCAGATACAGCAGTTCTGCTGGAATTTTAAACTCCTTATTGTCACAGCTGAACTGAGAATAGTCCTGCAAACTCAAAATATGCAGCTAATAAAATTATGTGGGCAGCGTCCTGTGTCTAATGATGAAGAACTATAAGATGATCAATGCACACTGTGCAGCAACAGTTGAGCTATTGTCTCTGACATTACATTTACAAGGTGGGCAAGATGTGTCTGTTTAACAGATGCCTCTTTCACACAGGAACTCTGGAAATCATCTAAAGAAACTCTGGATTATCGGGTTTTGGAGATGTCCTGGAGTGGTCTTTCACACATGCAGCTCACAACGGGAGATTTTATGCTTCAGGTGTGAATCTCGTAAAAGGAAATGAAACATGATTTAAATATCAACTTCTTAAGGAAGTTGTCAATAAAGTTGAAGACCAAGGAAAGGCAATAGAAGCATCTTGGTGGTATCCTGTTCTTAATTATAAAGGTCCCTTTTTTACTTCCCATCTGCCAAGAAGTACTCTGTCTACATGGTTCAAAATGATGCCAACATCATAGACTTTGCTGCCAAAAGAAAAGTCTGTTCTCGTGGTCATTATATTGCCCACAGGAGTAAGTGTGTGAGTGACTGTGTAAGTGTGTGAAATTATGCATGTTTATTGCAATTTGAAAGCTTTGGAATTGTAATCGGAACGTGAGTTTAATATGAAACTTCATATTCTTAAAGGCACTTAAAATGAGGGCTTTACAAAAAAAGAACTAATCATATTTTGATTGAAATAGCCACTTTATTAAGCATATTTTTTTCAACAAGCAAAATATAATCACAGAATCCAGTTGCAGCAAGGATTCTGAGTGTGCTTTTAAACAGAATGAATATTACAGTGATATAAGCATTCTGTGATAATCAGCTCCTGTTATATTTCATTTAGATTATTTAGGAACTTTTCAACTAGAGCGACGGCATCCTTAAAACGCTTCATGTATTTAGTGAAATCGGTTGTCTTTAGTTTATTACGCATTTTATTTATGGCTCCGAACAGCTTCTTTGATTTACTTTCTTTTTTTGGCTTGATTTCATCATCTGAGTGTTCAGTGTAATCGGTCACATCATTGAAGTCTTCATCATCCATGGGTTCTGTGACTGGCTCCTCATAGCATTCCTCAAACTCTTCACAGCTCATAGTCTCATGGTTATCAAACCTGTTGGGCTGAGTGTCTTGGAAAAAGAGAGGGCCACTATCATCAAAGTTATAACCAGCCTCGTTCCTAAAATTGTCTAAACCTAAATCATCTCCATCATTAATTAAATTCTGAATTTCATTCAGGAGAGATGGTGTGACCCTGAAAGTCTTGTCTGGGTCATACCCACGGCCTTGTTTCTGATTCTCATAATGCTGTGCAATATATACATTATACACTATTTGTCCTGGGCTCCATTGATCTTGATCATCTTGAACTTCAATGACAATTCTGTCACGATTTCCCTCTGGTGTGTATTCAGAGAGGTGGTAGTCCTGTGTAACATAATCAGGAAAACTGGAATACCCATTACGGGACTTTATATTGCCCAAAGAGAAGTATAATCTGTCACTGTTACTGGGTAACTCAGGAAGGGCCCTTCTCTGGCTCTTTTGGTCAGATACCATTGACATAAGGATGAAAGCCATAATTTCCTTCACTGGGATCAAACTTAAGCCTAATTTTGTTTTGATCAATTTTAACATTGTTAGCAAACCAGTACAGAAGCATGAGGCCGTGTCGTGGAGAGTTTTTACCAAAATCAGTGCGTTTTTTCAGGTCTTTGATGTTCTTCAGCTCCCTGACAGCGCTCACACTGATGAAGACCAAGCACAAATAGAAAAAGGAAAGGAGTGTTGCCCTCTTCATCTTCAAATCCTGAAAAGAGAAGATATTGTTCTACATAAAAAACAATGTGACATAAATTTTGGGCATTATAAGCTGAGAAGTATTGTGTGTGTGTGTATGTATAAGAGATAGAGAGACAAATATATAATATTCATTCATTCATTGTCTGTAAGTGCTTCATCCTGATCAGGGTTGCGGTGGATCCAGAGCTTACATGGAATCACTGGGTGCAAGGCAGGAACAAACCCAGGGTACAGCACCAGTACATCACAGAGTACCACACACTCAAACATTCACTCAAATCTATGGAGACCTTTTGTATGGCCAGTTTACATATCAGCGTGAGAGTCTGGACTGTGCAAGAACACTGGAAACCCTTAGGAAACCCACAAAAGGGAGAACACAATACACTCCTCACAGATGGTGAACCAGGACAGGACTCAAACTTATAACCCTACGACTCGGGAGCTGTGTGACAGTGAAAACAACTGTTGTGTGCCACAGTGCCACCCATGTTATGTATTGTTTTAGTATATACAGCGCCCTCCATAATTATTTATTATTTACTAAAATGTGTTAAAAGAAAAACAATTTTTATTGCAGAAGCATAATCTCACTCTGAAAAGTTTTAGAAAAAAGCATCCTTCAACTCAAGTAAAAAAAAAATAAAGAAAAAATCCTGAATAAGAATATTTATTTATAAAATATTTTTAATAATAACTTTATATTTACTTATAAAATAATTATTTGCAATTAAATGACCTGTTCCACAATTATTGGCATCCTTAACAATTTCTTGGAAATAAATGTATTTGAACCATTTATGTCATTTCTGCTGTAGTTTATAAAGTGGATCAAAGTATCTAGGAACCTTTAATTAGTAATCCATCACTTCCTGTTTCACTGGGGTATAAATATGTTGTTACACAGAGGCCTATTTCTCTTACTCACTCTTAAACATGGGAAAGACAAAAGAACACACTATTCAAGAAAGGCATATGTGTGTCGACCTTCATAAATCAGGCAGCGGCTAAAAGAATATAGCCACTCACCTGCAGATGCCCTTATCTACAGTCAGAGCAATCATCAAAAAATTCAAAACATCTGGAACTGTGACAAACAAGCCTGGAAGAGGACACAAGTGTATCTTGTCACAACACACAGTGAGAAGGATGGTAAGAGAAGTAAAAAGTTCTCTAAACCTCCCTGTAGGAGAATTGAATCAAATGGTAGCGTCTTGGGGTTACGAGGTCTCCCAAAAAACCATCAGGCTCTATCTACATGCCAACAAGCTGTTTGAGAGGCATGCACGAAGAAAGCCTTTTCTGAGTTATACTCATAAGTGTAAACAGGTGGAGTTTGCCAAGCAGTACTGGGATTTTAACTGCGACCGTGTGCTTTGGTCAGATGAGACCAAGATAGAGCTCTTTGGCAACAAACACTTTGGCGTAACACCAAGGATGAGTATGCAGAAAAACACCTCATGCCCACTGTTAAGTATGGGGGAGGATCAGTGATGCTGTGGGCCTGTTTCTTCTCCAAATGACCTGAGAAACTTTTAAGGACACATGGGATCATGAACTCTTTGAAATATCAGGACATTTTGAATCAGAATCTGGTGACCTCTTCCCGAAAGCTCTGCCCCGTCACTGGATTTTTCTGCAAGATAATGACCCTAAACATGTGGCCAAATCTACTCAAAAATGGTTCACAATGCACAAAATCAAGCTCCTCTCACAGCCATCTCAGTCCCCAGATCTCAACCCAATAGAAAACCTGTGGGGTGAGCTGCAGAGGAGAGTGCATAGGAGAAGACCCAGGACTCTGGACGATTTAGGGAGGTTGTGCAAAGAGCAATTTTCGAAGATCCCTCTTTCTGTATTCTGCCATCTTGTGAAGAGTTATAGGAGAAGATTAAGTGGTGCCTTGATGGTGAAAGGAGGTTGTACAAAGTACTAACACCAGGGGTGCCAATAATTGTAGCACACATGATTTCATTCAGAAGATTTATTTTTTAATTTTTTCCCACCAAACAAAGGCACTATGAGACATTTTTTAAAGCCAAAGAACACTTATTAACCATGGGGTGTCAATAATTATGGAGGGCTCTGTATTATATATTATAAATCTATTTTAACAATGTTTGTGTATATAAAATATGAAGACAATTTACAGATTCTGAGGATATGACTGAGATGCACCAACTGTTATGCACAGTTAAAAGGTGTTACCTTCATTTAAAACATATTTTCAGCAGATAAAATGTTAAAACATTGGTTATCAGGCTAGAAATATTAAAATGCACTGATATATAATAGTAATAATAATAATATTTTAATATGGAGCTTTTCAGGATACCCAAAATTCCTTTTACATGCCTAAAACAATAAGAGAAATAGGTAATTTGATATTTGACACACAGCTCTCCTTCATTTATGAACTTGTTCATTTATCTGTAATAAGGCTCAGTTAGATCATTTTAGGGAAATTTAGCACAACTTCTCAAAACTCCAGACTGTCTTGAATTTTCCAGGGTATCTGGTCACCGTACTGTTGGATATGAAATCAAGTCATTTAGACCTTACACTCACTTGAACCTGGCTCTTTTCATACACAAGTCTGGATCTGTGCGTCATAAATCTCATTATAATCTTCAATCACTATATAATAACATACATAATGCTCTGTGATTCAGTGTTTAATAATAAACATATCCTTGTTTACACGACTGTACTCCACTCGACACCGCTCTTTTGCTTTTCCACTGGCCAAATCTGGTACCTGGGCCCTGGAACTGGGTACGTTTTCAGTCCCAGTTTGCTCCGGATTCCATCTGTGCTGGGTACGTATTTCATGGTGATGGGTAAACCCTGCAGAGTGCTGACAGGCACGGTTTTTATGCCAGATGCCGTTCCTGATGCAACCCTCCCCATTTATCTGTGCTTTGCGACTGGCACTGCAACAACGTGCATTCCAGGTCCCTGGAGCTGTGTGACAGCAACACTACCTGCTGCGCCACCGTGCCGCCCGCTGATTGCCCAGTAATGCAGACCTCATTCAAAACTCTCACAAACTTGCTGCTTGTAAAATCTCTTAAGAAACAGCAGCTTTCACATTTATCTTTATCTCACAGCGGCAGCTCGTAAATTTACCTCAAGGTATTTTGAAGAGGCTTTTTACGCTCCTTGGGCCGATGGCAGACAAAAATTTGCAGTGACAGCCCAACGTGCAAACTGATCTGTGAGAACTGGGGTGCAGAGCCATGTTCAGTCCAAAAAACAAAAACCAACACACAAATACAAGATGAGTAAACAGCGGCTAACTTTACCGCTGCCGTTATTATGTTTTTCAGTGTCAGCGATTCCTGTGAGAGACAGGGTTTTGTGACATCACGGGTGCCGAGCCATGTTGAGTCATGCAGAGCTAGACACATGCGACGTAAAAGCACCAAACACACACACAATCAAACTGTCATTAGCGTGTGTGCGTGCGCCCTCAGCATAACCACGAGCGGGTCAAATGAGAGAGAAAGTGGATCATTTGCAAGGCAAGGGGGATTTCTGTATATATGTTTTTCTATACATGCCAATAATCTTTCTTCAGATGAGTTAAAACTGTTACTACTGATGTCTCTGCAGATTTTACTAGCAAATATGACAGTACGAAAGTTACTACTACATATTCAACTGCATGTAAATTATTATGCCTTTACATATCCATTCCTTACACTGCTATAATGGACACTGTAGTAAAATCTAGACAAACCCCACCTAGCACTGCCTAGAAAAGCCCACCACCCATTATGGGGTATGGAGGACGGAGACTCAGAACAAACCAATACTATTCCCACACATACAATGTGATAACATCAGGACCCCAGACACATCACCAATCTCTTAAGAGCAGCTCTATACCCTATGTCACTTCTTGTTTATACTTAGAAGCCAGTTCCATTAGTGTGCACACCTGAAAGTAACTGACTGTGTCAATTTTAGAGAGATGGTACTACCTGTTTTTTTCTTCTAGCCGTTAGGACCTCCAAGTAGCAGCTCCTGTAAAAGAGAACACCAAGATTAAATGACTTCAGAATTATGTTTTTAAATGAGCTCAAATTAATCAATGTGTGTATATGTAATGAAGACAATGAAAATTGTCAACATTTGTTTTATGTAACTCTCAGTATGGTATGCTCTTTGCAGGGGTGTGAGCAGAGATGCTGAGAAATGTACAAATCTGGATGGGTGTTTAAACCACAGCTTGAGTTAGCTCATTTGTTCATTTAACCTTGAGTTCCATTTATGAGCTAGCTTTTAGTTATGATGGCTTCAGAGATTGGTAAAAGTCCCACAAATGTTTTAATAATCACCACCCTTTGATATTTTTCTGAGCACTGCAATAAAGACATTGTGATTTTGGACACTACTACAAACACCTCTTGGGAGTTGCGGTTGTCATCTGCTCTCTGTCTTCAACAACAAACACCATGAACTCAGCTGTATTTCAGTAATAACTGTGACCGATATTTTAGTGGGTAAAGCTGGACGCTTTTCTGCATTGGTGTAAGGTTATGATTATAATATTTTGTGTTTGTGTTGCACAGTTTTTCTGTCCACCAGATGACCAAAATCTAAAACTGTGTCTCTGCCTCAGAAAAGTGGGGTTACTGCCTGAGAGCAGCCACAGAAATCTACCCCTAAAAGCACACGTCAAGTCAAGTGACCATAATTTGCCTGTATATGTGGTATAACACTATTTACAGCAAATGATATCAACAAAATTGGGGAAATGGAGTGATATAATCAAGAAAAAATAGCCACAGAATATGTCCATTACAGTTAGGCATTTAGGGATGGGTTAATGGATGAATGACAAAAACAAAATCAAGTTTCAGAAACATTTTCAAGTGCTGAATGTAAGGTGGTGTAACATAGATGTAAATAATTATCTAAACTTTGTAGGAGTGTGTTGCACTGGAACCAAATTAATCTAAGTCTTTACTAGTGTTTCATGTATTGACTGTCTGAGAGTAGCAGACTTACTCTCTGAGATTCCAGTTGAGGTGGTGATGCCTTTCTGGTCCAGATGGGGCTGTTGGAAACTGTTGGAGAAATGTACAGTACACTTTAGTGGACATATTACCCTCAGTTAAACCAGATGTTTCTCTTTGTCCAAAGCAAGATTGTCTTCTATCCCTCTGCTGTTTATAAAATACCCTCAGTTTGTGTTCTGCGGAGTATTTGTGATGATACTCACTCAGCTGTGTTTTCTCTGAAGATAAGGTGAAGCTCTGTGTGGTTGGAGAAAATTAATGCTGTGCCTCATTAATATACAAGACCTGTGCCTCCATAAAAAGCAACTTCCTTTTTTCTCAGAATGTTGTTTATAATATTTCAGCCTCTCCCAGTTTCACTGTGAAGGTGTCAAGCATTAAAGATAGGACCCTTCTGAAGATGGTGTGAAGATTTGAGAATAACCACAAAAGCTCTGCTCTGATCCAAGAATCACAGCAGGGTCATGCAGCAGAATTCAGGGTGAAGCTAGAACTTGAGTACACCCACCCCAAAACACACACACGCACACACACACACACACACACACACACACACACACACACACACACACAGATATGGTAGGATATGTAGCTCAAGTACTTTTTAAACAACCTTTCACCCTGTTTTTTAATGGTAAGGACCCCCACAGAGCAGATATAGTTTGTATGCTGTGGTGATATGAGTGAATCAGACACTGCTAGAGTTTTTAAACCCCTCAGTGTCACTGCTGCACTGAGAATATAGTCCACCAACTAAACACATCCAGCCGACAACAGGACGACCAAAAAAACTGCAGCAACAGATGAGTTACTGTCTCTGAGGATGATCCACCACTCAATCATACATCCTCTGTGGTGGTCTTGTGGGGGTCCAGGCCATTGGAGGAAAATGAGAACCTGGCCAACAAAGTATGCAAGGCAATAGATGGACTACAGTCTGTAACTGTAAAACTACAAGGGGCTCCTGTGAAGTCAGTGGAGTGTGAGAATTGAGTGAGTGTAAAAACAAGGTGGTCATAATGTTATGACTTCAAGTGTGTATATCTTCATATATGTAGTGAACATATCAGTAAACATGAGTCATAGTACATATGTGTAGTTTATACATGACTTTTACAGTAAAAGTGGGCAGCAAGGTGGCTTGTCCTGCCACACAGCTCCAGGGTCCAGGGGTCCTGGGTTCAATACTTGCTTTGGGTCACTGTGTGGGAGGATTGGGTGAGGAGATGTGAGTAATGCTATAGGTCTCTTAGCATTGGGTTGTCCAAGTGTGTGCGTGTGTGTGTGTGTTCACTGCTACAGATGGTTTAAATGTTGGATACACATTCATGTTGTATATGTAGCTATAATCTTTCAAACAGGTCGTGTGTCTATGCCAAGGCCAGTGACTGGTATACCTACAGTTTGACTTCTGTTTTAGATAAAAATGTTTTTGGCACCTTCCTGGTGCTCTGCAAAGGTGTTAAACATTAAAATATTACCATCAAGATGGTATAAAGATATGAGATAGACCACAAAGTTTGTGTGACAACGTGTTAACCACATCTTAATTTTATACTGAATGTAAATGATCAGTAACCTCGATGTTAACTCTTTATAATGCTAATTCCAACAGTCTGTTAGGGTCCCCCTCTTACAGGAAAGAGGTAACGTGGACTAGACTTAACATCAGTGAGGCACAGTGATGAGTAAATTGTCAGTTCCTGGTGTTCAGTGCTTAGTCAAGTGATCCTAGTAAGGACAACGGGTGTACAGCAACAGGATCAGGCAGCAAGGCAACAAAGGTAATCTGTACTCATTTCCACTGCATATACGACAACTGTAATATATATCTTCATCATCATCATCATTTCTGCTTATCCATTTTAGGGTCGTGGTGGCAACAGGGCGAGCAAAGATGTCCAGGCGTCTCTGTCCCCTGCAACTTCCACTAGCTCCTCCTGGGGGATCCCCAGGTGTTCCCAGGCCAGCAAGGAGATATAATCCCTCCAGTGTGTCCTGGGTCTACCCCAGAGCCTCCTTCCAGTTGGACATGCCTGGTATACATCCTCATCAGATGCCCGAACCAGATCAAAACACCTATCAATGCAAAGTAGCAGCAACACTATTCTGAGCTCCTCCCTAGTCACTGAGCTCCTCACCCCGATCACGGAGAGTATGCCCAGTAACCTGTCGGAGAACGCTCATTTCAGCCACTTGTATCCGCAATCTCGTTTTTTCGGTCATTAGTGCTCATGACCATAGGTGAGAGTGGGTACATGACTGGTAAATTGGGAGATTTTCTTTATGGCTCAGCTCTCTGTAGACACTTTACCTAACCTACCTAACTCACAATCCCTCTTCCCACCACTCTTGAACAAGACTCACAGATAGCTGAACTCCTTCACTAGGGGCATCACAATCACTCTTCAACTCTGCCAACCAGTTTGAGGTGCTCAGCTCCTGGCCCTCACCAGCACCAGCACCAAAGTCTAAACCGGGCAGTGTTCTTCTTATTGGTGACTTAATTGAAGATTGGTTGGCCTTGGCCTCCCCCGCCCACGCTGGTGCTCCCAGCTCATTGCAGGAGTGAAGATGGCGGTCCCAGTGAGCTGCCATGATGAAGGAGCTGGAGTGTAGGAGCTGAAGCGTAGGAGGTGTCGCAGGCTGCCTCCAGCTTTGTCTTCTCCTGCTGTATGTCTGTTTGGGCTAAAACCGTATACTTACATGGCCAAGAATGATGCTGTGGGTGAGACAAGACTAAGATCCTGTACAGGATGCATAGAGGTTGCATCAGGGGAACACCAGAGTGAGCAACAGTGAGGGCATCTCAAGCCATGAGAGAGATAGGAGAAAAATAAGGGGCTTAAAAAGTTAGTAGTGAAGCAGGGGCATAATTACCTTGAAAAAAAATTCCCAGGGACTGTGAAGGCCAGTTAACCCTGCAACAGACACACAATAGATAGATAGATAGATAGATAGATAGATAGATAGATAGATAGATAGGACATGAATGCTCCAAAATTACTTGCAACAAAAATTCCGCCTTGCATGGCATTCATCTGGCATTCATCTGAATCACTACATGCAACAGTTCTGGAACAGCTACTTAAGATAATATCTGGAGAGAAGGAATTACTTTATTGGCATCATTACCTATGAATCAAAACCAATACACACACACACACACACACATTATATATATATATATATATATATATATATATATATATATATATATATATATATATATATATATATGTATATATTTCTTAGATTATCTCATCATCATCACTCATCACTTAATTTTTCCTCTCTTTATTGTATCAGCAATAGTTATTTCTTATTTTCCCCCAGTTAGTCCTGTTGAGGGACTTGCAGTTTGTTATTGATGTTTAAAAAAACGAGCCACAAATTTACATAGGCCACAAAGGACACTATTGAATTGAGTTTTTAATCAGTTGGCTGATTTTCTTTATTTTATTATTATCATGATTATTTGAATAACATTTTGTGGTTTGTTATTGCATTGATTTTGAGTTGTTTGCTCTAGTAAGCTCATGCAATTATCTAAAGGTGCAATTTATGTTTGGAAAACTATCTATGTGGCTCAGAATACCTGCTCTTTAGTTCATAAATAAATTTCAATTTGAACATATTTACAAGACTTTTATTTACAAGAAAATAACAAAACAAACACAAATGAACTTGAGGGCAAACACGAAGCGAGGAAAGAACATGACTAGGAACGAGAACATGAAACAACATGAATAGAGCTAGGAATTCTAACACCATGACATGAGGAGGAGACAAAACGAATGACCGATACAAGCAAGTGACACCAGGGAACTTAAATACACGAACAGATGAGACACACCTGAAACAGATAACGAGGATGACGGATAAGGAGGCGGAACAAAGGCGGAGACAATACCAAACAGAGCCATGTGCTTAGAGAGCACATGGCGGGGAAAACAAACCAGACAAGACGAGGGCATGACAGATGCCCCCTCCTGAACGCGCAACTCCCGGGGCACGTAACCCAGACCCCCCAGGAGCTGGCGCAGGAGGGAGCATGGAAAACAAGACAGGAAACCAACTGGAGACAGGACTCAGGACAAGACAGGAACAGACACAGGGAATGAGGCTGGAGACATAAGACTAGAAACAAGAGACTAGACCCTGGACAGAACAGAAGACTGACAAAGGGGAGAAACAGGTGAAGAATCTAGAAACAGAGACAAGAAAGACCTATAGACAGGTGGCAAAGCACTGGAATGAAGAGGAGAACGGACTGGAGACAAAACCTGAGCGGGGACAGAAGACTGAACTGGGGACAAGACCGATGACTGATTGACTGAACTAACAGGAGACGGGACTTGGGACTGGAAAGGACTAGACTGGATGGGAGTGGACACATGAGACTGGACGGGCATGGACACATGAGACTGGATGAGAGTGGACACATTAGACTGGATAGGGTGCTTATCATTGGACAAAACACTGAACGGGAACAAGGACTGGACGTGAGACAGGACAGATGACGGGACTAAGGCAGGGTACTGGGACTGAGCTAGAGACAGGGCAGGATACGAGACAGGAAACTGGGTAGGTGACTAAACTTGAGACAGGACAGGTGACAGGACTGGGGCTGGGTGCTGGGACCGGACAGGAGACGAGACAGGTGATGAAATGGAGAACTGGGAATGGACATGAGGCAGGACAGAGGGTTAAAACGGGAACTGGACAGGACTTGGCAGGGGAACAGGGACCAGGACGTTTAAGGAGACAGACATGAACACAGTGACAGGGACAGGAACAAAAACGAGAGCAGACACAAGCAAAGGGACGTGGACAGAAACCGGAACCAGGACAGGGACAGACACGGGAACCAAGACAACTGGGGGGTGCCCAGGACTGGCAAAAGTCTGTGGGGAAGTCCGAGGGACTAGCCTGGAGCGGCTGAGGAAGCCGCCTTCCCAGGAGCATGTGCGGCTGAGGAAGCCGCCTTCTCTGGAGCATGTGCGGCGAATACCGCCTTTGCTGGAGCAGGTGCAGCGGATGCCGCCTTCGCTCGAGCAGGTGCGGCGGATGGCGCTTTCTCTGGAGCAGGTGCAGCGGATGCCGCCTTTGCTGAAGCAGGTGCGGCCGTGGAAGCCGCCTTCTCGGGAGCAGGTGCGTTTTTAAGTAGTCACGGCTGTAATTTTGAGTGGTTTGTAAGTGTTTTTCTTTGAGTTGTGAGTATTTTAAATATTTAATTACATAACCATTCATTTAAAGTTAGTTGAAATTGTATACAATAATTTAAGTCAACATTCAAAATATAATTAAAATACTTCAAATAAATTAATTATTAGTAGTTAATTCTTTTACGTAATAGAAATGAATATTTTTAAGTTGTTTCAAGCTTTAATTGAAGTAGCAGTGACTTAAAGTTAATGTGTGTATGTAACTCAAACAACAAAATTAAGCATACTTCTGACTTTTAAGTTCATAAACTTAAAAATATTAAGGCAACAGATTGCCTTAATTTTTTTAAGTTCTGCTAACTTATTCGGGTTTACAGTGAGCGTGTGTTTTTGGACTGTGGGAGGAAACCCACACAGACTCGGGGAGAACACACCAAACTCCTCACAGACAGTCAACTGTTAGAACACTGCAACAATAACCATGTGCCAGAAAAGCCAATCGTCACGGCAACATGTAAACAACATGCTATGACATCGACAAAATTCCGAAGATTTGGCCATTCGCTGCTTACCACTTACAGTGACCAGCTGCAAAAATGTTGCTCTGCTGTTTTCGAACGGAAATTGAGGACGACGAGTCCAACCACGAGCCCCACCTTAAAACGAAGAGCTCTAAGAAGGAGAAGAGGAAGAATAAGAAGAGATGGTGGTGGAGAAATGTAGAGGAGAGGGACAAGAGGATGGAGGAAGTGGAAGTGAAGGAGGTGGAGATGGAGTAGGAGCTTGAAGCGAGAGCTAAGAAGTACACAATGGAGGAGGAGAAAGTGTTGGAGGAGGAGGTTAAGGTGGAGCTCATAGTGAAGGAGGTAGACAAGTTGATGAACGAGATCAAGCTTCTACAGATGAAGGGCAGAGAGAATGAGGTGGAGAAAGTGATGGAGGAGAAGAAGGAGGACGTATAAGAGGAGGTGAAGTTGGTGGAAGAAAAGATGGAGGAGGAACAGGAGGCCTTCAGAGAGGAAGAGAAGGAGGAGGAGTCTAATGTGGAGGAGCAGGTGGTGGAGGTTATGAGAGAAGAGAAGGAGGAGCAGATGTTGCTGAAGGTGGAGAAGGAGGAGGTGAGATTTTCTTTATTATTACATTAGCTGAATTTAATTAAAATGTGCTAATATCATTGCCCTCATTCCACAACCATCCACTGCAAACTTTGTTTAACAGTGTGGAGAGAAGGAGGAGGACAAGGTGGTAGAGGAAAAGGTGGAGGAGGAGAAAGTGAAGGAGGTGATGGAGGAGGTCACACTCACAGAACAGAATGGTATGTTATTAACCATGTTATTACATTGTAATTGCTATTTCATTACTCACAGTCTATGAAAAGCTCCTGGTTGTTGAACCCTCTGCTGTTGTTGTGTTGTAGCTCCATCTCAGCCTCTGGCCCACCCTCTGTCCTCACACCTCCAGAGTGACCAGCAGGTGACCGTCCACCAAGCTGACTGCGGAAACACAAGTGGTGAGTCCTTCAGCGTCTTGAGACCCAGGCTTTAACACAGCTACTAAACCGAGGATGCAGAATTCACAAATTGGGCACAGTGGTGTCGGACATGAAGAGTGTGTTCATGTGAGGCTTTCTTCTCCTAGACCTTCTGGTGACCGCATGTATGGTCAGGGTTAAGTGGCGCTTGACTCTCCATCGAGAACGAAGGCAGGCCAGGAGGCTCACTGATAGGAACGGTACGTCATGAACACACAGGGATGTTTCTTCATTCTTATAAAAATGTCATGTTATCAAAGTGAACTGACCGCTGCTTGTGTTTGTGGTCAGTGTGTCATTTTTACTCTGCTGCTGTTTTATTGTTTAGTTGTGATCCAGGCTCTGACACTCACAGCCTCCTCCTCCATGATGACCACCACTTTCTACTGAAGGAAGAAGTACAGCGCTGATGTACAGAGACATGGACATCAACATTAGCCTCAAAACAAAAAAATAACCAAAAGAAAAAACATTTCCCTGACCCTTTACCCTTCATTCCCTAATTTTGAATCTGTAAATATTGATTTTATTGATGTTATTGATGTAATCGATTAAATTCTGTAATCTGTAAATATTAGTTTCATTGATGTTAATTATCGTATTGTTGTTATTGATTATTGTGTTATTAATAAATGTAATCCACTAAAACCTTGTGGTTTTCATGTTTTATTTGTAATGAAGCAGTGCTCAGAACTTTCACTGCTTTTCTTCTTCCATTGATCTGCCTCTTCTCTTCAAGTCATTCTTCATGACTCTTGATTTCTGCCATAATTTTTTAAAGTAGACGTTGTAAATGACACGCTAAAATATTTAGATCTCTAAAAATCTATGCTGTGATTTATTTAACCTCAAACTCAGAGCCACGTTTTTCACAATGACGACTTCTAAATGAATATAAAATGGTGATGGTCAGGATGGAAATACATTCATTCATTTATTGTCTGAAACCACTAATCCATTTCAGGGTCGCGGTGAGTCCGGAGTCTACCTGGGATCACTGGGTGCAAGGCGGGAACACGTCCTGGAGGGGGCGCCAGCTCTTCACAGGGCGACATGCAAGAGAGAGAGAGAGAGAAAGAGAAAGCAGTCTGCTTAGTGGTTACCAGGAAACTAACTAACTATGGTAGTTAAGGAAAAAAAAGAGTAGAGCGGCATCCTGTAAATGAAGTATATGTGTGATGGGTGAAACAATTTTGACTTTGTACTGTTTGTTGACTGTCTTTATATATATTTTTTTGACTCTTTATTTTGCATTTTTGACTCTTGAATAAACCTGCAACTGACACCTAACCACTTCGTAAGAGTGATATATATTACAGCTGTCAGCGAAAGTAGTGGAAATGAATATGGATTACTTTTCCCAGTGGCAGCATAGAGGGTGAATAATAGAGAACCCAGCACTAAATCTTGTGGAAAACTATATTTAAATAAAGTAATGTGATATTATTCTGATCAACAACGTTCAGACAGATTTATTATATATTAATTCCTATATATATCATTCCTAACAGATTTTCCAGATATCTCATGTCATTGCTGCTGCACTGAGAATATAGTCCACCAACTAAAAACATCCAGCCGACAACAGGACGACCAACACAAACTGCAGCAACAGATGAGTTACTGTCTCTGAGGATGATCCACCACTCAATCATACATCCTCTGTGGTGGTCTTGTGGGGGTCCAGGCCATTGGAGGAAAATGAGAACCTGGCCAACAAAGTACGCAAGGCAATAGATGGACTACAGTCTGTAACTGTAAAACTACAACGGGCTCCTGTGAAGTCAGTGGAGTGTGAGAATTGAGTGAGTGTAAAAACAAGGTGGCCATAATGTTATGACTTCAAGTGTGTATATGTTCATATATGTAGTGAACATATCAGTAAACATGAGTCATAGTACATATGTGTAGTTTATACATGACTTTTACAGTAAAAGTGGGTAGCAAGGTGGCTTGTCCTGCCACACAGCTCCAGGGTCCAGGGGTCCTGGGTTCAATACTTGCTTTGGGTCACTGTGTGGGAGGATTGGGTGAGGAGATGTGAGTAATGCCATAGGTCTCTTAGCATTGGGTTGTCCAAGTGTGTGCGTGTGTGTGTTCACTGCTACAGATGGTTTAAATGTTGGATACACATTCATGTTGTATATGTAGCTATAATCTTTCAAACAGGTCGTGTGTCTATGCCAAGGCCAGTGACTGGTATACCTACAGTTTGACTTCTGTTTTAGATAAAAATGTTTTTGGCACCTTCCTGGTGCTCTGCAAAGGTGTTAAACATTAAAATATTACCATCAAGATGGTATAAAGATATGAGATAGACCACAAAGGTTGTGTGACAACGTGTTAACCACATCTTAATTTTATACTGAATGTAAATGATCAGTAACCTCGATGTTAACTCTTCATCCATCCATCCATCCATTATCCACCGCTTATCCGGGTCCGGGTCGCGGGGGAAGCAGTCGGAGCAAAGAAACCCAGACCTCCCTCTCCCCAGCCACCGACTCTAGCTCCTCCGGGGGTATACCGAGGCGTTCCCAGGCCAGTCGAGACATATAGTCTCTCCAGCGTGTTCTTGGTCTGCCCCGGGGCCTCCTCCCCGTTGGACATGCCCGGAACACCTCTCCAGGAAGGCGTCCAGGAGGCATCCGAACCAGATGCCTGAACCACCTCAGCTGGCTCCTTTCGACGTGGAGGAGCAGCGGCTCCACTCCGAGTCTCTCCCGGATGTCCGAGCTCCTAACCCTGTCTCTAAGGGAGAGTCCAGACATCCTGCGGAGAAAACTCATTTCAGCCGCTTGTACCCGCGATCTCGTTCTTTCGGTCACTACCCAAAGCTCGTGACCATAGGTGAGGGTTGGGACGTAGATTGAACGGTAAATCGAGAGCTTTGCTTTTCTGCTCAGCTCTCTCTTCACCACAACGGACCGGTACAGAGCCCGCATTACTGCTGACGCTGCACCGATCCGCCTGTCAATCTCACGCTCCATCTTTCCCTCACTCGTGAACAAGACCCCGAGGTATTTAAACTCCTCCACTTGAGGCAGGATCTCACTTCCAGCCTGGAGAGAGCACTCCACCCTTTTCCGGCTGAGTACCATGGACTCGGACTTGGAGGTGCTGATCCTCCTCCTTGGATCACCACCTTAACGTGGTGGAGGGGTTTGCGTGCCTGCGTGAGCCTAGGAGCTATGTTGTCGGGGGCAAGGTTGGTAGGGTCTCCCAAGGCAAATTGGTCCTAGGTGATGGGCCAGACAAAGAGTGATCCATAAAGACATGGATGAATAAGATAACAACGAGGACACAGCCTCCCTTGCCCGGAGCAGGGTTACCGGGGCCTCACCCTGGAGCCAGGCCTGGGGGAGGGGCTCCTTGGCGAGCGCCTGGTGGCCGGACTTTCACCTATGGGGTCCGGCCGGGCTTAGCCCGAAGGAAATACATGGGTCCACTCTCCCATGGGCCCACCACCTGTGGGAGAGGTAGTAATCCGGGTCTGGTGCATTGTGGATCGGGTGGCGGTCGGGGTCGGGGGCCCTGGCGTTCTGATCCTCGGTTACTGAAACTGGCTTTTGGAACATGGAACGATGTTAACTCTTTATAATGCTAATTCCAACAGTCTGTTAGGGTCCCCCTCTTACAGGAAAGAGGTAACGTGGACTAGACTTAACATCAGTGAGGCACAGTGATGAGTAAATTGTCAGTTTCTGGTGTTCAGTGCTTAGTCAAGTGATCCTAGTAAGGACAACGGGTGTACAGCAACAGGATCAGGCAGCAAGGCAACAAAGGTCTTTAGGGCCACATAAACTACAATTTAAATGCTGACAGTATGTTTTTCAGTTTGGATTTAGACCAAATCACAGCACCAAAAGAGCTCTAACAAAAGTAACCAATGAATTATTCCTTTTGCTTGATAAGGGCTGTATTTCTTTTCTGGTTTTGCTTTACCATAGGCTGGAAAATCTGTTCCAGCAGGTAGTGTCGCAGTCACACAGCTCCAGGGGCCTGGAGGTTGTGGGTTCGATTCCTGCTCCGGGTGACTGTCTGTGAGGAGTTGGTGTGTTCTCCCCGTGTCCGCGTGGGTTTCCTCCGGGTGCTCCGGTTTCCTCCCACAGTCCAAAAACACACGTTGCAGGTGGATTGGCGACTCAAAAGTGTCCGTAGGTGTGAGTGTGTGAATGAATGTGTGTGTGTCTGTGTTGCCCTGTGAAGGACTGGCGTTCCCTCCAGGGTGTATTCCCGCCTTGCGCCCAATGATTCCAGGTAGGCTCTGGACCCCCCGCGACCCTAAATTGGATAAGCGGTTACAGATAATGGATGGATGGATGGATCTGTCCAGTCTTGGTTCAGATCCTATCTGTCTGACCATTAACAAATTACTGACCAGAATAATACATACTCACATCATACTTTATTTAGATAAAGTTTTCCACAAGAGTCAGTTCTTGGTCCTCCATTATTCACCCTCTAAGCTGCCACTGGGTAAGGTAATCTGTACTCATTTCCACTGCATATACGACAACTGTAATATATATCTTCATCATCATCATCATTTCTGCTTATCCATTTTAGGGTCGTGGTGGCAACAGGGCAAGCAAAGACGCCCAGGCGTCTCTGTCCCCTGCAACCTCCACTAGCTCCTCCTGGGGGATCCCCAGGAGTTCCCAGGCCAGCCAGGAGATATAATCCCTCCAGTGTGTCCTGGGTCTACCCCAGAGCCTCCTTCCAGTTGGACATGCCTGGTATTGGGAATTATAGTATAATGAGACGCTGGTGCTGTCGTCCCGCCGCTTCTCGCGATCACTCAGGTTTGTTGACGGTGGAGCGGAGGGATGCCAGTGTTTCAGGATGCTCCCGTGTCTGTGTGTCCTCCTGGTTCTCTCCTTTTAGTTAATGCTGTCATAGTCAGATCTGCCGGAGTCATTAGCCACACTCTGGAAATTTTCATATTTTCTACTTTACAAACACAAAACAGTTCAAAACTAATTCCATCCCTTTACATCTTTCCGAGTAAACGACTGCCCACCTGTCTGTCTGGACACTGATGGATGACTGTCGAGATCCTCCTCCACGCTTCAGACCAGCTGCCCACGCTCCAGCAACCACCAAGTGCCTTGAAGCTGTCCCTACACTGAAGTTCTCATGGACTACTAACTATTATCACCAGTAGATTGACCAGAGGAGGATGGGTCACCCCTTGTGAGCCTTGGTTCCACCCAAGGTTTCTTCCTCAGCTGGGGGAGTTTTTCCTTGCCACTGTCGCCCCTGGCTTGCTCACTTGAGGGTTTTACATTTGTCTTTACATTTCATGTCAAATCTTGTCTTACTGGAATTCTGTGAAGCTGCTTTGTGACAACATCAGTTGTGAAAAGCGCTATATAAATAAATTTGATTTGATTTGATTTGATTTGATTTGATTTGGTATACATCCTCATCAGATGCCCGAACCAGATCAGAACACCTATCAATGCAAAGTAGCAGCAACACTGCTCTGAGCTCCTCCCTAGTCACAGAGAGTATACCCAGCAAACTGTCGGAGAATGCTGACACAAGGACAATTTACTCATCACTGTGCCTCACTGATGTTAAGTCTAGTCCACGTTACCTCTTTCCTGTAAGAGGGGGACCCTAACAGACTGTTGGAATTAGCATTATAAAGAGTTAACATCGAGGTTACTGATCATTTACATTCAGTATAAAATTAAGATGTGGTTAACACGTTGTCACACAAACTTTGTGGTCTATCTCATATCTTTATACCATCTTGATGGTAATATTTTAATGTTTAACACCTTTGCAGAGCACCAGGAAGGTGCCAAAAACATTTTTATCTAAAACAGAAGTCAAACTGTAGGTATACCAGTCACTGGCCTTGGCATAGACACACGACCTGTTTGAAAGATTATAGCTACATATACAACATGAATGTGTATCCAACATTTAAACCATCTGTAGCAGTGAACACACACACACACACACACACACTTGGACAACCCAATGCTAAGAGACCTATAGCATTACTCACATCTCCTCACCCAATCCTCCCACACAGTGACCCAAAGCAAGTATTGAACCCAGGACCCCTGGACCCTGGAGCTGTGTGGCAGGACAAGCCACCTTGCTGCCCACTTTTACTGTAAAAGTCATGTATAAACTACACATATGTACTATGACTCATGTTTACTGATATGTTCACTACATATATGAACATATACACACTTGAAGTCATAACATTATGACCACCTTGTTTTTACACTCACTCAATTCTCACACTCCACTGACTTCACAGGAGCCCGTTGTAGTTTTACAGTTACAGACTGTAGTCCATCTATTGCCTTGCATACTTTGTTGGCCAGGTTCTCATTTTCCTCCAATGGCCTGGACCCCCACAGGACCACCACAGAGGATGTATGATTGAGTGGTGGATCATCCTCAGAGACAGTAACTCATCTGTTGCTGCAGTTTTTTTGGTCGTCCTGTTGTCGGCTGGATGTGTTTAGTTGGTGGACTATATTCTCAGTCCAGCAGTGACACTGAGGGGTTTAAAAACTCTGGCAGTGTCTGATCCACTCATATCACCACAGCATACAAACTATATCTGCTCTGTGGGGGTCCTTACCATTAAAAAACAGGGTGAAAGGTTGTTTAAAAAGTACTAGAGCTACATATCCTACCATATTTGTGTGTGGGTGTACTCAAGTTCTAGCTTCACCCTGAATTCTGCTGCATGACCCTGCTGTGAATCTTGGATCAGAGCAGAGCTTTTGTGGTTATTCTCAAATCTTCACACCATCTTCAGAAGGGTCCTATCTTTAATGCTTGACACCTTCACAGTGAAACTGGGAGAGGCTGAAATATTATAAACAACATTCTGAGAAAAAAGGAAGTTGCTTTTTATGGAGGCACAGGTCTTGTATATTAATGAGGCACAGCATTAATTTTCTCCAACCACACAGAGCTTCACCTTATCTTCAGAGAAAACACAGCTGAGTGAGTATCATCACAAATACTCCGCAGAACACAAACTGAGGGTATTTTATAAACAGCAGAGGGATAGAAGACAATCTTGCTTTGGACAAAGAGAAACATCTGGTTTAACTGAGGGTAATATGTCCACTAAAGTGTACTGTACATTTCTCCAACAGTTTCCAACAGCCCCATCTTTACCAGAAAGGCATCACCACCTCAACTGGAATCTCAGAGAGTAAGTCTGCTACTCTCAGACAGTCAATACATGAAACACTAGTACAGACTTAGATTAATTTGGTTCCAGTGCAACACACTCCTACAAAGTTTAGATAATTATTTACATCTATGTTACACCACCTTACATTCAGCACTTGAAAATGTTTCTGAAACTTGATTTTGTTTTTGTCATTCATCCATTAACCCATCCCTAAATGCCTAACTGTAATGGACATATTCTGTGGCTATTATTTCTTGATTATATCACTCCATTTCCCCAATTTTCATTCATTCATTCATTGTCTGTAACCGCTTATCCAAGTCAGTGTCACGGTGGGTCCAGAGCCTACCTGGAATCATCGGGCGCAAGGCGGGAATACACCCTGGAGGGGGCTTCCCCAATTTTGTTGACATCATTTGCTGTAAATGGTGGAATATCACATATCCCTGGAGTGTTGTGGCAAATTATGGTCACTTGATTTGATGTGTGTTTTTAGGGTTAAATAGTTTTGGCTGCTCTCAGGCAGTAAACCCACTGCCCTGAGGCAGAGACGCAGTTTTAGAATTTGGTAATCTGGTGGACAGAAAAACTGTGCAACACAAGCACAGAATTTCAAATTCATCACTTTATGCCAGTGCAAAACAGCGTTGAGCTTTACCTACTAAAATATCGGTCACAGTTATTACTGAAATACACCTGAGTTCATGATTTTTGTTGTAGAAGACCAGATGACAACCACAACTCCCAAGAGACGTTTGTAGTAGTGTCCAAAATCACAATGTTTTTATTACGATGCTTAGTAAAAATTCACAAAAAGTGACAATAATATCAAAGGTTGGTGATAATTAAAACAGTTTTGAGGCTTTTACCAATCTCTGAAGCCATCACAACTAAAAGCTAGCTTATAAATGGAACTTAAGTTTAAATGAACTAATGAGCTAACTCAAGCTGCGGTTTAAACACCCATCCAGATTTGTACATTTCTCAGCATTTTTGACACTTTCTTCACTCTGCTCACACCCCTGCAAAGAGCACACCATACTGAGAGTTACATAAAACAAATTCTGGCAAAAGGATACAGGTGATGTGTCTGGGGTCCTGTTGCCCTTCATCAATATATGGAGCAGTTTTATTTATGTTGACAGAAGCAGGAGATGGATACAATACGAGCTTGTTTTTTAATAATATAAACCTGAAGATGAGTCTTTATTCTGAGTACATTTTCATAGGCTTGCAGTGAAAAATAGTGGCCTCTATAACAATATTATTTAAAACACAGGCACACCCATGTGGGTGACATCCTGAGGCTATATTGGCTGATTCAGAGACTACAAAGAAATTAGAATTTTTGCCTCATAGGAGCAGCACTTTTTTAGAAACCAGGGGATGTATATCCTTACAAAGTCACAAATTCCTTTATCTAAAATGAAGGCCATAATTTATCTTAAAATGTCTTAAATCCATCTCCCAAATGTCTTAAAAGTGCCATGAACAATTAATTCAATTTAGTTTTTATCAGATTTGCCCACATTTTTTCCTGATATTTTAGTTAGTTTACTGTTTTAAGAGCAGACTAAAGTATGTTACTGTCCAGTAACATTGCCAGGAGGACATATCTTTAATTTAATTATGACTAGTCATAATTCTCTGTTGCCAAACATTGAATTTCACCCTCTCATACCCGTAATTACATTCTTACTAGTAAAAACTCCAATTACAGATATCTGCAATTATATTTTTACTAGTACAAATGTAATTTCAGATATCTACAATGCAATTCGTACTAGAAAAATCCTGGTCCACATATCCTTAATTAAATTCTGACTAGTAAAAATGACAATTCAAGATCTCTCTAATTAAGTTTTTACTAGTAAAAATATGTATTAGAGATATGTAAGGTTTCAGAGCCCTAAAATTTAATTTTAAATATCTACAATTCAGTTTTGACTAGTAAGAATTACATTATTGATACCTAAAGCTAAAATTCTTACTAGTAAGAATTACATTCTTGATATCTGCATTGCCATTTGTACTAGTAAAAATATAATTGGAGATATCTCTAATTTGAGTTTTTACTAGTAAGAATGTAATTACAGATATGAGAGGGTGAAATGTACTAGTAAAAATTTAATTTCTGATATCAAGATTCTTACTAATTGTTACTAGTGATAAGTGAAATGAGGGATACATTTTTACAAGTAAAAATCAATGCTTGATATCCAAAATTTAATTTTCACTAGTAACAATTCAATTCTTTACATCAAAATTGTATTTTCATATGTATAAAACTGAATTTTTGAAAATGTATTTTCTAATATCAAGAATTGAATTTTTACTAGTAAAATTAGATTTTTACATGTAATAATTCGGTTACAACTAGTAAAATTATATATTTCACATGTAATAATATAGATTTTACCTGAGAGATTTAAATTGATACCAGTAAAAGCATTATTTTCAGTGGTAAAAATTATAGTACATAGCACATTTTTGTCATGATCATATGTTGCCACCTATTAGCGACCGAATGCAATTACTGTACCATTTACAATGGAACAAAAAATCTAAAAAAGAAGCTGGCGAATAAGAAGCCTAGCATTGTAGATTTTTTGCCCTAGTCCCTGACATGTAAATAAACTTATGAACATTTCTCACTGATGGAGCATCAGCTGGTGTTATTACAACATAAGTGACTTTACAGAAAAATAATGAACACACAACTGTAGCGGCATATGGGGCGACTAATACATGCAATGACTACAATTCAGATATCTGAAAATGTCTTTCAGATTAATCGAATTTGAGATCTTAAGTACTAATTCAGGATTTATGACTCATTAGATGACAAATACGCTGATATTAAAATCATTAAAGATATATTAAAACATTTTTTGACTAGTCAAAATATAATTGTAGATATCTAAAATTACTGTTCTCACTAGTCAGATTGTAAATGCAGATATTTTAATTTGTCATTCTGACTAGTCAAAATATAACTCTTACTAGTTAAATGCTGTTGTAGATATCCTGAATTATAGAGTACTATATTTGTTGTCATAGAGTGATAGAATATATAATGATATTTACAGGATGCAGGATTTACAGATTCATAGGATGCAGAGCTCCTGTGAAAAGAGTCAGGTTCAGGTGAGAGTAAGTTCAAAATTATTTGACTTCATTGCCCACCTTAAGGTGACCAGATGCTCTGGACATCCAGTCTTGAGAAGTTGTGCTGAATTTCTGTTAAAATATCTGATTTAGCCTTAATAACAGATAATAAACAGGCTCAAAGGAGAGCAGTGTGTATGTTTTATTAAATTATCTATTTCTCTGATTATTTTAGGCATGGAGTGATTTTGCGTATCTTGAATAACACTATAGAAAATATTATAATTGTTATTACTATTATGTATCTGTGATTGCTGCATTTTGAATTCAAAAAGATTTCTGTGCAGCGAAGATTTTTACCTATCTGCTGAAAAGATGTTTTAAATAAAAGTAGTACATTTTACCTGTCCGTAACAATTTGTGTATCTCAGTCATATCCTCAGAATCTATAAATTGTCTTCATAATATTCATAACAGATTATTACATTTAGTCTGATTTGAATTTAAATTACAAACATTTTTCTGACATGACATTCACCCCAGCTCTCCTGTCCCAAATTTCAACGACAGCAGCTCAGAATTCAATAAGAAATGCTATAAATTCATATGGATCTACTTTTTTTCTATTAGATCAAAATATTATTTGAAATGAATAGATTAATTAGATATGAGACAATATTATTTAAAATAAGGCTGGTCTTATTGCACCCCTAAAGCTCTGATCCTAGAATATCTCCTGTTTGAAATAATGGTTCATCAGTAAATACAGGAATTGCATATTTACAGATAAGTTGGTAAACACAGCATTGGTGTTGTGTGCTTCTTGACATTTTGCTACTTCGAATGTGTTCTTAATTATGTCTTCATTATGTCTGTCACGGTAAGTACCCGGTGAGACAGATGTAAATGCAGGGTAGGTTTTTATTAAGTGAAAAGGACACAATAGAAACAAACAAGGATGAACTAAAAACAACTAATCAAAAGAACGTGAAACATAATAACAAAACACTAGACACAGACATGAAGACTAATATAGAGACCTAGACATAAGAAGACCTAAACAAAAACTCAGAATTACTAGACCAAAACACAGACCTGGAAAGCTATACTAAACACAGAGACAGAGAGAAAGAAAGAGAAAGAGAGAGAGAGAGAGAGAGAGAGAGAGAGAGAGAGAGAGAGAGAGAGGAATGTAAAATGGTGGACAAACACAGAGACTTGGGACATGGTTTATAAACTAGAGGGGAATACAAAATACCTGGTAACAAGAGTCACATGACACAGAAGTAGGTGTGGCATGAGAACACATGAGGAGTCACAAGCACATGGTGGTATCAAGACAAAGCACAAAACAAGGATAGAAATCAAAGGACAGAGCAGGAACACACTAGACATGTAATGTAAATAACATTGATCTATGATGTGAATTTGTGTGTTTAGTTGTGTTGCTTTTAACTTTGGAACTTTTAGATACTACAAATTATTTATAAATAATATATATTCTTTATTTCTACCACAAAGGCCTGCTAAAGGGCTGTAAAATCAAAACCAAACACAAACCAAAAAACAAAAACTAAAATATAACCTAAATCAATCAAACTAAAATAATTATATTTAAGAATATTTAAACATATTTATTGAAAGCCCAAATATTAATATTAAGAACATAAATATATATTATTTAAAATATTTCTTATATACCACTTATGTATACATTAAATATTATGTGTGAATACAGTAAATATTTAATGTATACACAAAACATTTTAAGGTGTATAACATATAATATATACTAACACAATACATAACATGGGTGGCACTGTGGCACAACAGTTATTTTCACTGTCACACAGCTCCCGAGTCGTAGGGTTATAAGTTTGAGTCCTGCCTTGGTTCATTGTCTGTGAGGAGTGTATTGTGTTCTCCCTGTGTGTGGGTTTCCTAAGGGGGCTCCACTGTCCTTGCACAGTCCAGACACTCACATTGATATGTGGGCTGGCCATACAAAGGTGTCCATAGATGTGAGTGAATGTTTGAGTGTGTGGTACTCTGTGATGTACTGGTGCTGTACCCTGGGTTTGTTCCTGACTTGCACCCAGTGATTCCATGTAAGCTCTGGATCCACCGCAACCCTGATCAGGATGAAGCACTTACAGACAATGAATGAATGAATATTATATATCTGTCTCTCTCTTACTCACTCACTCACTCACTCACTCAGACACACAAAACTTATCAGCATATTACGTCACAGGACAATACATTTTTATTTCAATGTAGAACAATATCTTCTCTTTTCAGGATTTGAAGATGAAGAGGGCAACACTCCTTTCCTTTTTCTTTTTGTGCCTGGTCTTCATCAGTGTGAGTGCCATCAGGGAGCTGAAAAACGACCTGAGAAAACACACTTTGTGTAACCCAAACCAAGAAGAACTTAAGGAATGCAATGCTGGTCATGGCACAGAACCCATGGATGATAAAGGCTACAAAGATGTAAATGCACACACTGAAATCAAGGGAAAGGGAAAAGATATATTAAAGAAGAAGTTCCGAAACATCTCTAATTATGTGAAAAAACAAATGAAAAGTATTGACGTGGTTAAAGTGCTTAAGGCCGTTAAGACTGTCATCACGTTTACTCCACTTCTGTTATAACTGCTCAGCTTTTAGCTTTATTGGTCAGGAGCTGATTATCACTGTAGCCTTATATCACTGTAATATTCATTGGTGCTTCATATCAGTGTCTTTGTTTAAAATAATAACAAATAACAAACTATAAAAATATGTTATCTTGTCTGTTGCTGACAGTGTGTGTATGATCATGGAAAGCCGGTTATTTTCTAATCATACAAAGCTACATAACCAAAAACTTGCTACAAAGCAACTCCAAAAGGTAACAATTTAACATTTAAGTTTTTAAACAAGGGTGGTACAGTGGCACAGCTGGTAGTGTCACACAGCTCCAGGGACCTGGAGGTTGTGGGTTTGATTCCCGCTCCAGGTGACTAGAAATGACGGTTGACTAAACTGGAAGTGTTTCACTGTGCCTGGAAAGACAGCCTTATAGAATATAGAAGGGCTCTTGTCAATGCACGTTCAGCACATCTGTTCTCACTCATTGAAAATAATAAAGAAAATCCTAGAGTACTCTTTAATGTAATCTTTAAACTTACAAACAATCTGATCCACAGTTCCCAGCAATTCACACCAGCAATGCTTTTATGGACCTTATTAGCAACAAAATTGAAATTAGAAGACAAACAATAAATGCCATATTACTAAATCCAGCCTGTCTGTCATCTGGTGTGGCTGATATAGAGCAAAACAGATAAGAAAGATTAGAGGCCTTTGACCAACTTCCACAGCTAGAATTGAAGAAAATCATCTACTCATCAAGTTGTATGACCTGTACACTTGAAAACTATTTAAAGAAGTTTTATTAGTCATAAACATCCCCTTTTAACAATCATAAATTCATCCCTTAGACTGGGTCACATACCCAAAGCATTTAAACCAGCATTTATTAAACCCCTGATCAAGAAACCCAATCTTAATCCTAGTGTACTATCCAATTACAGACCTATATCTAACCTTCCTTTCAAATCTAAGATCTTAGACAAAGTTGGGGCCCAACAATTTCGCTCATACTTGCATAAGAATAACATATATGAAAAATTTCAATCTGGTTTTAGGCCACACCATAGCACTGACACGGCTTTAGTTAAGATAATAAATGACCTTCTTCTCATCTCTGATCAAGGCTGTGTATCCATGCTAGTTCTACTCGACCTCAGTGCAGCTTTTCATACAATTGATCATACTATTGGGGCAGCACCATGGTGCAAACCTCCTAGTTTGACCAGAGGAGGATGGATCCCCTTTGAGAGTCTTGGTTCCTCCCAAGGTGTCTTCCTCCAGCCTCAAGGGAGTTTTTTCTTGCCACAGTCACCTTCGACCTGCTCGCATTGGGCTTTGATTTAAATGTTGTTCTGATGCTAATTATGTGAAGCTGCTTTGTGACATCAGTGGTAATAGGCACTACATAAATAAATTTGATTGGATGATTTGATTTGTAATGCTAATAAATTAGTGTCTCTGTAACATCTCTCCTTTTAAACAATTGTTTCTTATCAGCAATGTCAGTCTAAAGAAGTAGTCATCAAGTGTGTTCTCTCTCTCTCATTGCTTTATTGACATGACAATTATATTTGTATTGTCATTAAATGAACAATCTGTAATACTGACCAAGATTTTAAAATCTGAACTGTAATAGAGTTTCAAAACAGTGGAGAGAGCTGTCTGCTTCCTCTCCCTCCTCCCCAGAAGTTCGAGCAGGTTGCCAGTTTGAGGGAAGCTGACCGAACTAGCAAGAGACGAGTTTAAGAACTTGGGCGGTAATAGCTAAGAACAGTGTGCCATTGTAATAAACAGTTGGGGTGTAGGAGTAAGGGAAGGAGCTAAGTGCAGGAGGCTTTATTAATATAACTTAAAGGAAACTATACAGAGGAACACTCAACAAGGACTACACAGAACTAAGGGGCTAAATGCTATACACTAACCATTAAACAAACCTAAACACGGCTAAGCATTAAACAAGGCTTACCACTAAATAAGGCATCGAAACATAAAACAAGGCCACACATAAAATAAGGACTAAACACAAACAAGGCTAAATACAAATCATTAAACATAGAACAAGGTTAAACATAGATACAATGACCCACAAACAAGAACCGCTGACAAGGACTATATAAAGACAACACCAACAAGAAACACCTGGGGACTAATTAAGACACATGACACTAGAAACACAAGGGAGGGGTATCACATGACCAGGGAACAAGCAGGAAATAGACACAAGACAGGGGGAAACATTCACATGACAAGGGGAGCACAAACAAGAAACAAAAACAGAACAGAACAGAAAACAGCACGTTACAGCCATAATCAGCATATTTACACAGAAAAGTGTTCATCATTTCACTAAAACATCTATCTACATAAAAAAAATTCAACATGCATTTGTCCATTGGACAGTCTTTACTGTCCAAATCCACCTGAAATATATCGACTAGACAAGCCTTATCGATTTTCCTTTCCACCATAAATGTCATTTAGGCAGATCTTATCCACAATTTTCGTAGTCAAACATTTTGTTCCAACTTGAGTGTCCGTTTACGAGTCCTTGGTTCTTGAAGTCTCTGTTCCAACTTAAGAGCTGAAACTAGTGCTCTAGCTAGCTTTTTAAACTTTTTAAAGCAACTGTTAAACCACTTTATCTATTTAAAACAATTTTATTATTCGACAAACTATTTTCGTATTCAAGCACTTAGTTCCACCTTAAATGGGTCCATTTAAGAATCTTATTTACTTTTGTGTCCAGCTTTTTATTGAATCCTCATTTTTACCTTAAACAGCTATGCGAAGTTAAAGCTAGCTCTATGTTTTACATAAAAAAAAAATCATTTTGAAACAGTACTTATTTCCAATTTTATCCTTTCAACACACGACCAAGTGCACATGAACTTCACTAAAACATCTACTTTCTAGTGAAATGCATATATTTGCTGTGTATTACCGAGCTTGATTTCTCCATTCCACCTTAAAATAGGTAAATATGCGAGGCTTTTCAAACACAAATATTACTCCTTAAGTTGTTTAAAACACACACACCATGGAGAAACATACATGAATCTGTCTTAATTTCTTTAAAACTAACAAACAATGATATTTACACTTTTCAATTATGTTGTTATTCAACTTCTTTGCATAAAACACACAAAACACAGTCCTGTTTTCAAACCTTTCAAACGTCGCTATGCCTCACTTTATATAAAACACACAACCTATGGCGTTTACTCCTTTTAATCTATACATAGACGTCTGTACTTCTGTATTTTTTCAGAAATTATTCGCCATTACCTGTTACCAATTTCACACACTCACCCACACTCACACCTGTGGACAATTTCACACACTCACACCTGTGGAACACTGGCAGGCTCGGGCTGTTTGAACAGAAGGGGCAAATATATAAAAAGGGCATCTATTGTACAACTTGGGGGCCCATCAGCTCAAAACCTATGATGTACCATGTATTATAGTCTTTATCCTTGATTAAGATTAGCATTACATTATTAGGCAATCTAATTAATTGGCCCCATGCAAAAGTACAGAAAATATTTGTTAGCAGTCATACATTGTGTTTTGGATATTAGCAAATTTTGAGAGGTATACAAAACTTCTTAGTAAAAGTTGATTGATGTGACCCTTAGACTGTTCTCATGGCACCAACTTTGACAAAGCCTGCCACAAAGGGCACATTGCAAGGGCACTGCATCATGATTTCTCATGGGAAGTGCGTCAAAGAGGCCGTTGTACACTGTAAAAAAATCCGTAAAATTTTGGCAAAAAAAAGACAGCAGCTATGGATGCCAACGTTTTACTGTAAAATATACAGTCAAAATGTATATGACATTAAAGTATTATTTTTGGCAATCATAAATTTAACATTCAAGAACTGTACAAGTACTTTTTTGTTAAAACACACATATATGCCATAAAGCCCCATAGTATTTACATAAAAGAAAACAAAGAAACATTGTTTGTTAAGAGGTATTTCCAAAAGGTGCAGTATCAACACAGGCTGATGGTGAACTTTCCTGACCAACACACATCTGGTCACAACATTCACAGAAACACACACACACACACACACACACACACACATTCATACATACGTACGTACACAAAATAATTGTGCCAATGCAACCCAAAACCAAAAAGTCTCAAAGACAGAGCAAAATATGGTTTGTGCATTTAACAGTGAAAATGTATTTTTTACAGTAAGGAAATGTAAAACTTTGTGTTTTGACTGATAAAAATCGTTATGGTATTTCAGTGTTACAGACAATGTTTTCAACCTTTTTAGAGTTTACAGTCATTTACTGCCAAGGTTTAATTTTTCTCTGTAAAATTTACAGAAATTTTTTACAGTGTAGGCCTCTACATCTGTGTTGAATTGGGCAATCATATTTCCTCCAGCCTCAGTGTATTGAGTTTGTATATGACACCACTGTGATGGGATGCATTAGTGATGATTATGAAAAACCATACAGGATGGAGATCCAGCACCTGGCAGTCTGGTGTTGCACTAACAACATTTCACGCAACATTAGCTAGACCAAAGTGCTTATTGCGGACTACAGGAAAACCAAGCACTGCACACACTCCTGTTCAAATCAACAGAACCGAAGTAGAGCATGTTACAGGAGCATCCATGCCCGAACCAGTCCAGCTTCTTTCCTCTCACCGTCACCCTGCTGAAATCCACAATAATATGGTAATCACTACTGAGCATAAACTCTACTTTCTATACACTGATCCATACTATATACCATGGATTTATTTATTTGGCATTCACAAATACAGTGCACATTTCAATGCACATGAATGCTGTACATATACAGCATCTTCCAAAATTATTGGCACCCTTAGTAAAATGTGTTAAAAGCCCTAAAATAAATTAATGTTTTATTGCAGAAGCATAATATCACTCTGAAAAAATAAAAAAAAGCAACCTTCAACTCAAGTGAAAAAAAAAAATAAAGAAAAAATGCTGACTATGAAATAATCATTTGCCTTTAAATGACCTGTTCCACAGTTATTGGCACCCTTAACAATTTCTTTCAAATAAATGTTTTTGAACCATTTATGTCATTTCTACTGTAGTGTATAAAGTGGATCAAAGTATCTAGGAACCTTTAATTAGTAATCCATCACTTCCTGTTTCACTGGGGCATAAATATGTCGTTACACATAGGCCTATTTCTCTTACTCACTCTTAAACATGGGAAAGACAAGAGAACACTCTGGCGTAACACCAAGGATGAGTACGCAGAAAAACACCTCATGCCCACTGTTAAGTGTGGGGGAGGATCAGTGATGCTGTGGGCCTGTTTCTTTGCCAAATGACCTGGGAACCTTGTAAGGACACATAGGATCATGAACTGTTTGAAATATCAGGACATTTGAATCAGAACCTGGTTGCCTCTGCCTGAAAGCTGAAAATGGGTCGTCACTGAGTTTTTCAGCAAGATAATGACCCTAAACGTGTGGTCAAAAATGGTTCACAATGCACAAAATCAAGCTCCTCTCATGGCCATCTCAGTCCCCAGACCTCAACCCAATAGAAAACCTGTGGGGTGAGCTGAAGTGGAGAGTGCATAGAAGTAGAACCATGACTCTGGAGGTTGTGCAAAGACGAATGGTCGAAGATCCCTCTTTCTGTATTCTCCCATCTTGTGAAGAGTTATAGGAGAAGATTAAGTGCTGTCTCGTTTGCAAAAAGAGGTTGTACAAATACTAACCCCAGGGGTGCCAATAATTGTGGCACACATGATTTCATTCAAAATATTTATTTTTTAATGTTTTATGTTTTTCCACCAAAAAAGACACTTGAATTAAAGCTTAGATTTTTCTCTTTTTTGCATTGCTGTCCTATTGTCACACCCTGGTCCTGTCATGTGTTCTTTTTTCCCCAGACACATTTTATTGTTCCAGTCTCTGCCCTAATCCCGCCTTAGCTCCGCCCTCTCGTCAGTGTCTCCTTTGTAGTCTTGCTCTTTCGTTATCAAATCAAATCAAATCAAATTTATTTATATAGCGCTTTTCACAACTGATGTTGTCACAAAGCAGCTTCACAGAATTCCAGTAAGACAAAGATTTGACATGAAATGTAAAAACCAATGTAAAACCCTCAAGTGAGCAAGCCAGGGGCGACAGTGGCAAGGAAAAACTCCCCCAGCTGAGGAAGAAACCTTGGGAGGAACCAAGGCTCACAAGGGGTGACCCATCCTCCTCTGGTCAATCTACTGGTGATAATAGTTAGTAGTCCATGAGAACTTCAGTGTAGGGACAGCTTCAAGGCACTCGGTGGTTGCTGGAGCGTGGGCAGCTGGTCTGAAGTGTGGAGGAGGGTCTCGACAGTCATCCATCAGTGTCCAGACAGACAGGTGGGCAGTTGTTTACTCGGAAAGATGTAAAGGGATGGAATTAGTTTTGAACTGTTTTGTGTTTGAAAAGTAGAAAATATGAAAATTTCCAGAGTGTGGCTAATGACTCCGGCAGATCTGACTATGACAGCATTAACTAAAAGGAGAGAACCAGGAGGACACACAGACACGGGAGCATCCTGAAACACTGGCATCCCTCCGCTCCACCGTCTCAAACCTGAGTGATCGCGAGAAGCGGCGGGACGACAGCACCAGCGTCTCAGTTTACTATAATTCCCTGTGTCCATGGACCCCCCCGGATCTGCCGCCTTTATCTATGGGGGAGCATTAGCTACCAAATGATAAACTAAACAAATGAGTTTTTAGCCTACATTTGAAGATTGTGACTGTGTCTGAGTCCCGAACATTTTCTGGAAGATCATTCCAGAGTTGGGGGGCTTTATAAGAAAAGGCTCTTCCCCCAGCTGAGGCCTTCTGAATTCTGGGAACAATTAAAAATCCAGTATTCTGTGATCTGAGTGAACGTGGAGGCTCATAATAGGAAATTGTATCTTGAAGATATTCAGGAGCAAGCCCATGATAACGAGCTCACTTGTTATCAGTCCCAGGTATTCCTTGTCAATGCTCTGTGTATATATAGTCCCTTTGTTTGCTGTGTTCCCTTGTTGGTTTTTGTGTGTGTAGATGTGGGTTTCTTTGTCTCTGCGTCTCCCATGTCTATCCCTCAAAGTCTTCTTGTCTCTTCCTGTTTTGTTCATGTGGTTAGTGTGTGAACCACCTTGCTCATGTTTGTTTTGTTTTTGGTCCTGTTTAAATAAAGTATTTCTTGCATTACATCCGTCTCCCTTGTCTGTCCTGCTCAGCCGTGACACCTATATTTAAAAAAATAAAATAAAATTAGAAGCCAAAAAACACTTAACCAGGGGTGCCAATAATGATGGAGGGAGCTGTGTATTGATAGGCTGTAAATACAATTGCAAATAGATGCTAACTGCTATTCATTGCCATGTACTTCTACTGAGTTATGACAATAAAGCTGAATCTATCTAATCTATATATCTATCACATTTCATCCAGTGGAGGGACTTAACTTAGGAAAATTCCCTACATATCCACACATTTTATGGCACCACATCACATTTTATCCACTGGATGGGGCACTTCTCCATTAAAGTAGGGGCTATGAGGGACGGGGAGAAAAATTTGCTGCAGCACTTTATGTACGCGAGCCATGTGTGTCTAATTATCCGATGAGTGATGGGGAATGAGGAACAGTGATGGGGTTTTAGAGTGGTTGAACGGCATTACCTGGTACTCATAGAACCTCCTAATAATTATGAAAGCAGTCTTCCACTCATCCCCATCTCTCAATCTGATGAGGTTATAAGATCTGCATCAGTTGAATTTGGTAAAATATTTTGCCTCTATTTTTGTTCCAGATCCAGTGGAATCACAGAAAGTTGGTAGGGATATTTTGAGATACCATTTAAATTATCATAGTTAATGCAAGGCTGTAATCGCCCATTTTTCCACCTTAGGAAAAGGGGCTCCTTCTAAAACTTGAATAGTCAGGGTCTATGTAGAAAAAATGTAATTACTTTCAGCTACACCAGTTGTCCTTACTTGAATCACTTTACTATCATTAACACCCCACAACAGACAATAACCATTTAATATCACCTAGTGTTGCAGTAATGTCATATGTAATATAAGTTACCTTCTTAAGTGGTTGGCAAGAAGTTTAAAGAATAAAACTGAGTTAATGTCCCATTTTATGAATCATTTCAAATCAACTTTAGACATGATTAACATGTTTTCCAGGACATAGCCTTTATGTAAAACCACCAAAGTCTTCACACCATCTTAAGGATGGTCTTAATGCTTAACATCTTCCTGTGAAGGTGTGAAGCTGAGGATGGTGTGAAGATTTGAGGGTTACCATAAAGACTTTACATACATTAGCTAGACAACATGTTAATCAATAATCGATGTACTGAGAATGTTAGGGTTATGATTCCTAGAATAGCTGTTCTGGCTCTGACATTAGTTTTATTTGTGTGTGCTGGCCCTTTTAGAAAGAAAAGGGAAAGTGAGTGTTCAGACCATGCGGTGCAGAGACGGCAGAGCAGAGTGATTCAGACCTCTGAGATGGCAAGGTGTTCAGTTCTGTAGCTGTGTTTGATTTCATAAATGGCATTCCCTGTGAGTATATTAGTAAAACCTATGTTAGATTAATATCATGCATTAGAAGTGTTATATTTATGTAGTTCATCCATGTTTTAAGGAGCTATTTGTAAGTCCTATACCTAAATTCATAATTTTATTTTATATTGATGTAACAAAACAATTAATGATTTATATTAAGCTTAAATTCATAATTAAAGTGCATTTTATGTATACTGAAGCATGCCAAATGTATTAATTTATTACAGTTTCACACCTGCCATGTAAAAAAAAAAAAAAACAGGTCCAAACTAATCCGGGCGTCTGTGACTTCTTGTGTGGAAGTTCTTAGCTAACAGGATAGTAGGAAACGTGTCTACGAGGCCAGCACAATAGCTTAGTATATTTGCCTAGAACTTGCTTTCTGCAGACTTCTGCTTTTACTGTTTTTTTTTTTTTTTTGCCTTGACAGATTCAAATGGGAATGAGGCTCCAAAAAGACTTAATAAAATTTAAAAACCCAAATAACCTCAGAATCAATCAAACTAGGTGGTGCTTCACTTTCCTCCCTCAATCCAACATATATTTGTCACTGATGGACATGTAACATATATACTAACTTATTGGAACTTGGGAATTATCATACCATTTTCATATTTATTTATATTGGATTCAAAAAGGCAGCTTGTGACGTTACCTCAAGGTGTTTTGAAAATGTTAATATGCTCCCTGAACTGATTGTCAAGGACTGATTGTCAAGTTTGTTTTTATGAACCACACAGAACTTCATCTTCTCAGATAAGACAAGCCTCTGGACACACTGCAGAATGAGTATCATCAGAAATACACAGAAAACAAACAGGGTGTAATTTATAAAGAGCTTGCCTTGGGTAAAGAGCCATTGTAAGAATATTAATTCAATGTTGTTTTTGGGTTAAGTGACTGTAATATGACCATTAAAGGCCACTGTATATTTCTTCAGTAGGTTCCAACAGAAAAAAAACGCACCACCCACATCAATTGGAATGTCAAAGAGTAAGTCTACTACACTCAGTAAATCAGGAGGTGAAACAATATTACAGGCTTAATCACTAATCAAATATCCAGAAGTTATGACAGTCCTTTATGACAGTTTTACACCACATTTCCTTTTATAACTTGATCCTTCTATCACCCAAATACAGTTTTGAAACTTGATTTTTCCAGGCTGTTTCATAACAGCTTTTGACTTAAAAATGATGTGCACATGGAACAGGTTCCCTTTCACTATGATGCTTATTGTTTTGTAGGTGCTGTTTTGTTCTTGAAGAGTGGAGTTGCTCCTTTGAAGACGCTGTTCTGTGCTCTTATGTCATGCGTGTGTCACTGGGTCCTGGATGGTGGATTTTGTTAACATTATCGGCATAAAGAGAACACTTTGTATAAGGCAATGAAGCAGATTCTCCTTTTGGTATTGAGGTATTATTACTATTCACTGCAATGAGAACAGAACAGAGATACTCATCTCCCACCTCCTATCCTCACCACTTTCATCTCCCACCTCCTATCCTCACCACTTTTTACAGAGGAGTCATCAAGAGCATTATGACCAGCTGCATCACTGTCTGGTTTGGGAACTGCACTGTGGCAGATCGCAAGTCCCTCCAGCGGATTGTGAGGACAGCGGAGAAGATTATCAGTGTGTCTCTTGCCTCCATCATAGACATCTACACCACTCGATGCACCCGCAAAGCACTCAGCATTGTAGGAGATCACACACACCCTTCACACACACTCTTCAACCTACTGCCGTCTGGAAAAAGGTATCGAAGCATTCGAGCCCTCACATCCAGACTCCTGAACACCTAGAGACTGAGACTGGACTGAAGAAGCGCGCGCACACACACACACACACACACACACACACACAACAACTTCACAAAACACTGGTTTGTTGGACTGAAAATGAGTGTACTGTTTACATCATGGTTACATCCAGTTACCGTTTACAGCACAAATACACTTTAAATTGCATTGTCTCCCCCAGCTCCCATACTTATGGTTTTGTATTGTCTTGTATTGCATTGTATTGCATTGTATTGCATTGTATTGTATGGATATTGTTTTGTAATGACAATAAACTTCTTGAACTTGAGCTTGAAGAATGAAAATTAACTGCAGGCACTGTCCTGAAGAAAGAGTCACTGCATTGAGTCACTGGCACAACAGTTTTTAAAGGGAATGAGAGAAATTAATCTGATTGGATAAAGCCACACCTGATGATGTTGCTGTTTTGTGTTTGGGGATGGTAGTAGTGTGTTTTGAAAACTCTACCCATTGAAATGCCATATAGTGAGATTTGAAACTGAATGGTGGGCTGTTGTAGACAGTGTAGGGTGGGGGTTGTACTTACATTTAACCACACTGTGCCTCATAGCTGTGAATGGAATAATGCAACTATTGTTTAACAAACTGTTGAAAATGAAGTCGAAATATTATTATTACCCTATTTACATAACTGTTTCCTTTCATTCTGTAATGAAACTCAGAGCAGATCGACAATTAACTGACAATTAAATGGTGAGTTATCAGGTCTCAGAGCAGGTTATGCAAAAAAAAAAAATCCAAATAATCTGTGAGATTTGAATCCAGGCTGTCAGCATGCAAAACAAACGCACCACCACTGAGCCAATAGGAGGAGCTAGTAAAACAGAAACTCAGTGCGGCAGAGCTGCACAGCAAACACGCTCTTGAAAACTGGTGGAAAATAAACGAGTCAGAAAAACAATAAGACACCACTCGAGGCAGCAGGATGCTCATTTCCATGGCTCTTTTATGGTGTAACCACACTCACAACACAAGCTCAGCCGTGAGCTTAATATGTACTCACTCTGTGTATGCGTGATGATATGATAATTTAAGTTTTCACTTCATTGTAGAAACAATGTGAAAATAATTATCACTTTCATAAACCCTGTTTCCCAATATTTGGTGCTATAAAGTAACCAAAAGTCCTAAAGTGACCCAAGTGAGCTAAGTTTCCTTGCTGTGTTTCTGTAATCACTGCTCAGCTTTTAGCTTCACTGAATGATACTGTAGTGAACTGAGTGGGGTGGGGAGAGGGGAGAAGAGATTGATGCGTGTCCTTGAAGGGGTGTGTGGGGAGTGCTGCTGATATTGTTTTGTGCCTGTGTCTGTGTGGACTGTGAAACAGAGAAGTACCTGACATCTAAAGGACTGCGATGAACTGGAGCAATTCTGAACTGGCACACGAGCCGTTCTATTGCCGGACCGCCTACCAGGCTGGCCTAGAAGACTCTATTTCTCTTACTGACTGACTGACTGAATCCTAATGCGTGCGAGAGAGAGAGAACTTGAGGTGGAGCTTAAGGTGGTGTCTGTTGTTAGTTCAGCTATATTTCACATAGTGCTTTTCTACCAATGGAATGGTTCCAGTTTCTGAACTAAATATGGAACAGTTTGGCTCGCTCCACAGATATAAACTGGTTTGCGAACCAGAAAAGTGTGTTACGAGATGGAACCAAAGAAAATTAGGTTCTTCAGTGCGAACCGTGACTTCGTCAGTGGGCAAAGTTTGTTAATAAAGTTTTGTATAAATAAATAATAGGCAATAAGACTGGAACACAACCAGTTTGTGTGTGTTTCTACGGCTCCACTGTTCACAAGCTCAGCAAGACGGCTCGAAACTTTCCAACATTTATGCACGTATCTCACAGAGAGAGGAGGATTGCTGACAGCAATCTTTTAAAAGTTTTTTATTAAATAAATAAGCCTTGCTTGTCAGGGTTCACCACAATACTTTGTTGATACTTCAGTAAAAACTGTGGAGTCAGAGCTAGAAATGTGGCTGTGGCATTCACTCACACACACCCAGAGTGAATCACACACTCATTACCTGGGAAATTTTATACACTCCCAGTAAGCCAGACAGGAACCACAGCACCAACGATGTTTTCTCCGACAGAATCCTTCTTTCGTGTTTTCACAATCACTGATGGATATTTACTTGTGTCCAATTCTGTCCACTGAGCAACAGTCACAGATTGGCAGCGTCACAGTTCAGTGATAGCATAGTGAAAACACACAAACACAAAGAAGTTCATGGTGTGTCCCCTCACTCCGGACACACAGACATTAATGCTGCTGCATGAGGACACATCTCTCCAGAGTTAAAACTGTCCCTGTCAGACATTAGATAAAGAGCCTAGGTGATTTCTACAGATGAGAGAGGTTTGTCTTTTGATGCTAGCAGATATTTTGTTAGATTAGGAAGGGAAAGACTTCTCAGAAAACTATCTGTATCTTCTAATGATATTTTGTTTCAGAAGAATAAACATTTGGATAGCATGATCTAAGTATATTATTAATTTCTAAGGGGTCTTCAATTAAGTTTCCAGAGGTCTTGGATTGAAGGGATTTTATTTCCGAAGCACTATTGCTGAGGATTTTGTATTCAGTCGTCCTATGGAGTAAATTGTTAAGTTCATGTTTAGTTTTGAGGCAGTAGGCATCTGAGAGGTAAGCTGGTCCAGTTTGTTCACCTCATTCTGTTCAATTGTTCTTTTTCAAGTTCTTCTTGTTTAGAGCAAAAGGAGATTATCTTCACCATCATCAGAGCATTTTGCGGTTTCCCAATTTATACATGCTGTAATTGCATTACATTGAATGTAATAAACTCTATCCATTCCAGTTAAAAATTGTTTTCAAATTCTTTATCTTCATGTAGAGAGAAGGTAAAGTGCCATCATGAAGGAGGGAGAGCCTCATGTTCTATTAGAATGTTGATATTGTTTGGAGCATTGTCTGAAGAACCGAATAATTTTGTGTGAGATTTTTAAAAATTATTACTTAAAAAGTAGTCTATGCAAGAATATGACCTATAATGTGGGCAGTTATATGAATAGTCTTTGCTATTAGGATGGAGTGAGGCTATATATTTCTGCTCTTGGACTGAACTTGCTTGGATGGCCTAATCTGGCCTTATTAGCAGTTGGTTTAAATATGACTGTGTGCGGTAAGACTCTTGGTGGAGGGCTGTGTATTTACATCAACTCGGAATGGTGTAAGAACTCTATACTAGTCTCTAATTACTGTTCGAGTTTATGATTATCAAATGCAGACCTTTTTATTTACCACAGGATTTCACTACAGTACTGACAATCAGAGTTTACATTCCACCCACCGCTAATGCTAAGAATGCACACTGTAAACCTCAAGTGAATCTCAAATTAGTTTTCTCTAAATTCCACCAATATGTGAACTACAAGAGGGGCAAACACACTGGACCTTGTTTACACAAACATACCCAGCGCGTACCGGGCAGAGCCCCGCTGCCACCTAACCCTAACACTACACTCTGCATCCGCAAAGCAACCAGCATTGTGGATGACCGCATACACCCCGCACACACACACTTCACCCTCTGACCTTTATGGCCTTTAAACTCAAAACTACACTGAGTCAGAAAATGCACAAGAGCAAATTGACCTGTTATGCTTTGTAATTGCAATATCAATTCGCGATGAACTTCATGTGTGTTAGCAGGATCAAAAGTGGCTTGGTTGAGATGATGTGCAGTAATAAACATGCGGTCTATTGTCCTCGTATTTCTCAGAGAGATTATGATCCTGTCCATATTTCCCAGTGGATTACGTGGACACTGGAAGAAAGCATACAGCACATATGCAGGTAGCATTCTGCTCCCTCGCCTGTTTAAATTGCCCACAGAGAAATACAGATTGTTAGAAACAGGAAGAACCCTCTCTGCATTTCTGAAGTAATGAAAACCATAGTCCTCTTGGTGAGGGTTAAAGTTCAACACTTCTGAGTATTTTGTGAGCTGAATAGTTATCCAAGGTGTAACAGAGAAAAAAGCAGCAGAGGAGGATTTTCCAGCTCATGGTGACACTCTGTAAAATGTAAAAACCCTGTAAAACATGTTAAAATAAAATTAGTATTAACTAATACCAGTAAATACTACTTGTCAGATAATTACTTTTGCAGAGATTCCAAAATTCAGGTGAACAAAAAGGGGAAGGCCAAAAATAACAGCAGAATGGCATGACAATATCCAGTGTATATATCTATATGAATTTCCTTTCTTTTGGGATGCACTCTTGGCCTAAAACAAAATTATGAATTTTCACAAAGTGCTGGACCTTCATTTATGTGAGAGGGCAACAACAAGGTTAAAAGCAATAATAAAAAAAAGACACAATGAGCACTGAGAAATAAAAGCACTGAGTAAAAGCAGAGAAGAAAGAAAGCTGAGCGAAAACAGATAAAAATACAGTGCTTCTGCTCCTTAACCCTCACTGCTCGGTGTGAACAGAGGGGCTCATTATTTAAAGAAACAGGTGCTGAAAGTTGCTGTTCTGAACAGGGCTGCCACTTTAAAACTTTAAATCATTAATTTACTACCATATTTTGGCTAATATAGGGGGCAATTAGTAGTTCTACGTTTACAGATTGTAGTCCCTCTGTGGCTCTGCATATCTCTTATTTCCATTTCATCCTGTTTATCAATGGCCAGGACCGCCACATGACCTACACAGAGCATGTATGATTTGGGTGGTGGATTCTCAGCGCTGCAGTGACATTGACGTGTTGGTGATGTGTTAGTGTGTGTTATGCTGGTATGAGTGAATCAGACACAGCAGTGCTGTTGGAGTTTTTAAACCTCACAGTGTCATTGCTGAACTGAGAGCAGTCCACCAACCAAAAATATCCAGCCGACAGCATCCTGTCTGATCCACTCATACCAACACAACACACACCAACACACCACCATTACGTCAATGTCACTGCAGTATTGAGAATGATCCACCACCCAAATCATACATGCTCTGTGGGTATCCTGACCACTGGGTGAAATAGGGATAGAAAGTATGCAGAGCAGCAAATGGACTAAAATCTGTAATTGTAGAACTACAAGGTGCTCCTGTGTTGTCAGTGGATCTGATAAAATGGTCAATTAATGTTGATACAAAGTAGGTGTTACTAATCCAATGACTGTTACAGTGTACATTATATGTATAAATGTGTGTAGAGTAGTTTCACTCACCTCTCCTTACTAAAAGTCAGCTCAAAAGACACGCTGCTTTGCATTCGGCATTTATTAGCAGGTTTAATCAGATACCAGCAGTGGCAGGTCCCACAGGATGAATGCGTCACTATCTTAGAGCCTGATTACATCATTACTCATTTTTCTCTTTTCATTTTAAGTGTTTTGACCCATGTGTTTTTGCTCATGAAATTACACAAGTCTATCTTGGAACTTCCCACATAGTAACATTTAATTGCATAAGTAATTATTTGCCTGCTTTCATGAGCAAAAACACATGGGTCAAAACACTTAAAATGAAAAGAGAAAAATGAGTTCATCACCAGAACGTACACTGTTGTTGTGGTGTTAAATACCCATGCCACATGGGCGACATTATAAAGATTGACCTAGGCATGGTAGCAAAAACCCTTCTTTGACTACATTTCCAGGACTAAATTTGAAGGTCAGTGGAGGATTTGTGAATCAAATTCTGAAGCACCTCTGTTCAGTATTTGGATACACTCAGAAAAAAAGGTACTGTACAAGTACATTATTGTCACTAAAGTTACAAACAGGTTAAATGTACCTTTTAATGTACAACAGTGGTGTTAAATTCGAGTTGTGTTCCCTTTTGAGAGTGTACAGATGGTCCCACTTTATATTAAGTGTCTCACTCACCTCTAATGAACAACATATGCCACAACAATGTAACTACTGATGAATTAGTACCTGTTACATTTGGATTACAGCAGTAAAGTTTATGAAACTACATGTGTATCAACTTCAGTTTTGCCTTTTGTAATTACAGGATCTTTATAGTTGTAACAACATATTCTCTCTCATGTTATAGCATATGTGTAATTACATTGGTAACCAGGCTGGAACAAGGTTTTTTGCTCCAGAAGCTTTTTCTGAAAAGGTATGTATTAACTTTTATTACATTTTAAAACATTAAACTGGATTTCCCATAGTTTCTATAATTAAGCTAATAATTATAAGATATTGTTGAGACATTGTAAACCGTTTCAATTTTAAACCATTCTGTAATGTGATAGTACAGCAGATGTCCATTATTTTATAATGTAACATTTATGAAACAATTTAAAAGTGGTTTACATTAATATTACTAAACATAATATACAGTCTTTCATTGTCTAATTAAGTTTAATTGACTGATAAAATGATAAATGTGCTGAAAATTTCCTGACACCATTAGGATACTAAATATGCAATTCTGCAGTAATAGCATATATGTTACAATGATATAAGTAGTTTCATTTTAATTTGTCTTTAATTATTAATTATTCCAGAGTAATTATGTAAATGCTACACTTTAAAATAAGTGGACAGTTCCTGTGTAGTTGGTATGTAAGTACTGTGTAATTACAGAAAGGCATAATGATATGATCAGGTTAACATGTCACAACAGTTATTCCTCAGTAATCATGTAAAGGTTACACTGTATAAGCTGACAGTTCCTGTGTAGTTATGTAGGTATTGTGTAATAATTGAGTGGTAACATAGATATTGCTTAGGGGTAATAATAATGCAACATATTTAAATAATTTCAGAAATGTTACATAATGAAATAACGCACATTCTCTGTACTATCACATTACAGAAGGGTTTAAAGCTCAAACTAGTTACAATGTCTCAACAATAACATAAATATTAGCTAAATTTGAGAAACTATGGCAAATTTGGTTTAATGTTTCAATGTAAGTTAATACATATCTGCCAAAAAGTCTTCTGGAACAAAACCTTGTTCCAGTCTGATTACTAATGTAATTACACATATGTTATTACATGTGTGTAATTACTTGAGAGAGAATGCTGTTACAACTATGAAGATCAACTTGTGCAATTACAAAAGCCAAAACTGAAGTTGATACACATGTAATTACATAAGCTTTACTACTGTAATTCAACTGTAACAGGTACTAATTCCTCAGTAGTTAAACTGTTGTTGCATATGTTGTTCATGTGTAACTACATAGTTATTATAGGCACTTAATATAAAGTGGTACCAGAAAGGCTAATAATCTAGTTACAATGCCCCCCACCCCCACATGGGTGGGAGGGAGGTGTGGATATATCAGGCCATAAGTAAATGGCCAGTTCTTGAAGTTGATTTTTAGAAGCAGCAGAAATGTTCAGCATAAGTAATACAAGATGGGCTGCACAGTGTGCGTAAACCCCCTTTGTCTCAGAGGCAGAAATACATTTTTCAGAAGTGTGTGCTCATTTAGCCAGGGGCACCTATGACCGTGTGAGTGGGTTTGTGAGAGAATCCTTTACCATTAATCTTTGTCCATAATATATATGTCAGATTGTGATTTAATCCAAGAGGCTCTCGACTGTAACTTTAATGACTCTGAACATTTAACATGTGAAAGTATTTGCATATGTTAAATAAGGCCCCTGACGAATTCTAGATCTGCTCTTTGTTCTAAAGTCAGCTTATTCAAATGTAGTTGTACATGTAGTGTATATCACTCTGTGCTGATGATATCAGTGTTCACACTTTGCATATTCACAACATTTATGGCATCAAGGCTCATTGTTGTTGCAGCATTTAGAATGTAATTATTAATAATATATACATTATTTAAAGCCCATTAAAAGCAACCCAAATATACTAGTTTATCACATTCAGTTTTGGAGTGTGACATGGTTCTCAGGCATATGCGTATTATAATAAACAGAAATGTAATTAAATATGGAGAATCCAAACTCCAGAGCCAAAAGCAAGACAAGGTCAAATACAAAGTTCAAGATGGCAGACAAGGTTGAAGTGCAAATCCAAAATCATGATGAGGACAAAATAAGAAAGTTCAAAACACTGAGAAAAAAAAAGTAGAGGAATGCTCAGTATGCACATGAGAATCAGTGGCAATACTTCACAACATTTTATACAATCACACAAATGAACAGTCCTCCACACAGGTGTTTAAAAAGAAAAAATCAGGAGAGTCAGAGCATTGGAACATTGAATGCTGAAGACAAATCCAATGTGATTGTATATACAACAGCACCTCAGAATTCAGTAAAGAAAGACGTTTTAACATAAAACATTGAAGCCCCAGAGGCGACAGTGGCAAGGAAAACTCTCTTAGAGCTGAAGGAAGAAACCTTGGGAGGAACCAAGGCTTACTGGGGGGACCTACCCTCCTCTTATCAAACTAAATACAAATTATGGACAGAATGTCACTGTGCCACCATATGAGTCAGCTGTTATGCTCATGTGTACTGATATAATATTAGTAGTGAAAGTAAATAATGAAAGCAATAATGCCAGTGGTAATAATAGTTAAGAGTCCATGAAAAACCCCCGCAACCACTCACTAACACACACCACATGCAGAGCTTAAAACATGACCTTCCTTCCCTTTTCTATGCACGTGAAAGAATATCACCTGCAGTGTTTCCTGGAGGTTTTCTTGTTCCTGATTTCTGAGTTATAACTTTGTAAAATGAGGAAGCATATTATGAGACATTGGTTTTGGTTTTACACACCAGACCAAAGCAGTAAAGAACCGGTCAGTGTACACACCCATACTGAAGTATCAGTGGCTTGTCGTTCTGTGTGCAGGTATACGGCTGTGTGTGAGAACCACAAACTACTGATAATAAAGTAAAACCTATGGTGTCAGAGACAGAGCTGGAAAAATGTCTGTGGAAATCACTCACAAACTCACCCAGTCACCCATTAATTCACACCTGTGAACAATTTCACACACTCAATCCAATCACTCACTTTGTGGAAAATTTAACACAGCCACAATATCTGTGCTTAGACTATAATCCACTAAACCCAGAGAATTATTATTATTATTATTATTATTATTATTATTATTATTATTATATTTAAAGTTATTACAGAGTGAGGACATGTATAAAAGCTTAATTCATTTCTGGGGTTGAGACATGAAAGGTTGAAGAAATGAGAATCAAATGCCTGTGAAAAAGTGGAAATTTAATAAATAGAAAGGTGAACACGATGATAACCCAAAACACTGTCTGAGAGGATCATAAATGTCAGTTTATACAAACATGAGTACACCAACTACATTAAAATAATAATAATAATAATAATAATAATAATAATAATAATAATACATAAGATAAAAAACTAGGAATCATGGCTATAAACAAGTATATGAACATATATATAAACAATGAATGGCAAACTGAAGATAAAGAAACAGAGCTTATAAATAAAGACAGTACGGAGCATTTGTAAGCTCAGTCACATGATAAACCAACACGTCACAGGTGTGGGTTGCACAAGGCATAACACAAGCACAAGGCATAACAGTAGCCCCTCTGAGCATACAATTCTGAGGCAAGCAAATTGAGGAAAAGAGGAGCCGAGCAGAGGAGAGGTGACAGCATTTGACCAGTCTACCGGGAGTGCGGACCAAGCTAGTGCTCTGTTTATATTGGGACTGAATAGTACCCAGTACTCGAAGACATAAGTTTTTGAATATGAGTTTTATTTGAATTATATTTGTCTGAATATTTAATTAATGTATTAATTTATTAATTAATTTTCTATGGAATTTCATATTTTTTTACATTTTTGAAGTGGTGAAATATTCAGATTTGAAAAATTCAGATAAAAAAAATATTATAAATATTCAGATTAAAAAAATTCTGATTGTTATTGGACCATGGGGTCCTCACAGACAGTCGCTTGGAGCTGGACACTACCTCCTGTGCCACCATGCCACCACATTCAATATTCAGACAAATATAAATCAAAAATTAATTATTCAGATTCAAATACTTATTTCCTTGATTTAGCTCCATACTATGGCTTTCCTTGATGTTAGCACTTTAATGGCAGTGTAAGCGTGTTCAAGTGATAAATGAGTCTGAGGGTAAAAATGAGATGCATTCGTGATCTGTGGGTTGACCTCTGGCCAAGATTCCTTTTTTTAAATAATAATCTGAATTATTTGAATGTGAATTTAATGTGAAAAGATGTCACCACTTCAAAATTTTAATTTTATTAAATGCTATACAAAAAAATTCAAATACAAACTGGATTCCAAAAAAGTTGGGACACTAAACAAATTGTGAATAAAAACTGAATGCAATGATGTGGAGGTGCCAACATCTAATATTTTATTCAGAATAGAACACAAATCACAGATCAAAAGTTTAAACTGAGAGAATGTATCATTTTAAGGGAAAAATATGTTGTTTCAAAATTTCATGGCGTCAACAAATCCCAAAAAAGTTGGGACAAGGCCATTTTTTACCACTGTGTGGCATCCCCCCTTCTTCTTACAATACTCAACAGACGTCTGGGGACAGAGGAGACCAGTTTCTCAAGTTTAGAAATAGGAATGCTCTCCCATTCATGTCTAATACAGGCCTCTAACTGTTCAATCGTCTTGGGCCTTCTTTGTCGCACCTTCCTCTTTATGATGCGCCAAATGTTCTCTATAGGTGAAAGATCTGGACTGCAGGCTGCCATTTCAGTACCCGGATCCTTCTCCTACGTAGCCATGATGTTGTGATTGCTGCAGAATGTGGTCTGGCAATATCCTGAAAAATGCAGGGTCTTCCCTGAAAGAGATGACATCTAGATGGGAGCATATGTTGTTCTAGAACCTGAACATAGTTTTCTGCATTTTCTGCATAGTTTTCAGACATGCAAGCTGCCCATGCCACAAGCACTCATGCAACCCCATACCATCAGTGATGCAGGCTTCTGAACGGAGCGTTGATAACACCTTGGGTTATTCTTGTCCTCTCTGGTCCGGATGACGTGGCGTCCCAGTTTTCCGTAAAGAACTTCAAATCGTGACTCATCTGACCACAGAACAGTCTTCCATTTTGCCACACTCCATTTTAAAAGACCCTTGGCCCAGTGCAAACGTCTGAGCTTGTGGAGCTTGCTTAGAAATGGCTTCCTCTTTGCACTGTAGAGTTTCAGCTGGCAACAGCGGATAGCACGGTGGATTGTGTTCACTGACAATGCTTTCTGGAAGTATTCCTGAGCCCATTCTGTTATTACCTTGACAGTGGCATTCCTGTTTGAGGTGCAGTGACGTTTAAGGGCCCGGAGATCACGAGCATCCAGTAGTGTTTTACGGCCTTGACCCTTACGCACAGCAATTGTTCCAGATTCTCTGAATCTTTTGATGATGTTATGCACGGTTGATGATGATAACTCAAAAGTCTTTGCTATTTTACGCTGGGTAACACCATTCTGGTATTGCTGCACTATCTTTCTGCACAACAATGGTGGAATTGGTGATCCTCTTACCATCTTGGCTTCAGAGAGACACTGACAAGCTGAGAAGCTCTTTTTATACCCAATCATGTTCAATTTACCTAATTAGTGTTAATTGGTCTTCCAGCTCTTCGTTATATGCTCAATTTCCTTTTTCCAGCCACTTATTGCTACCAACTCCCAGCTACTTATTGTCCCAACTTTTTTGGGATTTGTTGACACTGTGAAATTTTGAATCAACGTATTTTTCCTTTAAAATGTTACATTTACTCACATTAAACTTTTCATCTGTCATCTATGTTCTATTATGAATTAAATATTGACATTTGCCATCTCCACATCATTGCATTCAGTTTTTATTCACCATTTGTTTAGTGTCCCAACTTTTTTGGAATCATTTTTCTACAATATACTCATTAAAATATTCAAAATTCAGACAAATATAATTCAAATCATCAATATTTGGTTTCAAATACTTATGTCATTGATTTATAGCACACTGTCAAGGCGTCAAGTCAGGAACTGTTTGAGGAATCTAATTGTGTCTGAGCTCAGGACTTGCAAGTTGTCTTGTGGACTCCAGAGCACTGATTCAGAAGCCAATATCACAGGGCCATTCCACATGAGGTGGTTTTTTTTTCATAGTGTTTGAACATTTTATTATGTACAGCAAAAGCAACAAGTCACCAGTCTTAAACTGCAAATGTAATGGAAATTAAAGTAAATTGTTTGCAACAATAAGACAATATTATCATTTGAAGATTCAAGCAGTTCTTCAAGTTCCCTGTTTGGCCTAGTTTCTGATCTAATATAAATGTTTCCTAATTTTTGTGCTGTCAAGATCTTGGAAGATTGAGGCTTGGTGGCCTTGAGCGTGAAGGAAAGAAATCGATGGTGCTTGGGGCTGGAGAAGCGCGTAGTAAATTTGACAGAATACGAGCGGTGGATCGAAGAGCCGAACGTTGGGAGGAGGTGGAGCCAAAGGAGCTGAAGCCAAAGAGAAGTGAGCTGTGTGAGGCTAGTGCACAGGGGGGCGGATACGGGCGGCGGCGACACCTGTGGGCTGAGAAAATATGGAATCAGAATAGTGCCAAAAAAAGAATCGCACAAAAAAATGTATCTCAAACAGGAAACTTATAACTTGCAAACAAAATTCATGGAGCTCTGACGTTCTGTGCTCCATGAATTTTATGAGTGAGCTCTGATTTCTGCACACTCTCAGTTTTGTGCGCGAGCTGCATGAGTTTTGTACTCCTGATCGCTGAGATTTGAAACCTCTTGCGTGGGTGGGTTTTCTCAGGGGTGCCTTCCCATTGGCCAATGAGAGTGGTCTCCAAAAGAGATTTTAAAACATTGCTTATTTTCAATTAGTTTTTCTGACACTGATACATTTACTCTCCAGGTTTCAATACACCACACTTAATTTGACTGACTGGCACAAACATTTGTGCATTAATAATGTTTGAGTAATTCTAAGACTGAAGTAGTCATCTGAAGTCTGAGTTGCAACAGGGAGTGGTATCTACTGAGACTGCAGTAGAAATGAAAAGCCAGATTTTTTCTTTGATTTATTGCAAACATCTTAATGCCTGACAATTTTGCTAATACATTATTAACATAAAAATGTACAGTGGGGGTTGAATCATTTTGATCTGATATGTATATAAAGAATAAATACATTTCACTTTTCAAACTTGTGTTACCTAAGATTTATAATAAAGAACCTGACCATTCTCAGAGTAAACACCTTTTCTTTCTCCTCTCAGTTTTCTCCCTAATGTTCATCCTGTTCCTCCACAGTGATCTCAGGATGAACAGTGAGAGAAAGGGCTTGTGTTGTGAGAAGTATAAACCAGTCGACTTCTTTTAGTGAGAAACTATATGATCTGCTCCTTCATTCTGAAAAGTGTTTGGCTGTTTCACTTCCCTACGGTTTGTATTTACACATCTCTCATGTCTCTGTTCAGGAACACTGGTGTAAAAGAGTCTTGTTATTCACCACTAATTACACTCAGAATCCTCAGTAAAATGAATGGTGTGATGTTAATGATAATATTAACACAGACTGTGATTCATGTGATGACTGACAGCAGTTTACCTGAGCAGGTGACTCCAGAATCTTCACCATGATCACAGTTATGTTCACCCCATCCTTGTGATCTACAGCTCTTCAGTGTAGATTCTGATCCACTTGTAGTGGAAATAGTATGCACACGTTGCGGTGGCATAAGCACTACATAGCGGAGTCAATGACAATTAATTATGATTTGATTAATAATTTATTATTTAATTCATTTTGATAAGCTCCATGTTTGGGAGTCATTAAAGAATATGTAGTGTCTTTACCTGTCCAATTTTAGCTTGGACAAATAGGTCATTTTCACATATTAAACAGCAGAATTAGCTAGAATTAATTATTATTAATGAATTATGCTCATTGACCCACCGTAGGTTCTTGGCTCTGAAATTGAATCTGAGCTAGAAGGAATAATTCCGTACACACAAATAACCAAGGATTGGTTTTATAACACAACTGATTTATTAATAATATCATCAAATAATGCATATAATGAAATGAATTACAACGATACATGAGGGAACAGGGAAATTAATATATGAGGGACCAAGACTGTTTAAGAAAGCCATGAGAGTCTGACACCTCTTTAAACACATGTAAATTAATCCCACCCATTTTGATTGTCCAAATGGAATTAATTTTAAACACTTGTGCCCATAGGCAACTTGTTCATCAGGTAAACCAAGGAATTAAGGAATGTGATTATTTTGTTTAACAATTTTTCAAAATGTGTGAGAAGACAGTTTTAATCAAGGTTTAGTCAGTGTGTCTCTCTGCATCCTGCATTTGAGAAGAGTTGCATGACCCTCCAAGACCCTGTGTCATAAACTGTCCTTAAAAGGGCCTATAGTGTCAGTTTTATGACGCTCTGACACAGACCTTCAGGCACCAATTTGGAGCCAGTTCTTGCTGAAAAGCTTATCTCAAATACCAATCTTGGCTTGGTGTGGCTTGGGGATGTCTCTGAAAATCAGCGAAAGTTTGCGTTTTAAGGGTATTAAAATCACATCTCAGAAAGTCAAATTTCTTATTAGAAATTAATACACATTCATCATTTCACACTACAGGTCACTTCAACCATCCAGATTGGTCCTGATCAATGAGCTCTAGTCCTTCACAGGGCAACACAGACACACACACATTCACTCACACCTACGGACACTTTCGAGTCGCCAATCCACCTGCAACGTGTGTTTTTGGACTGTGGGAGGAAACCGGAGCACCCTGAGGAAACCCACACGGACACGGGGAGAACACACCAACTCCTCACAGACAGTCACCCGGAGCGGGAATCGAACCCACAACCTCCAGGTCCCTGGAGCTGTGTGACTGCGACACTACCTGCTGCGCCACCGTGTCGCCCACTATATATAGACAGATAATATATATTCTGATATATTCACAAAATCTAATTAATAATTTGAGTTTTCATGTTAATTTGTGTGTGTGTGTCTGTGTTGCCCTGTGAAGGACTGGGGCCCCCTCCAGGGTGTATTCCCGCCTTGTGCCCAATGATTCCAGGTAGGCTCTGGACCCACCGTGACCCTGAATTGGATAAGTGGTTACAGATAATGAATGAATGAATGAGTTTTCATGTTTATTTATTGAGGAACATTACCTATGTGAGGAATAATTGTAAGTGAAGTGTAAGCACTACCAATATATAAAAAATGGTCAACTAACCATATTTATTGAGCATTTCTGAAATAATGAAACATTTTGCAACACACAAGTTTGTGAAACAGAGAAAAAACAAAGCCTTGCCCAAACAAAATATGGAACTATAGACATTTGTCTTAAAGAACTAATGTTAAATGTTTTGCCGAGTCTGAAGATGCAGGTATGGCACAGTAGTTGGAGTTGAATAATGTAATTATAATCATACACAAGATAAGATGTAAAATATCCTATGCTAATCCATTAGAGCTTCACAAGCACCACACTCTCTTCCTACCTGCAGCCAACAAAATTCCTGTTGAATCCTACACCTCAACAGTAAGGTTGCTGTGGCTGTGTATGATCCGATCAGCAACCGGCTATCCTTAACAACTACGGTTATTCACTGAGCCCAGCCCATGAGCACCCAAACCAACCACTGTATCACTAGCTCTTCACAGGGGTCATGAGACAGGGACCTCCTCTCATTGGTGTTTCACTGAATTAAGCCCACGACACCTCCAGAGGACTCAACAGTGAAGTCTAGTGTCCCAGACCCACCCCAATTCAAGCTAGCTATACAAGCCTACCTTACCCTTTACCATCAACAACCGTAAATCCACACTGGCCTCCCTGGTGACTAAGGCTGTACCTAGCCCCACTGGCACCGTTAATGCATGCTCAATGCCACCAGTTCCATGTGAACTTAACATGCTACATCACCAACAATTCCAATAGCACCTCTACAGTGCATTTCCACAAGTAATCTGTGCTCTCCTTATCCACAACCACTTACTAGACCTTTCAGCTGTTTCTGATAACTCCTTCACAGCTGCCTTTGTGATTGGCACCATCGTTTAGAGTCGTGTTCTTCCTTCTAAAATTTGCTGCAGGGGTAATGTTGATTGGCATGATGCCTTGTCAAATCCTCAACCTAATGTGAGTGTTACTGTAAATGCTAATTGTGTAGTTTCTATGCTCCTTACATTAACATGAACCCGATAGCCAAGCAGGTGTCAGTTAGCCACCATTCAAGTATGCATCCATTGGATACTTTAATCCTTTTTGAACCTGACAAAGAAAATCAACAACTTGGAGTTAGATGTTGAAGAGGGCCTACTGGAGATACAGACTTCAAAGAAACTTTAGGTTGCCACACCCGAGAGCAATAGCGCAAAACACGCTGTTACTTTGCTAAGGAAGACAGCCCTTGGTAGTGTACAAGCTGTGTCAAGAGTTACTTTAAAGACTCTACATAGAAAGTTTGTGAGAAGTGCAGTAGTCAGTAGTGTTCCCGCAACATCACCTGTAAGTAGTCCACCCTTGTGGCAACCCTGTCGACCTCAGTCACTTTAATGAGGAGGAGCAAGCAAAAGTAAAGAAGACTCTTTGAGAAGAATCAGCAACTTTTGCCCAAGAAAGTGAAGATATTGGGTGTATCCCTTACCTGCAGGTGTTGATTACTCGCAAAGATGATATGCCAGTGCAGAGAGCATAATCCTCAGTCCTCAAATCACTTTTCAAAGAAGTAAAGGAGTATATCCAGGAGCTTTTGATGCAAGGCTGGATTGCCTCCACAGCCTTCCAAAGGAGCGTGGAGGAGCTGCTGGGCCCCAGAATGCAGAAACATTTGATGATCATGTTGAGGGGATTATGTTGAGCTCTACAGTGTCTTGGGGTAAAACTAAGACCTGAAAAATGTGAGTTATTTTGACAGGAAGTTTGGTATGTTGGTTGTCTTTTTTCAGCTCAGGGAGTGAGAACTAATGCCTAGCAGTACAGTTGTTGGCCAGTAAGACACCACAGACACCTAGGGATGTGACTGGTTTGGTCTAGTTTAGCTTCAAAATTCATTTACTAAGCAATAGTAGAAGGAAAAAAAATGTAGAGAGAGAGAAAGAGAGAGAGAATTTAACCCAGAGGCAGAGATAGCAAACACAAGCAAAGCTTCAAGAAAACATTCAAGAAATTCCTCTTCTCTAAATCTGAAAGAATGAATCAGGTGTTTCCTGAAGTGATTTCTGAGTTAAAACTTTACACAGTGAGGAAGTTCCTCATACGCTGCATGAAACCTACACAACTGGACTCTTGCTTTTCCACTAGCCAAATCTGGCCCTGTTTCCTGGAACCTGGTACTTTAGTCCCTGCTCATGCCTGGTACAATGCGAGCAGAGTATGTATTAAATGTGACACATAAACCTTGGAGAGTACTGACTGGCCACATATACCTGTCAATCACTAAAAAATGCAGAAATCTAGCACAAATTATCCACTTGTAAAATCTCTGAAGTTACATTTTTTTACTTTTGATTTGACATTAGTTTTTATTCCCGTGGTCTTTAAAGGAGGGCCAAATGCTTTTTGGGTCAGCGGCCAATGAAAATCTCCAGCGAAAGCCAAACATGCCAGAGGAAAACTGTGTGAGAACACAATGTGTGAGCACTGGGGCTTGGAGCCATGTTCAGTCCAAAAACAAAAAACACACAAATAAGCAGCAAGTAAACAGTGCCTAACTTTATTACTGGTGCTGTTGTGGTTTTCAAAGCCTGTGGGATTTATTCTCTGAGCTGTGCTAGTGGAAAAGCAAGCAGCTAAAACAAGTTGAGCTGTGCCAAGCTGAGTCGAGCCAATCTCATGAGGTACAAAAGCACCTTAAGAGGATGATCACCAAGAATTTTTGCTTCGTACACCTGTGGATGATTTTGACAGAAAATTAAAATTATTCCTGGTGAAGGGGACACAGTGTCACTTGCTGCAAACTATGAGGCAACCTGTCACTACCTTAGGGTCAGTGAGTAATTCTCTACAACACATCAACCCTCCCAATTAGACCTGTATAATCTAATCATGCACTGTTAAACTATAAAAATATTTTATATAAATTGAATTATAGTATTATATTGCTAGTGTTCATTTTTGCTGATTATGTGTTAAAATGTCTAAATTGTTTATATTGGAATTACATTGGAATCAAACAGTCATGCCAATAAAGCTATTCTGAATTCACCTGAATGGATGAGAGAGAAAGAGAGAGAATGAGAATGTGAGAGAATGACTGGGTGAGTGCGTGAAACTGTTTACAGGTGTGTGTGTGTGTGTGTGTGTGTGTGTGTGTGTGACTGCATTATTGTGTAAATCTTTCCACTGATATGAGTGTGTGAGTGACTGGCGAGTGATGCTATGTGATGGACTGGGGCTCTACCCAGTGTGTGCTCCTGCTTTGCGTCCAGTGATTCTGTATTTGTTCCGGACCCGCCTTCACCCAGAACAGTATGAATCAGTTAAAAAATTTAAATGAATGACCAACCCATGCCACAACATAAAATACAAAGAACTCATGTATTGCATTAGCTAAGCTGAGGCAATTGTTGGATTCTGAAGGTAAAATGGTTTGAAATTGGGATTAAAATTAAGGTTTAAAAGGAAGATGCTGAAGTACGCAGAATTTGTGGCCAAGGTGATAGAATGCTGGTGTAGGCTTGTTGAAATCGAGCTTAGGGGATTTGCAGCCAAGTCTGCAACATTGTAGCTAAAAGAGTTAACAGAAGTGGCTGAAAAGCCTAGTCAGTAGTTGTGGATAAGGACAACACATACTAATTGTGTCATGCACTATGAATGTGAAATGGAAAAGGTGGTTGGTGTTTTGGGTACATGGAGGACATGGCAGGTGAGTGGGGTGTTGGATCATATTGTTGTTTTTATGGGGAATCTTTTGCAAATAAACTAAATAAACTAAAACATAAATAAACTAGATTGGAGTTAATACTTGACACTTTTTATTCCTTTGATTTCTCCACGGGCCTGTGAATCATTTCTTCCGGTGGCACTTAAGACAATTTCCATAACACATAAGAGCATAAATAATCTGTAAATTCAGCTCGAAGGGGAGTGTGTATGGGATACCCTTACAAAGAGAAGTTCTTACCTGATGACCCCTGTGAAGAGCTGTGGTTGTTGTTTGTAGGAAGAGAGTGAGCTGGGCCTTATGTGAAGATCTAATGGATTGGCATAAAATATTTGACAATTTATCTCATGCATAATTACAAGCTATCAGTGCAAGCTCTGTAGAATGGGCAATGAAGGAAATTTTAAGGATCTTTTAGCCAGAGCACATTTAACAATATATATTTAGATTCCATTTGTAAGCCAACTATGCTCTTGTCATTACAAACAATTTTATTAGTTAATAATAATAATAATAAATGGAATTTTTAAAGCGCTTTTCAGTAACCCAAAGACGCTGTTACAATCAGATGAACACATAAACACAATCACATCCATAACACTACATAACATACAATGATACAAAACAGGAACAAGGGTAAAAACAAACAAGGGCTAATCAGAAACAGAGGGATTAAATGCAGCTGCAAACAGGTGTGTTTTAAGTTTGGATTTAAATAGTGATAGAGATGTTGACTGTTGAATTTCTGGAGGAAGGGAGTTCCAGAGGCGGGGGGCATGTCTGGAGAAGGCTCGGTCTCCAAGACTACGCAGCTTAGAAGGGGGGATGGTGAGTAAACCAGCTGAGGAAGATCTGAGAATATTCAGTTAAATAATAATTTATTATTTATAAAATAAATTATTAAATAATAATTTAAGCCGCATCACTTAAATTTAAAGAATAGTGTTTAAGAAAAAATTGACACAACACAAAATACTGCTACAAACAGCCTTTATTCAGTGCCCTTAAAAGAGCACTACAAAGAAAGGAACTGAACAAGCAGAACTGGCCGAGACTCACAAAAAATAAATAAATAAATAAATAAAAAAAAACCACATGCGCAGAAAAGAGGATGCTGCTACAGACGTTTCTATTGGAAACCATATGGGCATTAGTTAACACTTGTATTACATACGAAGTGATAATTTGCAAAAACAGATTTTTTAAAAAAAGTTTATTTTTCATTATTTTTTTTATTGTGTCATATATATATATATATATATATATATATATATATATATATATATATATATATATATATATATAATCAAACAATTAAAATTAAATAAATTATTAAAAATGGAGATATCTTTTCTTGCAAATGAACTCTTAATATATGCCCAGTAATTTCAAAAGCTCAGAAACAACTTGTGAAGACACTTGGGTGGTTAAAGAGGTGGAAGGTCTTCCATCCTGGTCACTGACAGAGGGGGCTCCGGCTCCAAAATATTTTACAATTGTCCCTACATTTGCAGTGAAATACAGTATACAAGACTTACAGAGCGACACTACACTTATTGTTGCAAAATAAGCTATTATTTTAACTATATATGAACTATATAATTATTATAACTGTATATAGCAAATATAGCAATATATTTGCTAAATAACAGCATAGTAACAACTACATGTAACCCATATGATGTCACCTCACCAAATCAATAATATACATTTAAGTTATGATGCAGGTAATTTCTGATAGAGGCTACACATAATCATTCAAGACAACTGTGTATTAATGACTTTAAATACAGTACAGTAAATACAGCATTTATAATATATACAGTAAATTGAATATGGTTAGTCTATGCTAATAGCATAGCAAGTAACAGCAATATCAGCTAAATATATGTCAACAAGTTTTAAACTGGCCTATTTATTAGCTATGTGTCTAATAAGTGCATTAAGAGAAACAACAGCTGTGCACCTTTATTTTTTGCATGTTTTATACTTTTCCGTTCCTTTTGTTCCTAAACTGGGCACCTGATGACTTAGGCCCTTTCTTATACATTTGTGTGTGGTTAATTTTGCACTTGAACATTTTCCCATCGTTCAACGCCTTGAGTCAAGACAAAACCAGTTCACCTTAAATAGTGACTTTTTTTTTGAATATATAAAGCACAATATGAATAAATTGTAGCTTATTTGGTACTGTGTCACTGCCTGTTTTTACTGGTTTTAGTATCCTTGGAAGAGTGCTATTTGACACAGATTCATCAAATTCATTCACCGGCTCTCCTCTGCACGTGGCGTCCAGTGTAGAGACACTTAACATCCCCCTCCACCTCTCCTCTAGTGCTCAAAACCAAGGGGCAAAAGTGAACCCAGGGGGCAAAGCTGTTGTAACGCAAACTAAACACATAGTGTAACTGACAGGAAAACAAACAATAACGGGGTGGCTATGACTCACGTTCTACGTTTGATACGATATAGGGCGTACCCTGCACAAAGCTGCCCTGGGCGGCTGCCCATGTGGCCCATGCCTAAATCCACCACTGCCTCCACCCCAAACCCTGGAGGATGAATAACCAAGTCAAATCAACACAAACACAATCCTGTCATCCATAAACACAAAACACCACCAAAAATCTTCAAATAACACCAAAACAACACTTAACTAGCTAAAAGTGTGACTGCCCAGCAGGATAGAAGCTCCCCAGCTCATGCCACACTTGGCACTGGCACAAAGTGTCATTGGTAATCATTTTAAATGTGTTTCATGAGGCAATTTAATTTACACTATGACTACAAACCAGAAATGTTCAGAAGCTGCCTCTACACTGCTGTCATCAGTGAACATGACTGAAAAAGTAGGTTGTTGATCATTACTTCAGTTATTCAAGACTTTGTCGTGTTCTCTTTTCAGGATTTGAAGATGAAGAGGGGAGCTCTCCTTTCCTGTTTCTGTTTGTGTTTGGTCTTCATCAGCGTGAGCGCCATCACAAACCTGACCTCCATCAACAACCTCCGTCAGCTCACCAGATTCGGCAGAAACTATCCACAACACGGCCTCATGCTTCTGCTCTGGTTTAGCAACAATATTCGAATTAATCAAAACGGAATACAGCTTAATTTTAAACTCACTCAAGGAATTTATGGTTCTCATCATTATTGTAACTCTTATGACCAAAGCACCAATACAAAGGCCCTTCCTGTGTTACCAAACAATAGAGTGTACTACTCTTTGGGCAGTTTAAGTAAACCGAATGCACGGGGCCAATTTCCTGAATATGTCACACAGGACTTCTACAATGCAAGAAGCTATTCACAAAGAAACCTCGACAGGATCGTAATTGACATTCCATTGAGACAAATGCAAACAGCAAATGATGTATATATAACACAGCATTATGAGGAGCGGAACCAAGGCAGTGTGTATGATCCAGAGAACACCTTCAGGGTAATGCCATCTCTCCTGGGGGAAATTCAAGCCCTTATTAGGAATCCCTTTGATGGCAATAGTCCTATGTGTTCACTTTCTGCAGATCAACACTGCATTTTCCAAAAAAGGTTTGAAAAATTACGCAGCACATATCCAGATGAAGCTTTAGCATGGTTGATGACCCTGGCTGGTTATAACCCAAGCAATAGACTCCCTCCATCCTGCTCCTATAACGATCAAATTCATAATTCATTTTCATTTGAATCCAAGTCCAACCTCAAATCCAAGTGTGAGGCAGTCAACAGGATCCAAATAGAAGTAAAATGTGCTCCTAAAGGATATGCAAGGATCACCTGGAGTGGGATACCAGAGAACATCCTGAAAATGAAGGGCTACATTGGTATATATAAAGAAGAGCAATCACCAACAATTTATCCTCTCAGTGAGAAAACTTTTGGATCCATTGACACCTCGTGGTACCTGAATTCTGGTCTTCAAATAAAGCTTACTAATGTCAAAAATGAGATCCTCTGGATAGGACCAGAGTTTGACGCCGCCAATGGGTTTCTTCCTACTGATGTCAGAGATTATGATGTCAGCCTGCAACTTTTCACTAAAGATGGCTATGCTTCTGCTCGACTCTTCATCAGGGAGTCTTTCTATGGCTGGCAAACTGCCCTTTCTAACTCATGGGTGGGATTCTACCAAAATCCATCAGATGGTGCTAATCAATATTATACTTACCAGTGGAGTGTGAATTTTGAGAAAAACCCTAATCAACAAATTACAGAGGACTACAAGATCTATGAATATCAATCAAAACTTCCCATTGGTCCTGGCGTACACCTTCACTTCCTGAATGATACAGACTACACAGATGAAAGAGCTCACACTGAAGCCTGGGACTGTTCACTTAACACTTAAATACAATGATGATTTAAGCAAAATTTAAAATCAGAGAAAGGAGAGAGGAAATATAAATCATAGAAATGAAGAATGCATAATTATGTTGAGGCTGATTTTCTTGAATTTAATAAGAAAGATGATCATTACATTAACATTAATTACTATGGAGTCAAAATGTGGTCAAACTGATTTTGAGCTTGTAAAAGAACATTCACATATGTGCTGATATTCCCAGTTGTGATTGAGCAACTACCTACATGTAAAATACAAATACAAAATTTAACTGGAAAGTGCAGACAAAATCGTATTCACCAATGAATGGTAAAATTAGAACAAAAACCCAAGGAATATGAAGCTGAGCTACTTCATAATGTTAAGGAATATAAATTAAATAATGCCTTAGGGACACTACTATGGGAAGTCCTCCTTCAGGTATAAAATAAAGAACCCAAAAGCTAAAGTGCGGCTTTGCTCCCTGATTGGTTTGTAAGTGGGCAGCATTAATTGGCTTGTCAGCTTAGATGTCAAAACAGGGTCAAAAATCCTCACACAAGCTGTATGTGCAGATTTGTACCATCACACTTGAAAACTCAAAATTATATCTATATATTAAAATATATTTGACACTTCTGAATTTGAATAATTATTTTGGTTTAATATAGTCCTATTGAAATTCATTGGTGGATTTGATTTTACATGCATGTTGTTTTTCAAACAAATCTAAGCTCAAATCTTTGTTCTTTTGACTCAAATTACCACGAATTATCACAGATTCGGGCTGATTTTTCTGATTAATGCTGTAATTTGCTTTGGGTCATAAGGGCTATGTGACATTTCCTTGCTCTGTTTCTATATTCCTGTAACTGGACACTGACTATCTGACTCTAGAATTTGAAATAATTTTTGTATTGGTGGGATTCCCCACAGGAAAGTAATGAGTAGAACTCCTTCTTTCAGAACAACTAGATCTCAGAGCTGTCAAAGCAAAAAAAAAAAAAAAGAATGAATGCTGCCAGAGGAAAACTGACCACCTCAAGCAGAATGGGTAAAAAAAAAAACAAGACTAAAAGGATGTACTAACTAAAAGTATAGAAAGTAAGGGTAAAGCAAAAGGGGAGAAAGATATGAGGTACAGAAACCTTTGTCTACACTTGATAAAATTTTTTTTTCTTTTGTGTGTGTGCACGCGCTTGGGAGAAAGGGAGCAAAACCCCAGGGAAAAACGTCTAGAGACAGACAAAGAAAACAGCAAGAGGAGTGTAAAATCTCTTAGCCCTTTCAAACTTTCAAAAGCTGCACATTTTTTAAGGTGAAACAAGATGTTTGAGAAGAAAAACAACTGCTGTCTGTATGTGACTAAAGTTTAACTGGTTTGTATGTTTTTTTTGATTATTTATTTATTTTGATTTACCACAGAAACTCATCTGTAACTCCAGTTGTTATTTTTGTAGCACATTGCAGTGATGCAGCTAGCCGTCTCTGGAAATTGGGGACTTTTCCACCTTAAGTATTCAAAACAGCGAACATAAGTCAATATTACCCACCTATGGAACAGGAATAGAGGAACATCTTCATTTCCTTTCATGTTTTTCAATGTTTGGAGTTCCCGCCATTATCTAATAACCTCCAGATGCCCTTTCTCCTGATAATCTCCCACAGGGGCAGTTTTTCAAAACTTTTAATCTTGATCCAAATTGTCTGGATAATCAAATCCCTTTTTTTCTATCCAGGATCAAAATTATCTCAGAGATGTTGTCCCAGTTTTAACACATTTTCAGATTGGATTAAGATGGGCCAGATAAGGATTTCTAGATCTGGATTTTCAGCGATTAATACTCAATATTGCCATCTGTTGGACAAATAATTTTACCATTTTGTTTTTTTAAAGAAAAATAATTTTAAGAGAGCAAATTGTTCCCTTTATTCTTCATCTCCAAACTTTAATTATTAAATTGCTTATTTACACTTTATGCTGTCCTTACTTTTACTTCAATCGTCTACCTTTTATAGTCACAATTTTGTCTGAAAAACACTTTGAGATACATGTATGAAACAAATTACTAAACTTTCAGTGATCATGACAGGAATAAAGGTTTTTATCACAGCATTCCTCATTCATAATTGTTTTTAACTCTTGCCAACATATTTTAAAAATAGGGTTTTTATTTTATTTTTTATTGTAAATATGTTTCAGTGTGAGTGTTTTAAAATGACTTTTACAGAACACCTGTTTATTTCCAAGTCATGTCTGTAACAAGTGTGTCCTCAACTCTGTTAATCCTGCTTGAATCCACCTCTCAAGGTGGGATAATGATAATCCTGCTATTTATTTAGTATCAAAACTATCTAAGATTTCTACTAGAAGCTTTGAAAAACCCAATTGTAGGATTTAATCCTGATTTAAGATTAGATTGAATTACAAAATCTAGATCCAAATCTTCATTAACAAAAACTTGTAATCTGTTTTGAAAACCTCATTTTTTATTTTTAATCTTGTTGAATACCTTCTGAAAAACTGGCCCCTACTGATGCAGAGACACTGTTTTTAAGCCATTTTGTTTGGGTGCTAAACAGACCTGAGAGCTAACAAACGGTGAGGAAACATCTTCTGAGTTATATTAAGTGTTAATTACAATTGTTAAATTCACCTATAATTAATAATTTACTTACTATAATTTAATTATTTAAGTATATTCCATAAGTTTGTCCTACTTGCTCAAGCATACAGAGTCAAAGCAGACAAGGTATGACTGGTGAAATAGGTATTAAGCTCACCGAGCAAATAATTATGCTTAAATGCAAGACATAACGTTGCTTCTTGGGTGTGGATTTGAAAAAGAATCCTAGATCCTAGAAAATATTCTTTACTCCAGCAACAGTCCACATCTGTATTGCTTTGTTAAAGGACATTCCTTGAGTTTGAGATTGAGTTAATTTATAAGTCCATAGCAGTAGAGAATAAAAAAGAGAGCAAGAGAAACAAAACCAAAACAGACAAGACAAGACAGACAAACATAGTTTGAGCTTAACCACTTCTACCTAGGTTCGCTAAGCATCGCTTGTTTGCCTTATGGCTAAGATCAAGTGTAGTATCCACTTAGCCTGCAATGTCACCTCATGGGACTCTTTTGGCTTGAAAACCGGCCTCCTAAGCAGTGCTGCAACTTAGTGGACAGGGTATGAATTGCCATGGAAAAAACCGTAAGTTATCACACCCCTGTCACTGAACATTTGTAGAAAGGTGGCAATGCAGCAATGAATAAAAGTAGTACCAAATAAATATGAAATACATATATAATACAGGAACAGCCTCAGTTAAAAGTAACTTGGGCATGTTTGTGAGTCACTGGGAGACTTCCCTCTGGCTGTGGCTCCCTAAATAGCCACCAGAGGTCTTCCATCACCCGAATGTTATCTCTTTTTCCACGAGAACCAAGGAGCCAAGTCAAATGCATCTTTCTTGTCCCTAACCAGCCTCACTTGACGAGCCTCCCACACTCACCCTCTCAAAAACATTGGTTAATGTTTACTCTTTTTAGCACTTTGACAGTACATTCACAGCAGCGAGGTGAAATGCTTCCTTCGCAATCTGCTGGCCGCTTTGGGGTGTGTCAGTTAATAATAATAATAGTAGTAAAAGTAGTTTAGTCTGCCCCAAGCAAGTGTCTTTGTAGTTGGTTACAAATGCTGTGTGCGAAAGGGACATCCTGTTAATAACTGATTTTAACATGATTTAGAAGTGTTAATCACACATCACTAGCACAAACTATTTCAGCCACCTTCCTCCATGCTTTATTTCTATTAAGCCCAATCGCACAGAGAGTATAGAGGACAAGGAAGAATGAAATATTAGTTATGAGCCTGTGTTTAGCTTGAGGCTTGTGTCTTGACACAGCCCCACCTGTGTTCACTATAGTATTCACTATAGGGTTCTAAACACAGCAACACACATTAACACACCACCACCCTGTCAGTGTCACTGTAGCGCTGAGAATGATTCACCACACAAATCAACCCTGCTCTATGAGGGTCCTGAGCATTGAAGAACATAGTTAACAATGTATGCAGAGCAAAATGAGGACTACAATATGTAACTGTAGACTACAGATCAAATAACACAAGATTTATATAGCACCTTTTACAACTGATGCTGTCACAAAGTAGCTTCACAGCGTTGGTGTCAAAACAGTGGCAAAGAAAAACTCCCTTGAGGCTGGAGGAAGTAACCTTGGGAGGAACCAAGACTCACAAGGGGCACCCATCCTCCTCTGGTCAAACTACTGATAGAAATGAACAGTGTCACCAGTTAAGGCTGTCATTATGCTATAGTGTAGTTATTAGAGTATTGATGTAATGGAAGTAGTGGGGACTAAGGTAGTAATAATAATAATAATAATAATAACAATAATAATAATAATAGGGCAGCACGGTGGTGCAGCAGGTAGTGTCGCAGTCACACAGCTCCAGGGACCTGGAGGTTGTGGGTTCAATTCCCGCTCCGGGTGACTGTCTGTGAGGAGTTTGGTGTGTTCTCCCCGTGTCCGCATGGGTTTCCTCCGGGTGCTCCGGTTTCCTCCCACAGTCCAAAAACACACATTGGTAGGTGGATTGCCGACTCAAAAGTGTCCGTAGGTGTGAGTGAATGTATGAGTGTGTGTGTTGCCCTGTGAAGGACTGGCGCCACCTCCAGGGTGTTATCCTACCGCGACCCTGAACTGGATAAGCGGTTACAGATAATGAATGAATGAATGAATGAATAATAATAATGAGTAATAGTGACATAGATCTGGTGCAACAATAATAGTACTGGAAGCATTGATCAGAGTGTTTCTAAAACTGAGTCCATTTCTACTTCGGTGTAATCAAAGATGTTGAGAAATTGCAAGGGGTCAGAGGCTCGCAGCAGTAGATGGAGGTGAGCAGCGGGTCTGGTGTGGACTGCAGGAGAACCCAGCAGGCAATCCTCATCCTATTATTTTCTCAGAAAACAGTAAAATGATGGAATTAATTTAGTTAAATGCATAAAAAGCACATGTGAATATTTTCATTAGTGTGGTGACTCCAGCAGATCTGACTGTAACAGACTGACTGGAAGAATAGAAACAAAACCAGAAGGAAAACAGATATTAGATCATCCTGAAACACCGGCATCCACCATCCTAAAACCAGGGTGATTGTGAGCACAGCATCGCAGAGCACAGCATCCGAGTTTACCATGATCCCATGTACACGGGTTCCTGAAACAACTATATTAATCTAGAGGATCTAATATTAATAATATTAATCTAACTATAATCTAGAGGAAGAGGTTAGTTGACAAAAGCTAAACTGAACAAGCAGGTTTTTAGTCTAGGTTTAAAAATAGTGACTGTATCCGCATCCCAAACACTAGCTGGAAAATTGTTCCAGAGCTGAGAAGCTTTGCAGGAGAAAGCTCCCCCACCCTGCTGAAGTCTTATGAATTCTGGGAACTAGGAAGATGCAGACGCCCTGTGATCTCGGTAATTGTGGTGGTTCATAGTGCATGATGAGGTCTCACAGGTATTCAGGGGCCACACCATGCAGGGCTTTATATGTTAGTAAAAGAATATTGTAATCAATATAGAATTTACCTGGAAGCCAGTGAAGGGCTCATAAAACTGGGTTGATATGTTTACATTTTCAGGTTTTATTTAGGACTCAGGCTGCAGCGTTTGGAATTAGCTGGAGTTAATTTAAGTTTCTTCTAGAGCATCCAGACAGTAGTGAATTGCCATAATCTAATCTCGATGATGTGCTAAAAGCAGGTATATGGAAATGTGCTCCTGTGGAGCTGATAAAAAAGGAGAACGAGTGTAGAAACAAAGTGGTCCTTTGAATTTTATGGCTGGACGTTGTAATAAACATACATTGATAATACTTAAGTTTAATGACAGTATTTGAATAGGCTGACTTCAGAAGCAAGGTGATATTGAGTGGACTCAAGACATCATTGCATTCAATGCATGCAACAGTCAACTTGAAATGGTGCCGAAGAAACTCACCACACTCTGTCCATAAAACACACAGAAATAGAGTGAAATCTGTGAAATAGGACAAAGCCAAGTGAAGTCCAAAAGAGAAACTACAACACAGCACTGTAGTGAAGTATAGTTGTGTCCGAACTAGAGCTAGATGATGTCTTGGATATTTAATTTCTATTTGAACAGTCTTTAATGTCATGCCCTATGTTCTCTAAGTTCTGGAAATAATTTTCAGATTTTTTCTCCAAAGTATTTGGTAGAACCTGCTCCGTTTACATCTGAAAATTGAGCAATCTTCTAGAGGGTACATTTCAGTCAAAAGTTTCAGAATATGAAGTACATCATGACATGGATGCAGAATTCACAAAGAAAGCTGTATTTATTATTAACTATTTGCAATGTTACCCTGAAATATATTCATGTCAAAGGGTTTGAATAATAATAATAAGTTCATCCTAAAGTGGTAAGACATGCACACTCTTTGCTGTAGACACTGAACCTTAAACCTTTCACATTCTTCTGCTAATAGTGGAATGGTTCAACATGGTGAAACTTGAATGTTCTATAAGCATTTCACTCTTATTTTACTCACGTTCAATAATTTTTTGTGTTGCAAGTGTTAAATCCTAAATGTGTTTATGATTGTTTACAACAATTGCCTGGTTCAGTAACAACAATGTAAAGCATGTTCTTTTTCAGTTACAAGGTAATTAACACATCACATATTCATGTTAAGTTAGGGTGACCATTTTTGAGTTTCAAAAAGACACATGGCAGGTTGGCAGCACAAATACTTCAATAACAATGCAACTATGCTGCTGAAATTTAATACATAAACATATATTCTATAACAAGATAAAAAAACAAATGCCTGTTTGGACAGATTCCTTCCCATTCGACATTTGGCCCTAAGCAAAAATAATAAAATAATATTTTTGTCATTTTTTGACAGTTTATTATCATTGAAACCTGTTATTTTCTGTTCATACCAAACTTCAAACCTGAAGCCCTGTATTAAAGCGACTTGTTTACACCAGAAAACTCATGATCATGACAGAAACTGACAAGTTTACCTTTTAACCCCTAGGACCCTATATATATATATAGGATTTTGCTATTCCGTTTTTTTTGGTCAATGCCTCTTTCAGTTGCATTTAAACAGTTATTATTTCACCATATTTTTAAAAGATTATTATAATAATAATTGTAGTTATGTAATAACATAATTTTGGAAGTAGGACCACGCTCAAACTCCTCCTCTCAGCCCTATACCTTGCAAATTCACGTCATTTCCGTGTCAGACAAACTCGCTTCATTTAGTTCAGGAGACGAATCTCAACTCAACTGCTTCACTACGTCAGCTCGCTCCTCCGCGCTTGGTCATTCCTACTGATCCCCATATTCGGATCATTGACCGGCCTTTATCAAACCCACTGAGCCTGCTGTTTTAAAACTTGCTCACACCTCCACCCCGTCTCCACCCTTTTCTCATATTCATTTATCCAACGGGGGTCCGGCTTCATACGCATTCATAAGCTTCATAAGTTCACCTCCCTGTTTCAGAACTCTCAAAACGTTGAAATACAGGGTGCGTCATTTATATGGATACACCTTAATAAAATGGGAATGGTTGGTGATATTAACTTCCTGTTTGTGGATCATTAGTATATGGGAGGGGGGAAACTTTTCAAGATGGGTGGTGAGCATCTTCTAAAGTTAATGTTAAACAGAAAAGCTGCGCAGATGTAACTTGATTAACATCAGAAGGTCAGTAACGGTCAGGTGTGTCCGTGTATTTGTGTTGTTATCGGGACAGAAGTGACAACTTTCAGTTTTGTAAAATATATAGCAGAAAATGAAAGGCTCGTGTGACACAGAAGCGCTTCCAAATACGAAGAAGAGACTATGATAAATTACCTTAACAACATTCTACCCATTTCTATTCAAAGCTCCAGTAAAACACTGTGATGTGGAGTGGAGTTCGGCTGAAAATAATATAAGCACAAAAAGGTGCGCGCGGCGAAGTGTGTCCCATTTCTGCTCTGAGCTCTGACCCCTTGAACACTTGATTCTGGTGCACCCCTTTTGCTCTCCTAAAACAATAGTATCATACATCATCGAAGTGCATACTTCAAGAAAGGGATTAGGGGGGAAGTTTGTGGACAGCAAAGAGATCTCGGGCCGGATGCATTTTTAGGTCTCAGAAGATGGACATGTCCGGCGAAAAGAGGACCTCTGGTCACCCTAGTTAAGTGCCCACTAGGAAATGCCCACAACAGCAATAGCAAAAAGCAATAATGCCCACAAAAACTTTTTAGTATAGTCATATAACAATCACAAAATGTGAAATGGTATATAGATATTATTGTTTTTTTGGAAGTGTACATGACTCTAAGTCAATGCTTCCCCACCATTCCAGGGTATGCATGAATATGCAGACTACAAAGCAAAGTCACTGGGGTGGTCTCTTCAGTCACTTTAGTCTAGAAATAAACTTGTACTATAATCCACTGCAAATGAAAATTGGTAATGTGCATTGATTCCATACTCACTGTTTCCACTTCAAACCTTTGGCTTTTGTTTTAATTGGGAACAAAAAAATCCTCCTGGAAAAGACAATGTAGTGAAACCTATATGCTTCACTACTGGACTTTAAGATAATGTTTATACTTTTCAAAGAACATTTACTATAACTGTACCTTTAACTGGTAAAGTACCAGTTCATAAGTAGTGCATTCAAATGCGTGCACACACCTAAGACAATGGTGTATTCACCCTGAAGAAACTGTCATTGTGGATATCTGATCAGTCCTGCTATAAAGTAAAGAATAGATGAGAGATTATTTTGTAGCAGACTTGGGGCAAAGAGAGGTGAGTGATACTTTAACATCTTGTCACTGTCCAAGAAAAAAACCTGTATTTCAATTTTTTTAGATTTTTAGTTTACTATCTCGTTTGAACACAGCAGCTGTCCTTCAAACGGGGTGAATATTACATGAATTAGATTTTCCATTGAAAGTTAAAAGAACACTATGTAGTATTTTACCTTAAAACGATTGTGATGCTCCTCCAACATGTAATAGGGAGAATAGCACCTCTCACATTGACTATGCAACTCACGTGGAATTACAGGGCGAAGAACTCCCCTGAGAACTCCATAACGCTTTACGGCTCACAAGTGTTTAGTTCGCTACAAGAAAAATCTATCTCAGTTTTTCCAGTATAGACATTATGGCTGAGCAAAGAGGAGAAAGGGAGAGGCCATACAAGAAATACTGGGCTGACTTTACTTTACTAGGGAGCTGAAAGAGATGTGACACAAAACAGATGCTTTCTTCTGTGTTGGATTAGTAAGTAATGACCCTACCTTGATGTGTTGCTGTGTTAGTTAATTATAGGTTTTGTTGATGAAAGTATTATAATCAGGTTTTTGAGAGTTAATGATAACTTAAGCCTGATTAGCTCCCTTTTTAGCATTGGATATGTGGTAATAAGTGTGTGAGTGTGTTTAGCGCTGGAGTGCCCTAGTGTGTTTATTACTAAAAGCCCAAGAGCCAGTTGTGACTGATGTGAATATCAGTGAGAAAGGGTGATGGGTGTGTGTTTGTGTGTGTGTGAGTCTTCATTTCATGACAGTACTGTAAACATGATTTACACAACAGGTAGGGGAGCTCAGGAGACAAAAAAGTACATTTAATCCTGTAAGGTTGCTATTTTGGAGATACATGTTTTTATTGAAAAGCAACAATATAAAATAAAAATACTCTGATGTTCCACAAGTGAATTACAATTTGAAAGTTACCCTTCATTTTTTAAATGCCATTTAAAAGGTTCACAGGTGTGTATGTGTGTGAGACGAGAGAGAGTGTGAGTGACAGTGTGAGTGTGTGAAACTGTCCACAGGTGTGAGCGAGTGACAGGGTGAATATGTGAAATTGTCCACAGATGTGAGGGTGTGAGTGACTTAATGAGTGTGTAAAACTGTTTACAGGTGTGTGTGTGTGTGTGTGTGTGTGTGTGTGTGTGTGTGTGTGAGTGTGTGTGTGAGTGACTGGGTGAGTGTATGAACTTGTCCACAGATGGCAGTGTGTGAGTGAATGGATGAAAGTGTGGAGCCCTGTCCAGGGTGTGTTGCCCTACTTTGCATCCAACGATTCTGTTTAGACTTCAATGTCACCACAACCCTGCTCAGGATTAATTGTTTACATTAGATAAATGAATGAATGAAAAACATCCAGTACATGTATCAGATGTTTAGAGGGTAATAAAGACCATCATTATAACTGATTTGTCCTTCCTTCTTTTTTCTGTTCTTTCCTTTTGTGTTTAGTTTCCCTCTACGTCATCTAATTCTGTCGTCCAGAACACAGCTGAAATGGCGCAGAAATCAGCATTTCTCATGTTCACACTGTTGGTGACTGTCGTGGTCTGTCTGTCATTTTGTTCTGTCTCTGTGTTTTGCATGGAACAGGAAAAATGCATAACAATAGATTTCCAAGAAGAAGAAAATAAAAAAGACATAGTAGAGGCAACAAAGAAAGAAAAAATAGAGATAGCTTCCTTAATTGAAAAGTGGGACCATAATAAATTGCCTTCACAAGCCAAGTCTGAATTGGTCAAGTCAGATAATTTCCGCATTGATTTACAGGGGACTTTTAAAAGAGACAATAAGGAGTACTATAACTTACAAATCCAGAAGAATGGCCTAAAAAAGGGGAAAACCACAGTGTCCCTGGCACTCATACCACATGACGAAGCAATCAAAACTGCCCATGAACGTGAGGCCTTTACAAGGAGCTTAAACAATCGGTCAAAGGTTACTGTGGTAGTAAAGCAAACATCCGCCCCATGCAACACAGGTGGGAAGAAGAATACGAAAGGTTGAAGACAAGACAAAGCTCACCTCACGTCTGTCAGTCTCTCAAGCCTCATCATCTGTGAACATACAGCTGTGACATTAGAGATCTCAGTAGAGACCCCCAACTGACCAAGGTTATTTTACTTTGCTTGATTGCTAAATAAATGAAATGATCCATTTGTTATGTTTAATTTGGTGAATAAAATGAAAAAGCTGAGAAACAAAACCAGACTGCAGTCTTATTTTACATTGTCTTTCAGTAACAAGATATCAAGACAAAAATCCTCAGTGGTCAATCCTACAGAAGCGTTTGGACAACTCTTCCAAAGATCTTATCCACTTTGGGCTTTGCACTCCATGAACAAACATACCTTTTGATGTAAGAGACTATAAAACTTAATGTTTGCTTAGTGTGGAACAGGAAGATGTCCACAGTCTAAGGCCCTGTCCACAAGGACCAGGATATTTTTTAAATCTGTGGTTTTGTTTGACTCCTGACCACACGAAAATGGTGTTGTAGGTCACTGAACACAGAGGTTTTCTAAAACACTATCCAAGGTGGAGATATCTGAAAATGCCATTGTCAGTGTATGGGATAAAAACACAGCTTTTCGAACATGGATGTGACACAGAACACCTCTCTGGCTGAAATTCTAATAATTCCAACATGTACATAAAAATAAGTTGTTTAATCATATATATATATATATATAGTATGGAGTATGGAATGATTCATGCTTCAATGTCTTTTGAGGTTTCTCTTAAAGAGGTACCCTACTGGACTGCCATGATAATGTAGCTGTTTACGCATTCATCTGGACATACCTAGTTCCATATGCATTTGGGGATCATTTTCGGCCACTGTGAGACTGCAAACATACCAAATTATGGAACTCCATCTGATACCTTTGAGTTAGGATCCTGAATATATTGTCCAACAGCAGTACTTGAGGTTACTAATGTTTATTTAGCTGAATTATTTTAAATCCTCACAGCAATGTTCTGAGGCTGTCTGGGTTTAGCGAGTAGTCATTCCTGGTGTTATCTACAGAAATGTTTGGACACCTCTTCCAAAGATCTCATCAACTTTGAGCTTCGTGCTCCATGAGCAAGCATACCTGTTGTTGTAAGAGACTATAAAACTTTAGTGGCTTTATCAGTGGAAATGATAATTACTGCAGATGTACAATGTCCAAACTGCTTCTGTCTCTTTAAGGTGGAAATTTGTTTATAAGACTTTAGATCAAACCCTCCATCAGACCACACTGTGGTCGAACGTTGATGGTCTGTTGGTCCACTTTTTGTGAAGGCTTTATACTAAATATAATGGTATTTAGCCTAATAAACATTAGTGAGGTCCAGTACTGCTGTTGGACAATTAGCTCTGGATAACAACCACCACTCATCTCACAATTATTAAGAATTCAGAGGATGCAGCTGCTCTACAGATGTTTGCTGAGGTGCTTCACATGCATTCACCCAGTCACTCACACACCTACGGACACTTTCTGCACAGCCATTCCACCTACCATAATGTGTGTCTGGACAATGGGAGGAAAATGGAACTTTATATTTCTAAATTACATCCTACAAAAAGCCCACCTACATTGTATGAAACACTTTAGTTGCTATAAACCCCCAGCTACTTGATCCATAGGGATGGGTCATGCTTTGAGTCTCACTCAGAATAACTGTGCTCATGTGATCACTGTAAACAAGGCTTCACTACGTCACATAGGTTTCAAATCGGAGGCACATCAATCTGGCTTAATCAGCTTAACATGTAATAAAGGCTATCTATACTTAAACCTTTTGTTTATATCATGTTTATTTGGTTAATTTTCGGTGTGGTTTCCAAATTGCCAAAAGGGAAAAGGGTTTTGAAATATCTGAATTCAAGAATATTTGACAGGAGATAGCTTAGGGTGGCCACTTTTGTGACCCCAAAAATGAGGAGATTACTGCCCCAGGGGTGAGGGGTGTGTGATGATGCTAAGCTATCGACGGTGTGTTCATGCAGAGCCTCTTAAGGCTCATATTAAGCACTTCTTTTTAGGTTTTCTGTTTACATGGATTTTGGCAGAATATTTGGCGTTACTAAAAATTCTCAGACAAAATACTTACTCTGCTCTGGGTTCAGTTCGGACAGATTTATTTATCAACACACACAAGTGAATCAGGCAAAACAAAAATTACTGTTTCAAATATTTTTAAATATTGAACCATCTTCAAACTTGTTTCTGCTCCATTATCTGCCCATCTCTACTCATGAAACTTGATAAAATAATATTCCAGACTGCAATCTTAACAGTTCAGATTAATACCATGTGCTACAAGCCACGCCCATATCCAGGGGGCTCTCGGCACATTCTCCTGCCCTTAAAAGAAACGCTATGTTGTATTTCTACCTTAAAATTACAGCTCCTAAATGTTTGTGATGTTCCACAGAGCTGTAATAGGGAGAATAGTGCATATGTGGCTGCTACGCCAGGTCCTCTGTTGGTTTACTGGCCTAAGCAACTTCTGAATCACAGGGCGGAGGCTTCTCATGAGAAATGCGTAACGCTTTACGGGTGGTTACCGAGTCAATACTGGAGTGAATTTACACAGTAGAGTGAGCTGAAACAGACATGAGGACACAAGTTGGAGTACGTAACTTGCATTATAACTTTCTTCTTGTGCTGTGGTGTTAGTGATTTAGTGGGTTTGTCTATGAGAGAGAGACAGGGAATGTGTGTGTTAGTAGAAGCCCCAAAAGCCTGTCTTGTTTATGTTAGTGGGCCACAGAAAGAGCGAGAGAGAGAGAGAGAGAGAGAGAGAGAGAGAGAGAGAGAGAGAGAGAGAGAGAGAGAGAGAGAGAGAGAGAGAGAAATGGGGGTGTAAGACTTGATTTCACAACGGTACTGTAAATGTGAATTACACTCAGCAGCAGATAGTGGAGCTCAGGAGATGAAAAAAGCCTTTAAAGACACGGGATCTGTGCAAGTGCATTGTCGCTTCTCAAACTCCAAGTGAGAAAGGTATCTCTTGCATGTCAGAAGCACCTCCAAGTGAAAGGTACAGCTCCAAGTGAGAGTTACAACCTAACATTAAACCTATCCCTAACCTTAACCCTAACTTCCCACTTCCTGGTATACACCTACTTACTGCGTATGTCCCTCCCACTTGGTGGTCTCTGGCCTGCAGAGATATATACTTGGGGGTGAGGCACCAAGCTGCCTTCACTTTCACTTTGCAGCTGGAGGCTGGAGCTCATTCAGTCACTTAAGTCTGTGCTTCTTCATCAACAAGGTCCTTACATTGTAAGTATTACAAACGCTTTTATCCTTCAGGAAAACACCTCATTTTAAATAGGGATTGAACCCACATAGTGGGTTCTATCCCTGCCTCAGGTCACTGCCTGTGAGGAGTGTGGTGTGTGTGGAGGAGCTCTCTGCTCCCACTGCAACTCTGAAAAGTGTGAAGCAGTACAATTAAATATAACCTCTGCATTTAATCTGTGTAATCTATGTATCTTTAATCACAGTAACAGAGTGATTAGGGACAGTGAACATACTTCCGGAGAAGTGGGCAGCCACCCTCGGTGCCTGAGGCCCATTTTGGGAGTTGGGTACCTTGCTCAAGAGTACTTCAGTCATGGACATTCTTGCTGGTTATGAGGAATGATCCAGTGACCTTCTAGTACAAAACCTGCTTCTGTTACATTACATGACAGACTTAAAATTAATTACCTAGGAACCATATTAGAACACTGATCAGTTTCCACTCTGTACTGCTTTTTATCTTTGTATATTAAACATTGGTGCTGGCTATGCAAATTCAAGAAAGTTCAGATCAGTAGTTCCCAGTTGTTCACGCTTTGGTTTGGATTTTCACACTTGAATATTTGAGATCACACCCAGAGCCGATTCTGGGCTCATTTGTGTGTGGATCTCAACCATGTGTCCGAAACTGTTCCCCATTTACTATATAGTGCACTGTTTTGGGGTTCTACTAGGGCTGGGCAATAAATCGAAATCGTGAATGTGTCTGTGTTGCCCTGTAAAGGACTGGTGCCCACTCCAGGGTATATTCCTGCCTTTCACCCATTTGATTCCGGGTAGGCCCCAGACCCACTGTGACCCTGAACTTGATGAGCGATTACAGATAACAAATGAATGAACACATAATCATAATCATGGTAAAATGTAAAATTAATCTTGATATTAATTAGCGCTCATATTGCTCAGTACTAGATTCCACCATATTGGAAAACAGTGGACACTCAACAAACTCTGGAACAATGCACTGGAAAATGTATTGTACAACCAATGTGCACTAGATGAGACTAGTGGCTAGTAGTTTGCCATAATGCACTGTGCTTTTTGGTAAAAACCCACATGAGGTAGTGTCTGAAATTGTTCACTACACTTCTGAATTAAGTTCCCTTTTATAGTGCACTCTATTATGAGTAATTTAGGGAATCCAGTTCTGACCAGGAGTGTAGAGCTTCCATAGCTGCAGCCAACCCAGTGACCAAGCAGACTAAGGTCTGGAAAAATGCTTTAGTGTGAAAAGGCCCTTACCCTCTGTTGCATTAATACTGATCTAAAGATTTTTTCTAATTTCTGCAGATGTAAGCATGGGTAAAAGAGGACTCCTCATCTTCTTAACACTCCTTCTGGCCTTGGCTAGTGTCTACAGCATCCAAATATTAAAAGACATGCAGGATCTACTTGAGAAAACTGATTTCGGGAAATATTTTCCACGACATGGCCTCAAGCTTCTGCTTTGGCTTGTGTGCCTGAGTAAGATTGACTAGAATGGGATCTTGCATCTGCATTTCAATCCAGCCAATGGAGCCTATGGTTTCCATTATTTTGGAAACTATGAACAAACCTTTCCTGACCTGTCCAACTTAAAGTATGTCACACTGTAGGCAACCTTCGTTTGGTTACTGGGAAGAACATTAATTTATCCCAAAATTTCAGATTTCCAGATTATGTCACACGGGATTACTGCAAGATGAAGGGATGTCTATTAAGTAATTTGGACAGAATTGCACTTAGGGTTCAAAAGGATGACCCAATGAGAGTGGACGAAGTATACCTTACCCAGCATTCTGAGGACAAAGCATTAGGAAGTGGGTATGACCCAGAAAGCACCTTCAAGGTCAGTAATAAGCTCTTGCAGGAGATTCAGGAGTTTTGCCAAGACGATGTCCAAGCTAATATTGCAAAGAAGGATCGAAATAATGATGGCCCGAGACTTCTTGAGTTTCTAAATGTGGTGGGTTATGACAATAGTAAAAGGGTCAAGTACGATTCAAAGTCCAGTAAACATCAGAGCAATGGCCTTTCTAATTCCTATGACCATGTATGTGATTCAGCTGCAATCGAATGCTATGATGCTGGCCTGCAGCTTTATGATAAAGATGGTCGTGCTGGAACTCGATTCTACATCAAGAAAACTTTTACTACTTGGAAAAAAGCCTTTTTCAAATCATGGGTGGGTTTCTATGCCAGCAATGAGGTTCCCAATGATAGTTACAAAGTGTATGAGTGGAGCACCAACTTTAAGAAATTAGAGGATGCCAACCTTGAGGACTATGACGTCTATGAATATGACTCTGGTCTGACCCTTGTCCCTAACATGCAGGTTCGATTCCACCTGGACAGGGGTTTCACAAGAGTGGAAACTCGCACTGAGCCCTGGGACAATGAGGAGTCAGCCCCAACAAGCTCGGTATACAACTGGGGTTCCTGGCTCATTGTAATTTTCAGCCTAGCCATCATCACTGTTATCACAGGGTTGATAGGAGCACATTGGCCTGAAAGTTCAAGGCCTGCCCATCCATTCGTGTCTGTATCTGAGGGAAGACTGGGTTTGTGAAAAGACACCACCCCACCCCCAACCCTCTTCCATTTATTTTTAGAGCTTAGTTTTAAATAATTTATTTGCTTTAAAATCTAATTTTACCATTCTTTTCCCCAAAAGGCTATGGTCGAAATGTACACACATGCATTAGATGCAATCCTAGATTTGCCAAGATATTTTGTATGTCTGACAATTGCTATTTTATACTTACACACACACATAAGCACTTCATCATCATATAAGGAATTATTTTGTAACTGAGCCACCTATAAGGGAAGAAAGAGATGACAGTTTTGTGCAGAAACTGGGTTCTAAGAATCAGCTACATCCCATGCTCGTTAGAATGAAAAATGTCCTTGATCTCCTGTATGCAGGAATGTAACTCTTTCAAGCTTCACTCCATATCCTCCTGTCACATTCCTTTTCTACAAAAGACTCAGAATGGATTCTGAATGGACACTGTTCTGGACTTCCAATGTGGAAGCAGCTGCATGTAGCTGTGGTCAAAAGCTTGTCAATGCCTGTTATGGTAGCAACTCAAAGACCCGTTGGAGGATACCAAGAGTCAAGGAAGCTTTTCGGGCTTGGCTGGTTTAGGGAACTACAGATTCTGCAGATGGGTACCGGCAGGCAAAAAAGGCTGCCGCTGTGCCAGTTGCTGAAGCAAAATGCAGAGCATGGGAGGAGTTTGGAGAGGCCATGGAGAATGACTTCGGGGCAGCCTCAAAGAGGTTCTGGAAAACACTCCAACAGCTCAGGAGGGGGAGGGGGGACACTGTCCAAGCTGTGCTCAGTAAGGATGGTGAAACTCTGAAGTCGACTGAGCGTATTGTTGGGCATTGAAAGGAGCACTTTGAGGAACTCCCTAACCTGAGAGACATGCCTACTGTGCAGGAGGTAGGGCCAGAAGTGTCTGGGCTGTCGGATTCCATTTCCTTGGCTGAAGTCACTGAGGTGGTGAAAAAACCTTGCTGTGGCAAAGCTCCAGGAGTGGATGAGATTCATTCAGAGTTACTGAAGGCACTCGATACTGTGGGGATGTCTTGGATGACACGCCTCTACAATATTGCTTGGACCTCAGGAACGGTGCCTTTGGATTGGCAAACGGGTGGTGGTTCCTATTTTTACAAAAGGGGGCCGGAGAAAGTGTGACAATTATCATGGCATCACACTTCTCAGCCTCCCTGGGAAAGTCTGTGCAAAGGTGCTGGAAAGGAGAATGCCCAATGGTCGAACCAAGGATTTTGGAGGAACAATGCAGATTTCGTCCTGGCCATGGAACTATGGACCAACTCTTTACTTTTTCACAGATGATAGAGTGGGCATGGGAATTTCCTACTCCACTCTACGCATGCTTTGTAGATTTGGAGAAGGCGTATGGCCTTATCTCCACTCCTGTTCCTGATATTCATGGACAGGGTGGCGAGGCATAGCCTGGGAAAGGGAAGGCTTCCATCGAGGGGCTTATGATGTGGCATGTCTGCTTTTTGCAGATGATGTTGGTCTTCTGGCTTCTTTGCATGGAGGCCTCTAGCATTTACTTAAACAGTTTGCAGCGGAGTGTGAAGCTGCCGGTATGTGGATTAGCACCTCCAAGTCTGGTTTATCTCAGGTAGTGGGTAAGAACCTACCCCAAGTGAAGGAGTTCAAGTATCTTGGGTTCTTGTTCACGAGTGATAAGAAGAGGGATAGTGAGGTTGACCATAAGTTATGTGCAGCGTCTGCAGTAATGCGGTCACTGTACCGGACCATTTTGGTGAAGAGAGACACTATATAGTGTTATTTTATTTTACTTTTTAAACAACACTATCAAGGTACTATAGTAACTTAAGGTAGGATGCTATTTCAGACTATTACACAGTATTTTCTGGGGTATTTTTTATTGATTTTATTTTTGGACCCTTAATTGAATTAATGAATTTATTAAATTTACATTAATTTAGAAGAGTCTCTGGCCTTTTGCTTGCCCCCATTACTTTTACACAGAGGATGGCAGTCTTCTTCTGGGGGAGGTCTCTTGTACTTCAACAAATGTTTCTAGAAAAATGCATTAATGTTGTAAAAAAGAACTTTTAACTATTATCACATTAACACTACACTGACACATGTAATAAAGTGTAAAAATTTCAGCTGAACTCTACATTGTGTCCAAATATTTTTGATTAATGTATGAATTGAAATGCTCCACAATTACTTTGCATAATTATTTGCTGCATTAAACTTAAAGTTTAAAGTTAGCTTAAAGTTTGGAAGGTGTTTTTGCTAATCCGGGAAAGTTTACCTCTAAAAGTGATGATATTGTAGCATTTTCCTTTAATTATTAAGGAGTTTTTTTAAAAAATAACATCTGTTTTTGATTAGTCTATACTGTTTTTTGATTGTGGGATTGCATTAAAGTAAACAAACATGTTGCTGGTTATATTTACCATGTGCATATTTTGTTGCAAGAGAAAATAAGTCAATACTTCCTCCACACATTCTACATATTAAAATTAACATCACGGTTTAGCAAATGTGAAAAAGTTACAGCTCATTTTATAATTAACACTATATTTTTTCAAGTGTGTTAAATTTGGCAAATAAATCAGACTCTTGTACAATGCATAATATATATATTTACTTATTTATTTATTTTTATTAATAATATGCACTCTGCTGTATATGCCCCAGTGAGTTAGCTGGCCTTGGTTAAACATTAATCAAACATTGACGGTAAACTGCTGGCAGCAGATCCGGGTGAATTCCTGTCCCTGTATTGATTGGGTTGGACTGTGTGTAAACAGTGACCTTAACTCAGAACATTAAATGAGTTACATAATAAATGAACATTCTGAAAAACAGAAATAAGAAATAGAGTAAAATCAGTGCTGACATTTAACTAGTTCAAGTAAACTGTTTCACCATCTCAGAAAATATATTTATGTCCCAATTAAGTAAAGGAATATTATACATTTAGCTTAACATTATGTTAAATGGTTGTAACTTAGTTTAAATACTCCCTTGCACATATTAAACACAGTAGTGTAAGTGTATGAGGCCTGGAAGGTCACAGCCATGAAAATAAAGTTGTTGACAGATTACTGATTGTTGACACCATTAACTGTAGACCACTGCTGGTCCACCATTGGAACACTCAGATTACTGTCCTGTACAGGATATAAATAATTTTTAATCTCCTCAAACAGATTTTAAATTCACAGAGATTTGTATTCTGGAAAACAAACTAATACAAATATTACCAACAACTGTGAGAGATATAATAATGAGTAAAGGCCTGATATAAAATGATTATGTTAAAAAATGCTGACACTGTGCTGGATTAAAATTATTTACTAATCTTATTTATAAAGTTTAAAAAAAGAACGTAATGAAGGAAAAAATGTAAATTGGACTGTGAATGGAAAAGTGCTAAAATGTGGCATGTGGCGGTCTGCCCAGAAAACGCTTTGCAAAACACTAGTGGATCTCCAACTTTGCCCTCAGTGGAACAACACTGGTCCGCCATCTCCTTGTTATCGAGGTTGACCTTTCCTGGAAACATTGAAAGGCTATCTGACTATCTGAACAGAAACTAAAATGAAAACAAGGGTGGGGTTTCCTATGAATTCTGAATGACAGCTGAGAGTAATTTATAGCAGCAGATTTTAGGGAGGTGGATACAACCCTCTTGTCAGTTCTTGCGTATAAATGAGACTGATTGTCAATGCATTGACTTAGTTTCGTGAACAGCACTGAACTTCATCTGTCCTTGGAGAAGAAAGAAAATGCTTTCTGGATACACAGCTGAGTGAGCATCAGCAGAAATACACCATAGAAAACATCCTGAAAGTCTTCCATTACATCACAGAGATTGTACAAAGGTGGGAGTGTGGAAGTGTCTGGCTTTAACTTCTTGTTTAAGTGAATAAAATTCAACCAATAGAGGCATATGTTTATTTCTCCAACAGTTTCCAAAGGCTCCATCTGGACCAACTCCACACAGCTGGAAACTCAGAGTAAGTCTACTTCTCTCACACCTAATTACAGACAGAGATTGAATCAGTTATGAATCAGTCCTGTTTAGTTAAAAAATCTGTTAAAAAGAGACGTAGAAATAATCACGGACATTGCTTAAAAAAACTATATCACTCCCAAACACTTAGAGTGTCATACGCATACACATACACACATATATATACACACATATATATACATACACGACACTCTGTTTGGGAACTGAGGAAACTAATTGATTCAGTTTTGTGTTGCGAGGTTTTCCCCTTTCCCACTTGATACAAAACAGTCCATGGTCACTTTTATCTGATTCTCCTTTTCATGAGGTCAATAGGAGACAGAGCTGGACGATAGACCAGTCAAGCTTGTGCTTTGTGTCCACAAATCCACAGTATTATAGCATGGCCAAAGTGAGGTTTGGCATTGTCCTGCTGAAATAACCATGAACTCCCTAGACAATATCTTCTTAGCAGCATTCATTCATTCGTTCATTCATTCATTCATTGTCTGTAACCACTTAACCAGTTCAGGGTCGGGTTCAAAGCCTTCCTGGAATCACTGGGTGCAACCTGAACATACACTGGAAGAGGAGATAGTCCTTCACGGAGTGACATGCACTCACACAATTACACCTAGGGACACCTTTGAGTAGCCAATTCACCTACCAACGTGTTTTTGAACCTGCATGAAACCCACACAGACATGGGGAGAACTCCTCACAGACAGTCATCCAAAGTGGGGCTCGAACCCACAAACCCCAAGACAGCGACACTACTTGCAGCACCACCGTGCCTCCCTTCTTAGCAGCTTATGTCTCTCTAACATTCCAATATACACCTCCATATCTTAATGGCATTTTCACACCTATCGATGTCACCAATGCTGTGAGCACTGATGCACTCCGTACAATGACAAATGCTGACTTTTGTAGATATGACTTATAGTAGTCTGAATGGTCCCCTTTTGTCTTGGGCGCAGAGAACATTTTCTTAACATCTGGACTCGTGGCTATATTAGTTAAAGCAGCATGTTGTTTCTTATGTATGCCATCTGAGGGATTAAAGGTCATGCTAATTCTACAGTGGTTTCAAACCTTTCGGTATTTACATTATCTCTAAACATCATTGTAGACTAACTGTATACAGGAGTAAAAGGCTGACATGTATGATAATCATTACCACATTGCTCTATAACACCGGCAATGAAAAATTATTTCCTCTAAAGTATCTTTTTGTAAACTGAAACTTAATGGCTCACAACAGTGTCTCTTAATGACACAGTAATATGCCTTATCATCTGCTCTAAAACATTAAAGTATTAAGTAATAAAGTATAAAGTATATATATATATATATATATATATATATATATATATATATGATTTTTGTAAGATATAAAGTGTAATAAATGATAAATGCACACTATTTATTTTTTAATTTTTTCTTCCTCTGTCATCCTGAACAGAACTGAAATGGCACAGAAGCCAGCCTTCCTCATCTTTACACTGCTCACGGCCGTGGTGGTCTGGCTGTCATTATGTTCTGTTTCTGTGTGGTGCATGGACCCGGAAAACTGCATAAAAATAGTTTTTGAAGAAAAAGTAGATAAAAAAGATATAGCAGATGCTACCAATAAAGAAAAGAAGGAGATAGAAGGCTTAATTGCCATGTGGGACAATAATAAATTGACTCCTCAGTCCAAATCTGAACTTTTTAAGTCAGAATGCTTTCGCATCGATTTACAAGGGACATTTAAAAGGAACAATAAGATGTACTATAACTTACAAATCCAGAAGAACTGCAACCGGAAGCAGGGGGAAAGCACCACAGTGTCCCTGGCACTTGTACCAGACGATGATGCCATCACAACTAACAATGTCCGTGACGCTTTTAAAATGAGCTTAAAAAATCGGTCCAAGGTTACTGTGGTAGTGCAGCGTACACCTCCGTGCAACACGGGCGGGAAGAAGACGAAAGGTTAAAGACAAGACAAATCATACCCCGCATCCCACCAGTCTCTCAACCCTCAACATCTCTTAGAAAGTGCAGCAGTGAAATTAGAGATCATAATGGAGACCTACAGCTGACTGAGGTCATTTTCACCCATTACTGTGCACTTTGCTTGATTGCTGAAGGTGTCAAATCATTAGTTTGTCATGTTTTTTTTTTTTGGTGAATAAAGTGAACCAACTGAGAAACCAGACTCCAGTCTTTCTTCCAAATTTCCCACTTCCAATTTTTTTTTTTTTTTTGCACAATTAATAATATAACAAAATAATTTAAATAGTGACTTTCTCATTCCCGCTTTGTAATGTAGTACTTTTTACATGTCACAATTTAAATATTAGTCCAAATACCTTAAATACAAAATGCTGTTTTTAAGATGATTGTATTTGTTGAAAGAGTATGTGATAATCATATTATCACCCATTACTCTCTCTGTGATATGAAGCTGAATCCAGCTGCTTATTCTGTGGCTTTTTGTTCAAAACTTCCATTTCCACATTAAATATTACAGTAGCGTCAAGTGCCAGAATGGTGAAAACTTGGAACAGTGGTGAACGTTCTCCAGGAAAAATTCTCCAGGAGTGAATGGATGACTCAACATGGAGGAAAATATCAGCTCAGTCAAGGTCAGTGTAGTGTACTCAAATCCAAAGCAAGAAAGACACCTGGCAAAAAAGCATCTATGTGAGAGTTGCAAGGCAGAAAGCACTGCTGGAAATTTTTTTTTTTTAAATAAAGTTAATATTGTTTCATTTGGGATAATATTTTGCGGTCTGATGAGTGAAAGGTGGAACTTTTTGTAAGACATGGGTTCCATTACATCTAACACCGCCATCATTCATTCATGCATTGTCTAAAACCACGTATCCAGTTCCCAGAGGTTTCGGAGCCTATACCCGGAATCACTGGGTGCAAGGTGGAAACACACCCAAGGGGGTGGGGGGGTGGGTGCCCAGGACTGGCAACAGTCTGTGGGGGAAGTCTGAGGTACCAGCCTTGGCACAGTTTTGGGGATCGGCCTGGAAGTCCTTGGGGCCGATTTACGGACACAAACTGAAGCGGCCCGGGGCCACAGTCACGGGTGCAGGAGCATCGGGGGACAGGAACAGAAGTGGCAGATGTCGCCGGCGGCACAGGAACAGAAGCGGCGGGGAACGCCGCCTTCTGTGGAGCAGGAGCGGCTGTGGACGCCGCCTTCTCTGGAGCAGGAACGGCTGTGGACGCCGCAGACACTGAAGCAGCGGTAAACAGTCCTACAATGAGGAGGAGGTCCAGCAGTGATGTCCACGGAGGCAGGAGGTCCTGCAGTGACGTCCACAGAGGCAGGAGGTCCTGCAGTGACGTCTACGGAGGCAGGAGGTCCTGCAATGACGTCCACAGAGGCAGGGGCTTGTGCTGCTCATAAGGCACGTGCTGCTTGAGGGGCAGGTGCTGGAGCTATTGAACGTTCAAGAGGTCCAATGGGCACATTCATGAGGAAATTCATGAAGTCCCTTGACCAAAGATCCTCATGTCCTCTTTAGCCTCCTGCCCTGAGGTTCGAGGCTAACAGCACCAACCCTCAATGCCCCCCCAAAATCCTCACCGGACCTGAAGGGGCAGTCCTCCAGCAAGGGGAAAACTCCAGCATGCTGCTTCCGACGACTCCCACGCTGTCAGGATAAGGTGGACGGTTGTGTCACCAGCACATACCCAACTGGCTTGCCAGGAGCAGTGCTAAAGGGAGTCTGCCTAAAAGCACACCTGGCCCATGGGTTCCTCGCTACATCCATAGTTGCGGTTTGGTTCTTCTGTCATAATTGAGGCAGGAAACAGACGTACACGCAAGGAATATTTAATTAAACCAAGTCAAACATAACAAACAGAAAACAAACACAAGCATGGAGACAAGGAAACAAACTAGAATTTAGCTGAACATAACTAAAACAGGAACATAACTAAAACAGGAATATAGCTGAACTGGTGGCAATGTGTAAGACAATTGATATAGAAACACATCTACAAGAACCGACAAGGGAACACGGAAACAAAGGGACTATATATACACAGAGCACTGACAAGGAACACCTGGGGGCAAGGGCAGGACTACAAAGCAGACTCTGATGAGAGGGCAGGGCTAAGGCGGGACTAGGGCTGAGACAGGAAGAATAAACAGAGCCATGTGCTAAATGAGCACATGGTGAGGAAAACAAACATAGGATGTGACAGTCTGTATACCACATTTAATCAGAAAGCTTATTGGCATATTACTGTACCATAGAAAGCATATATTTAGTAGTATGTTATTTTTAATTATTATCCTAATTGAAATATAAAGATTAAAAGTTGAAAAGTTGTAAAGATGAAGTTTCAGGGTTTATAGGTCCAATATATGGGTTTTAATATATTTTAATAGTATTGTCTTGCAGAATAATATTAAGCAAATACAAATTATTTTAACTTTGTCATGTTAGTGCTTCAAGACATGTCTTTCCAGTGATGTCATGATGCAGCCTTGACTATTCCATTTGTGTGATTGGGTTACTAAGAAGGAGTCTTCATAAGACAGCCCTATTGAGGACTGCTACTAGGACAAGCCTAATTAAAAAAAAATCATATATATATATATATATATATATTTTTTTTATATATACATATAAACAAGACGTCTTTTCCAGGGATTTGACTAGTGTCCTCTCAATGGCCAGCAGAGCTAGGCTGCTTAAACGGCACTGGCCCATGTGAAGTGTGTCCACCTGTGCTCCCACGGATCTTTACACCAAAGGATCGCTGATTCGCTCATTTCGCTGTCAATCAAAAAGGAATTCAGCCTCAGACAGATCATCCAATCATCATGCAGAAGCTGAGAGTCCGGGCCAGCCGAGGCCAGCCCACTGCCCCATAGACCCCCAGAGACGCTGAGCGTCCGATGGGCGGGACAAAGCCCAGCATTTATCCAATGACTCATCTCGTTTCGCTGCACTTCGCTGCTTCGCTGCTGAACTCTGTGGACGCTCAGCGTCTTCACTGTTTAAATCACTGTGAAGCTGCGGGAATGATTGAGAGGAAAGTCGCGTCTTTACCAGTGATAAGAATTCTGAACAAAAGTTGAGCGCGTTGTAGTGCATATTTATTCAATGACATGTACAAACAACAGTATATGTTTGAATACTTATTTTTTTACATTTTAGGGGAAGCGGAGCTTCCCTTGCAGTCTTAGAGCAATCGCCGCTGATATATATATATATATATATATATATATATATATATAATTTTTTTTCGTTTTGAAAAAACTAATAAATAAATCAGAACTGTGCCTTAAAATATGGCATAGTTTATATTTTATTAGAGAATGTGAATTCTTAATTTCAGAATGACTACACTGATATGACCCAGTCTTTCAGGAGCTTTAATAACAAAACAAAAGTTTGTTAGTAAATATTTGCCAGCAGAACCAGCTGAATTCCTGGATCTGGATTGTTTGGATTAAATTGGAAGTAAACACAGTGAGCTGGACTCAGTTAAACATTAAATAGATTTTCTATAATAGAGTTAATATAACAGAGTGAAATCAGTGCTGATACTCAACTGGTTAAAGTCAACTGCTTCACCACTCTCACGTCAGGTAAGGGACCATCCCAGACTAATAGATTTTTAGTATTTATTCATTTCAACTTAAATAAAATAAATTAAGCATTTTCCAAGATTAATATTTCCAGGATTGACATTTTTGGGCAAGTTCAGCATTGATCCATGTGGAGAATTCTGTCCTACAGTGGTTCAAAATATTTATGACTCAGTGAGTCAGATGTAGTGTAGTTAGCTGACGTTACAACATCATGAATGTTTGTAACTATGTTAAGCAATTAAGTTAAAAATGGAATTTAACTGCTTTATTTAACATTTGCTTGATGGTAATAGAAACCAATATTTCACTATAGTTTACAATTGAGTTATTGTGACTATGAATACATGAGTAGTTGTTTTGCATTTAGCTTTGTTTTGTATTTAGATGCCCTTGTGTTCTGGCCAGAGAAGAGTTTAAGGGAAGAGTTTAAACCAGGGGCGGCCTTCCTATCAGATACAAGCCAGAAAAAAAATTACTACCAGGAACCAGAAGATATGCATTTACAAATATGCGTGCGCAAAAATTAATAGTACTACATTGCACCTTATAGCACACTGAGACTCAGTTGACTCCAAAATTTAGATTCTCTTAATTATTGGCCAAGATCTGATTCCCCCAAGACCAAGATTCTCATAGAATTTATCAAATACATAAAAATCTGACAATAACTCATATTTCAGGGCTGTAGAGAGTTGATTTTTCCCAGTTAAGACCAAAATTTCCTCAAACTCCTTAACAAAAACCCTGTTTCTTCCCTATAATCATGAGACATATTGGCAGATACTGCAGGGTCACCTTTGTGCTGTGTCTACAGCCACCCAGCTAAACTTTATTGCAAAAATGATTCGGCTGGCCATCTCAGCCATCTAAACAATATTTATATTTGGTTATAAGTGAAAGATGAAAAGACGTCCTTCCATGTGCTACATTTTCACCAAATCATATAGATCAGAGAACAAGGCGAACAAAATTTTGCCCAAAACAATGTTCAAATGACGTCTTGTGTTTGATGGGAAATGATTTCAGTGTGGGTCTAGAGCTGTCCTGCCTAGCAGCCGCTCTCTGAACGGAGCCAGGAATGAGAAAAGTTAAACGTAAAGGTGGATCCAGACACCTTGACCACAGCCCCAGAAAAACCGACAGAGCATTTTTATTTTCTGTTTAGAAATTTAAAATCAGATAATGGTATGTGTCCTAATTTCCATTTTCCCATTTAAAGAGGAAATCAACTGACCAAAATGTACATGGACAAAGGAATGTATAGCTATTATTATTATTTTAATATATTACAAAGATCCACAGCTGCATGTGGCTCCTGTCCAAAAGTGTGGATTTTTTTAAAAGTGCACTAATACAAACACCCTGCACCTCCTCCATGTTTAAAGACATATTACACTGTGTTTCCTTTTAAATACATCTGACTCCACCCACAATCTTTGCCCTAATCACAGTATACAAAACAACAGCTTCTAATCCACTGCAATAATACTGTTTACAGCTATTATGAGTGTGCGTCACTCTGCAAAGGACTGACACCCCCTCCAGGGTTTGTTCCTTCCTTGTGCAGTCATTCTGGGTAGGCTCCGGACCCACCGCGCCCCTTAACTAGATAAGTGGTTACAGACCATGAATGAATCACACTCCACTATTATGTAATTTTTTTACCAATCAACATGCTCTGTTTACTAGTTTTTTCTCCACTTACCATCAGTTTAACTCTATAATGTTTGGCCAGTAAGTGCTAAGCACTTACTCTTCAAATTAAACTCGGCTTATGAGTGCTGCCATTAAGTTTTGGGCCTCTGAATTCAATCTTTTCATTGACTCACCACCAAAATACCTGCATTAATTGGACAGTGTGGTGGCAGAGGTTCATATATCATCTTGACTCAAATTTCCTAGTGAAACGTGGTAGTGGAAGCATCAATGAACATAGTCAAGAAAACATGACTCAATCAAAGTCTCTAGATATATAATGAGTTAATATAATTTATTAACTAGCCAAAACTTAGACATTTCTAATACTCATGGATCACAAAGCAGAAAGAAATATGTATTAAGTAATTTAAGAGATTACTATATTTTGGCCATAGGTGTCACAACCCATTGTTCCTATTACCATCACTGTAAAGAAACCTGGCCCTAATCTGAATCACAAAGTTTGGTTTTAGAAAAAATCTGTGCTATGTGTTTTAGATGCTTTAGTAAATTTGATATAGCCCACATTTTGTAGAGCATGATTATGGCCAACATACAACCATTTAGCTAGTACAGGATTGCATCTCTGCCACCTTTAAACCACCACAGCCAGAATAACACAGACAGAATACACAGCTGGTATTTTGTGAGGAGAGAACATGTGCCTTCTCCCTTCTTTATTTTATAGTCTATGGCTATAAACTGTCTGGGACATGTGGCAACCATACCCAGCCCTTTCTTGTGCCATCCTTCTGTGTGTTATGCAGGTCATACCTATTGTGCTTGGTAGCAAACTCTGGAACAAATCTGGTGTAGATCAGTTCCAAATGCAGATCAGATTTAGTCGACTTTTGACCCTAGCTCTGCATCAGAGAGCAGACTGCCAGGTGCCATCAATCCATATGCAGTAGGAAAGATAAAAATGGGGAATATGCTGAACTAGGGCCAAAATAATGTTGCTGTATATGCCCTGAGTGAAAGAATATTTTACTGCATTTTACAGTTTTCATTATGAAGTGGAAGAACCTCCTCTGGTGCTTCTCTGTGCTGTGTATCAGTTCCAGGGTTTCCACCATTCCAACCTTACACAAGATTGAAGATCTAAAAAGCACAGAATTTGGACGGGAGTATCCTCGCCACGGTCTTCTGGTGCTGCACTGGTTGGCCAGTCAAATCTCTATCGACGAAACAGAAGACATCCTGCTTCATTTCAAACCTTCTCGGCAAGATTATGGCTTTCAGCGTGATACGAATCCACAAATTGTAGAGAAAGTGACTCTTTCACATGACTCACTGGGCAGAGAGTTCTACTCAATAGGCAGTCTCAGTTTGGAGGAAGTTCGAACCAAGCTTCCTTCATATGTGACTCAAGACTATTACAATTCCCTTGAGAATCCCAACAGGGATATTGATCGGATTGTTGTTCGTATGCAAAGAAGTAGTCCAATGAGAGTGGACAAAGTGTACATTACTCAAAGAGAAGGGAAGGACTATGACCTAAATAAAACCTATGAGATAAGTCCTAAGCTTCTGAGGGAGATTCAAGTTCTTCAGAAGCCTCTTAATATGTTTCTTGTTCTACTGTCAGGCATGTATGACAATCTGAATTCTACTAGTACAGAGTTAGATGATCCCAGACTTCGACTCAACAAAGACCTTTTGACTCACAGGAAAATTGTTGAAAAACATCTCAAGACCATCTTTGAACAACCAGATCTGAGGTGGCTTCTGAGTCTAGCAGGATACAACACAGATGCCAGGTACAAAGTCCATAAGGAAACATGGCACTGCTCAACAGATGAAAAAGTCCAACATGTCAATCTGAATCCTGAGACGGCATGTGAAGGCACCAAGCCAGTGAAGATTGAGGTGAGGTCAACATCAAACGGCTATGCAAGGCTCACATGGAACAATATCCCTGAGAACATCCTGAAACAGAGTCCTACTATTGTGCTTTTTGGGAGTGACACCTCTGGAGTCCTTGACACTTTTGTATCTCTTGAAGACCAATCCTCGGGGTCTGCAGATACATTTGTGGCACTTAACCATGGACTTCAGCCACGCCTTGTAACATTTGACTTCAAGACCGATCATGGCTTCATCGGGCTTAGTTACTCCGTATTTCTGAGAGGGCCCCAGTTTGATGCAGCTAACAGGGTCCTTCCTACTGAGATCAGTGGCTATAATGCCAGTCTCCAACTCTACACCACAGATGGGTATGCTTGCGTTCGCCTTTACATCAAGAAGTCCTTCAATAATTGGAAAGACGAGTTCCAGGCATCATGGGTTGGATTCTATGCCAAGGAACAAGATGATGACAGAGATTATCAACACTATCAGTGGGTCTCCATGTTTGAAAAGGTGGGCGATAAAGACGACACCAAAGAGTATCTGATCTATCAGTATGTGTCCTCCATCAGCATTGGACCTGGAGTTCAAGCTCGCTTCCTGTTTTCCCAACAGACTGTCCGATATCGTTTCCTCCTCCGCTGGTATTCTCCAACTGTGAAAGCACGCACGGTTCCTTGGGAAAGCCAGATTACCCAATGAGGATCAAATTAAATTCTCAATGGATTTTAACATACTCTTAAATACAGATTATTTGTCAATTTGACTTAATTAAACCCATTTTAAACATGGCAACCAGCTGTGTAAAGCATAAACTGGTTCATACAGAGACCATGAAGTACTTTTGATTCTGAAAGTTTAATTTTTTATAATAAATGTAAAAAAAAAAAAATATGACTGTTTTGCACTCTTTGATTATAGTACAAATCACTTAGAGCACTATATGTTCCAAAGTGTGTTTACACCTGCTCATCTGCCAATCTGCAAGTATAATTATATTGTATCATCAGGTATTATTTCTTATGCAGTATTTTGCACAAGTCAGTCATCTGAGATTATTATTATTATTATCAACAATCTGGAGGTTGTGGGTTCAATTCCCGCTCCTGGTGACTGTCTGTGAGGAGTTGGTGTGTTCTCCTTGTGTCTGCGTGGGTTTCCTCCGAGTGCTCCGGTTTCCTCCCACGGTCCAAAAACACACGTTGGTAGGTGGATTGGTGACTCAAAAGTGTCCGTAGGTGTGAGTGTGTGAGTGAATGTGTGTGTGTGTGTGTGTCTGTGTTGCCCTGTGAAGGGTTGGCGCCCCCTCCAGGGTGTACTCCGGCCTTGTGCCCAATGATTCCAGGTAGGCTCTGGACCCACCGTGACCCTAAATTGGATAAGCGGTTACAGATAATGAATGAATTAATTAATCCTTTTTTTCATTCATTATCTGTAACCGCTTATTCAATTCAGGGTCACGGTGGGTCCAGAGCCTACCTGGAATCATTGGGCGCAAGGCGGGAATACATCCTGGAGCCAATCCTTCACAGGGCAACACAGACATACACAAACATTCACTCACACCTACGGACACTTTTGAGTCACCAATCCACCTGCAACGTGTGTTTTTGGACTGTGGGAGGAAACTGGAGCACCCGGAGGAAACCCACACAGACACGGGAAAAACACCAGGTCCCTGGAGCTGTGTGACTGCAACACTACCTGCTGCACCACAGTGCTGCCCCTGAATGAATGAATGAATAATAATAATAATATTTTATATACCTGTAAATGTGGTGCTTATATAAAATTACATATAACTACAATAAATATAATAACAAATACAATAAAATAAAATATTCATTTCTTTAAAAATAGTAGATGTGAATAGTGTGAAGAACAAAATTGGTTTCAAGATGTTTTCCTTGATCATATGGATTTGTTAAATCAGTAGCACACTTGATTTAACCTAATTAAGTATTTATTAACCAGTAAAACCAGTAAGAATTGTATAATAAACTCCAATTACACTGGAATGTCACAAAGACAGTTTTGGAATGTGTTAATCCAACACATTCACACACACAACATCACACTTACTGGAATAATGCTATTAGATTTTTTTTAAAACAAATAAACAAATAATGCTCATCTAATTTACCATGTGCTCAAAACTTTTAAACAGTACTGCTAATTAAGAATAATAAATAAATTATGCTATGCTTTACATACTCAGACAGTTTCTGCTACCTGCAGCTGTCAAATGCCTGATGTCATGTTGGCTACATTAGCAAATTATATACTGTCATTACAAGTGAACAGGATAGTATAACACTATTTCATATGTTTATGAAGAATATTAATAACAAATATTTACGCTCCTACGTTGTGATGTTTGGGATTATGGCGCCCTCTTCTGTCTCATATTTGTAATTTACACAAACATGATCTGCTGTAATGAGTTAGTGTAGACAGGCAATTATATTGACCTAATAGCCAACGAACATATAAACCCTGTGGTTAAATATTATAATTATTTGTAATAATAACTGTCAGTGATGTAATGATGGACACTTTTGGGATCTCTTTTTGGGTCTGTCTTCCAAAGCAGTGAAATACCACCTCAACCTCTTTGTTTTACACTTATGGACTATGTATTAGAGATTCTATAAATATATATCAATGTCATTCCTGGACAGGAGAACAGTCCATCAGTCCAACATATCACTCCAGCAGCATATTGTGGGAAGCATTGTGTGACCACAGATGTCGACCACAAACTGTGCTAAGACATGAGGGTAGAAAAAAAGGTAATTTTAATTTAATGACTGACCAGTTTATAGTGTATATATACACACTGTAATCTAATTATCATCATGGCTGCTGTGACGCTGGTTCCTGGAGACTTACGTAACACAGTCAAGCTCCACACTGTGACAACAGACAAAACTCATGCTGTTTTAGCATTTGCTATTTCGTCTTCAAATTCCCAAAAGAAATTTCCTTAGAGGGAAGACAGAGCTGGGACACAATTCAGCGCCAACTGAAGTAAGTATCAGCTACCAACAACTTCCAGCTGTTTATGTGTCTCGCTGTGTGTGCCATGTGTTTAGCTTAGTGACAAACCCAGGAGAAAAACAGAAAAACAAACTTTGTAAACACTCTTTGACCTGTATTACAATGATATTTCATTTTCAACGTATTCGCTGTATTATTTGTTGCAAAAAAATGTATGCTGAGTCTGAAACAGATACACTGAAATGCTCCAAAAACATCTGAAACGGGAGGTGTAATCATTTTTGAGGAAGGCTGAAAACATGAATCAGTTTGCTTCTTCTGTCTCAAAATGTCCCAGATATAGTCTCGGACAAAAACATACATTGAAGCTTAAACTGATCAATTACAAAAGCCATGTGGGACAGTGGAACTGGCGTTGTTTAAAAAAAATGGCTAAGCAGTAACTGATTTTTTTTTGGGGGGGGGGGGATTCACTTCTTTGCAGCTGAGACTGTTGCCACGCAAGATGGTTACATTTAATTAAATTTGGCAAGAGCCCCATAATTCCAGCTGTTCAATAACATGCAGCACATATGGGTTCACATCCTAGTAGAGATAAAGCACAGATTTGTAATTAGTTGACTATGATGTGATTCCCTGCAGAAACAAGATAATTTGTGTTTTACCCTGAAAAACTAGAATTTTGGCTACTGACCTATGTAATAACCCACTGTATACTAACTGGGAGTAATGTCAGGAATTGAAACAGCAGAATGGTGTGAAGATCACAGCACAAAATATACATAAACCAGAACATAAAACTCATCAATCGACAATTCTAGGATAATAAGCTAACATACTGAGAGCAGTGCAATGCATGCATAGAGTGGGTGTGTCTTGTAACTGTAACCTGTAATCTTTCTTTGTGGTCAAGTAAATGGCCAAACATCTGTGACCGTTTATATACACGGAAAGAAACATTGCTAACCGTCCTGGCAATACGACTCCATCTTGTAAGACCTGGAGGGCCTAAAAGCCGAGGTTCTTTCTGCTCTGCGAATGGACATTTCATCACTTCTCAGGTCAGAACTTAAGTCCACGCTCACGGTTGTGTTAAGGTATAAAAGCAGAACTGCAGGCTGTTAAAACAGAGGTAGTGACTAACATCACTCTGCTCCGCTCTGAGTTGGATACAGTGAAAAATACCGTGGGCGACATGGAGTGGGGCTTGTCCGCAGGCTCAGATGAGGTGACCGCGTTGCAAACCTGTTCATAAACTCGAAACAAAAGCGAAAACACTGCAAGAAAAGTGTGTGGACTTGGAAAGAAGAATGCGGAGGTCGAATGTCCATTTTATGTGGCCGAGGGACCAGTTTCACGTTTTCCCGCTTCAATTAAGCTAAAGTAGGGTGACCAGATCTGAGATGGTGAAAAAGAGAACATGTCTCGGGAGGGGGGGGGGCGCTGGCGTTTCCGTTGTATGTTTAGCTGAAACTATGTGTGCTTTTAGGTCATTTACACCTTTATTTGCTACACATGGGAAAACATGGGAATTCACTCATTTACCGATACATGCATTGAGTACAGCGCCACCTGTTTCTTCAGAGATCTACTTGTTTGAGGTGCGCTGTAAAATTGTCTCTAAAGAAATGGTTCCGCAAAAAAGTTGCAGACAAAGCGGTGGTGGGGGGCTGGGTGCTGGCAGAAGATTAATTTATGGTGGCCTTGGCCACCATTGGCCACCCCCTGGCTCCACCCATGCCGATCATGTCGCGGTCTTCAGCAAAGACAAGCCGGTGAGAAACCAAGGGTCATTGTGGTGTAATTTAGTTATTATCAGGATTACATGCAGGTTCTTTGGTGAGCCATAGAAGCTGACCCTCTATACAGTTTAAAAGTTCCAACATCTCCGTATTTCCAGACTACCCACCGAGTGTAGCACAGGCCAGAGCTGCTTTCAATGAAGTAAAGAAGTTGCTCCATGATTGAGAAGGCGTCCACTATGGCATTCGTCACCCTGACAGTTTCTGCATCACTTATAACAAAACGGAGAAGGAATTCTGGGACCCAGGGGAGGCTATGGCTTATGTGAGGTCCAGCATAGTCTGACTCAGACCCAAGCCATGACCTTAATACCTCTGAGTAAGAGAAATAGCCTATTCAACCACACTGATGTCTCCTATTTCCTATTTTTAAATATAAGACTTGGATAGTATTTAAATTAGCCTTTACTTGAAGTCCGTATTCTGTTCTATGTAAACACAGAAATATCTGGTTTTATCCCATGTGCAAGTTTTTCATTAATATTACTTTAGAAAGATGTTTGTTAGATTTGTTAATGGAGCCTTAAATGTTAAATGAGTGCTTGCAGCGGAGCCCGTTGGGTTATCTAGTGCTCACAGTGGTAAGCACTTTTATGTGTGGATTTTGTGTTTAGGGGGTTTATGGTCACTCTGTTGTAGGTAGTGACAAAGGATGTGGTCAAGAAATTATTTTCAATTGCTAAGACTTACATGTTTATTTGGGTTGCTGGTCCATATTTTTCATACCACAAAAGCTGGTCACAGGTAAACCATTGAATGTTCCTGCGGGTTGCTAAGTATCATTTGTAATTTGGAACATTAAGGCTTTTAATCACCCTGTTAAGCATTAAAAAATGGTGGAGCATTTAAAGCAGCTTAAGGTTGGGATTGTCTTTCTTCAGGAAAAACATTTACTTATATTTGATGATTTCAAGCCTCAAGGGAGGCTGGATTGGTCAGTCGTACCACTCTAATTTTCATTCCAAAACTAGAGGGACAGCAATAAAAAAAAAAAAAAACTACGACAAAGACAGAGGCTGATACAGCAGGCCGATAAATTATAGCAGGGGTAATTATTTACATTTCATCAAGGAGAACATTTCCAAAGCCAAGGTCAATATTGTATTATGATCAGTGCCATATCCTGTACATTAAAATTTTAGTATCGTTTTCTGTAGTTAACAACTGAATGTCAAATCAAATAACACTTTCGATTACATTTCAGTATATTTCAATTTTTAAGAATTTAAAAGTTGAGGGTTAAGAATTCTTTAAGACATTTGCTAAGGAGCTATTCTGATTTCAGTATACTAAGAATCATTGGCTTCTGGTTCTCTACCTCTTGCTATTATAGCTGTTATATATCTAATTTTCCATATCTCCTCTAGAATGCAGCACATATCAGCCTATTTCACTATAAAATGTGGATTATAAACTGATTGCTATAATGCTTGCTATCAGATTAGAAAATATATTACCATCGATATTATCAGATGACCAGACGAGTTAAAAACTGGCGTTCAAATCACAATGTGCGCATACTTCTTAATATTCTTTATACTCCCGCTTCACCTATTCTCCCTGAGGTTGTGTTGCCATCTGATGCTGAGAAAGAATTTGACAGATAGAGTGGGATTATCTTTTGTATTAAAGCAATATGGTTTCGGATCAACATTTATTAAATGGATTAAATTATATAGTCTTCATCGGTATCAGCAGTTTACACAAACAATAACATTTCACCATTTTTCAGTTGCCTCATGGAATAAGACAAGGCTGTTGTTTTTTGCCATTATTTTTTGTTCTAGAGCACAAAATGTCTCTGTATGCAGATAATATGCTTCTATATATTTCTGATCCAATTAACAATTTGCCCAAATTACCGGATTCATCAGACACTTTCAGCGTTATGTCTGGATTTAAAGTCAACCTCCCAGTATATAAGAGGTTGCCGTTTAGAATAAGTAAAGAGAATTTGGATCACACATACATTCCAAAACCTTTATAAAGCCAATTTCCCATGTCTCCTAGTAGTAACGCTGGAACTTACTTTCTTTATCCTTAGGGGGGAGGTTAAACACCATAAAAATGAATATACTGCCCAAATTTATATATTTATTTCAATGTCTCTCAATTTTTTTAATGAAACTAGACTATCAAATATCCAGTTATCTTTGGTGCAATAAAAATTCTCGAATTCGTAGGGTTATACTGTATTAACCAAATAGTATTAAAGCAACAATGGGAGGAGGGAGTTGCCATTAATATATCTGACAAATTGTGGCAAAATATATTGGACAGGAAACACTCTTCTTCCATATAGCTAAGACATATTATAATTACATTTAAAATTGTCGATCGCATACACTGATCTAAAGCAAGGTTGGCAAAATTCATCCTAAATATTAACCCAATGTGTGATACATGTGGACTTGAACCAGTCACACATGCTCATATGCTTTGGACTTACTGTTTTCTGACAAGTTTTTGACTTTCTTTCAGGAGTGTTCGGGCAGCCATTCCAGCCTTCTCCTATTACAACATCATTTGGTGTGACTCCTCAAGGGCTCTGCTTAGAGAAACCTTTTCTGAATAGAAACCTTTTCTGCCACATTAGTGACTAGATGGCTTATAATTTTCAAATGGAAGAAAAAAGCCCTGGGAGAACAATTTAATGCGGTTTATGACACTGGAAAAATCCTGTACTCTTTAGCTGGATATTCCAATACATTTTATTCTATTTTATTCTAGTCTTGGCATACATTGATAACATGGACTCTGTTGTTGATATAATACCCTTTGAAAACTAGGACAAAACTTGATATTTATTCATTCATTCATTATCTGTAACCGCTTATCCAGTTCAGGGTTGCGGTGGGTCCAGCGCCTACCTGGAATCATTGAGTGGAAAGTGGGAATACACCCTGGAGGGGGCGCCAGTCCTTCACAGAGCAACACACACACACACACACATTCACTCACACCTACGGACACATTTGAGTCGCCAATCCACCTACCAACGTGTGTTTTTGGACTGTGGGAGGAAACTGGAGCACCCGGAGGAAACCCACGTGGACACAGGGAGAACACACCTCACAGACAGTCACCTGGAGCGGGACTCGAACCCCCAACCCCTGCGACACTACCTGCTGCACTATTATTTTAAATAAATACATACCCATGTAATCTATTTATCTTTATTTTTATTTTTTATTTTTTGGGGGGTGGCTCTGTTTTCTATTGTGTACAACTTTGTATAAGCGCAGGAAAGCATTGTCAAACAATGATGCAATTTGGGAAAGGTGATTGGGGGTGGGGCGTGGTGAAGTGGGGGATGATGTTCGCTGTCATAATTTTTACCAAACAATTAAATGCTAATGAAAACTACAGACTTTGTGAAGTGCTTGATGCATGATTCCCCATGAACTGCATAGTTCATGCTAAAATATTGCTTATTATACATTCTGTGAGTAATTTTTTGTCTTGCTTTCTTTAGGTTTTAAGATGAAGAACAATGCAGTTTTTTGCTGTCTCTCCTTGTTTTGGCTTGTGGCCAGTGTTACCACCATCAAGACCCTGAAAAACATTAAAGACCTGAAGAAAACTGTAAACTTTGTCAAAGAATTCCCACAACATGGTCTCCTGCTTCTACACTGGTTTGCCCACAATGTTGAAATCAAAGATGGAGAAATCCGACTTCATTTTGATCCAGATTATGGCAGCTATGGATTACATTGCTACAAAACCGAGACACATAAAAACATTGAAAGAAGTGCACGTTCTGGCTTCCCTGAAAGTCACTATTACTCACTAGGCGATCTCAACCTTGAAAGTTCCAGAATGTTGCCTTTTTATGTAACTCAGGATTTCCACAATTCAGTGGGATCTCAGGACAGAAACATGGATCGAGTGCTGTTCAAAGTCCAGAGCAACAGTCCTCAGAGAGTGTACAAAGTTTACATCACTCAGAAAAGTCAAGGAACTGAGTTTGACCCAAAGAACACCTTTGAGATCAGTCCTCAACTCTTGATCCAGATTCAGACACTTCATAAGGATGTTGCATGTAGTTCAGTTGATCCTAGACTGGATTTTAGCCCATGTCAACTCTTGCATCATCAACAAAAAGCTGCCAAAGCAGAGATGGTCTACCCAAAGACGCCAGGACTTGCATGGTTTCTGACTTTGGCTGGTTACAACATTGATCGGAGGTTGTCGACCTTTCTTTGCTCAACTAACACTGCAAACATCTCCAGTGTTGACCATTGTCCTCTCCATATTGATGATAAAAGTGATTGCTATGGGCAGTCCAAGATGAAGCTAGAGGTGAAGTCCACATCAGATGGTTATGCAAGGATCGTGTGGAGTGGAATACCAGAAAGCATTGCAAGGATGGAGGTGAATATTGCTCTCTATAAAAATGGAACCCAAGAAGAACCTCTGGAAGAGTATTCACTGAATGGAAGGACATTTGGATCCATAGACACTAGTATACCTCTAAACCCTGGTCTTCAGGTACGTCTTGGAAGAAGTGAAAAGACTTCATACTACTTTGTTTTCAGTGCCACACACTACATGAGTTTCTGGAAAGGTCCAGAGCTTGATGAGACCAACAGGGTTCATCCAGCTAGGGTCAGCGGTTATGATATGAGCTTGCAGATTTACACTAAAGACGGGTACGCCGGTGCTCGACTCTACATCAAGAAGTCCTTCACTAACTGGAGAAATGTCTTCGATAACTCATGGGTGGGATTCTACACAAGTCCATTGGATGATAATGACAAATACAGTAAGTACAAATGGGTTGTCAACTTTGAGAAGAGATCAAAGGAGGACTGTCCCTTGGATTATGACATTTTTGAAAGTGAGTCCAGTCTTGCTATTGGCCCAGGTGTCCAGGCTCGGCTCATGCTGACAAAGCATATCGCTAGTGAGAAAACTCGCACTGTTCCCTGGGAGGAAGACTCAACCTTCAGAGAGTAACTTGACTCTTAGGACACATTTGACCACTTGTTATGTGCCTTTATTTCAGATTTAACATATCTGGCTTGTATTATATATATATATATATATATATATATATATATATATATATATATATATATATATATATATATATATATATATTTTATTTTTTTTTTCCTATGCATGTTAACATAAGTTCTTAAGAAATGCTTACAAAAACTACGTGTCCCAGATTGAAGGAGAATTTATAAACTGGTTTTCTCTGCAGGACTTGGGAATGTGTCGAAATAGAAAACAGCTGCCTGTTCCCACTCAACAAACAACTGTTCAGATGGCATTCTGTAAGTCTTCTGTAAGGACTTCCTCGGACTTGCTGGAGTTTTGTTGACTTACATTAATAAGCACTGTATGATCATATCTCATAAACATATCTTGGTTATGGTTTACTTAACTTACAGGTATGTTTTTATTACAGTAATTGATAGTGAAAGTCCATAAAGTTGTAATAATTTGAGAAAAGTTGCAAAACTTCAGCAACATGACAAATGCAAGTCCAAACTTAGTGAATTGGATTTTTCTTTTGTGTTAGGTTGTAAAACCTCATGGACTTGGCTTGTGTACAACTTACTTTTTTTTTAGCAAGTTCAATTTGTCCAACAGGGATTGCTTTGAACAGTCAAGTATACTTCAATTGAAGGTGTTTACATGCACATCACATATTTGATATTAGTCTATGGGTGATAATCTAAGTATATTAAATAGATTAAACAGTTTCATTTGATTGTCATAGCCCGACTAACGTCTTATACTATATGAGGTATTTTCTTTCCTAAATGCTGTTGTGTTTTGAGTCTCTAGGGCTCCCCGAGCCTTATAATAAACCATTGTACCAAGGCAGTAATGGTGTCAATATTTAGCAACATCAAGCACTCTGACATTGCTTCATTTATAATAATAATAATAATAATAATAATAATAATAATAATAATAATAATAAGACACCTGCTCTGATTTATCAATTTCAGGGGTGTGGCCATGGTCTTAATGCCCTATCACAGAGAGTTCGGACAGGGATATGCAGCAAGCTGTTAAAGAAAATATTCACAGTTCACACTTTCTGAAAGTGGTGGGGGTGTCGCCGGCATCCCTGCCGTAATTTATACCAGTAATTTTTTCAAAAACAACAAAATGCAAAATCAAGTGAGTCAATAAGTGACAGGCTATTCATTTTTCTGCAAGGTTTTTAGACCTCGTGGAAATGGCCTGTAACTAACCAACTATATTTAGCAGGCTCTAGATTCTCCACCAGAGGGTGGTATTAGCACTCAAATAGGGTTTGAGGTGTAGTGTTGACACAGTAATAACAAACCAATTTGTTATTATTAAGTAATAAAAAAAAAAAACTGAGACGATTTGTGTTGTTTTTAAGAATAATTTATTGCCAGTAGTAAAGCGATTAAGCTAGTGGCAGTATTTAAAAAAACAAACCATAAACAAGACCAGAGGAAAAAAAGAAACGTATCCACGCTTCATCTCGCAATATAAATATACTGGGTCCCGTTTTTCTGCTTCTTTTTTTATGATGGAAAAATAAAGGGGTTTCAAAGTTGAATTTTACAAACGACAGGAAAAAATAAAAGAAAAAAAAATCACAATAAAATGAAATATTTTTCTGTAACTCAAGTGTGGATACGTTCACGTACGCATCGACTCATGGTATCTCTTTTTTTGTGTTATTTTTTTTTGTGAATGAAAACACAGTAAGGCGGATAATGACGCTGTGCAGGTTTTCTTCTCTTTTCTTTCTCAGAAAATAAAAATTGTATCTACAAAACAACCTAGTAAACCATTCAAATCAAAACTGTACAGTACCATTTACATTACAAATGCATGTAGATTTGTAATTTTAGAAAAGAAAAAGAACAAACAGTTTGCATGTTGTTTTTTTTATCTATACAAATACAGACAGATATCGCTTTGAAATGTTGCTTTTTTTCATGAACACGAATGTGGGGTTTTACATCATTAACACAACATTGTGTGCATAATAACAGGATTGACACAACAGAGTACTGTATGGACTGCTGTGTCCAAACACCTCTGCACACACACAGAAGGGGAGCTGTCCTTGTATGTGTTTGTATTTGTGTGTGTGTGTGTGTGTGTTTGTGCTAGAGGTCTGCAACCTGACCCAAATACACCATGAAAAATAATTATAAAAACGTTCAATTCAATTTACAAATTCATAAGGAATCATGCAGCCCTTGAACCGCTGCACAAGTCTTTGTATCATTCTTTCTTTGGACTAGACAAACAAACTAGTTTCTACACTGCCATCTGGTGGTGAAGAGAGTTAAGTTATCTAATATGAGAATGTGGAAATTTCCATAAATTTGCAGACACCTCTTAAAATGAGCAACTTCAGCTACTTCAAGGTGCACTCAATATATTTAATAATTACTGAATTACAATTTTGTTAGGTACATTACTATGTCATTATGCCTGAGGAATCTTAGTGTTTTTGCAGTGAGCAATGCAGGGAATTGAACCTTAGTTGTGTCTTAGACTTGCAGCTATGGACAGGGTTTGGGCTTCAGTTTCTCAGTGCAGACCTCCGGGATATAATCCTTTGTGTTAAAGACAACAAATGACTGAAAAATGAGAAAATGTTTGGTGATAAATGCATACAGCTTGTTTGTGTATGTGTGTGTGTGTGTATCTCAGTGTGTGTGTACGTGTTGCTTTGTCGTTCAATAAGAGTCTCCTGCATAAGGTTTTAGTTTTCAGGCACTTTTCTTGGTTTTATTTCTGCTCGGTTTCGGATCCAGTGTCAGACTTCAGTATGTTGTTGTTGCTGTTGTTGTTGGGAATCCAGCGGAGGTATGATGAGACGATGGAACTGCATTCCGCCATCCTCCCCGCCGCTGTCATAGTCGCTGACAGGTGCCTCGGACTCCTCGCAGCAGGCTGACATATCGGAACAGGAGGCCGTGGATGTGTAGAGGGAAAGAGACATGTTGTCCTGGGTCGGGGGCTGGAAGTCTCGGCCGAAGCCCAGAGGGAAGCACCCTGGCCTTGGCTCTGAGCCAACTGGGCTGGGGTCTCTCTGGGGTTCGGAGTCCGAAGAGAAATGCTGAGGGAGGAAAGGGCTGAGAGAGTAAAGCTGTGGTAAAGGAGGCCGCTGTCGCACAGCTGATCCTCCGGGGCTGGAAGGGGTGCCCTCAAACCCCCGGCTGCTAGGAGAACGCAGCGAGTCGTAGCTGAACTCAGGCCCAAGCGGAGGAGGAGGAGGCAGGTCGTCCTGAGAGGGGAAGTCGTCTGGTGGTGGCGGGAAGTCACTCTCAATGTCGTAGCCGCCAGGGTAGTAGTCTGTGTCCAGCAGGGCGGGGTCAGTGTACAGAGTGGGCGGAGCCTCCACCACTTCATACTGAGGAAACTCCTGGATTCCAGGAAGCTGAACACTCGGCATCCAATCAGATGTGTCCCAGTGGTATCCTAAAGTAGAGGAGAGAGGTATCAAACACTGACGAAATGTTCCAGCTGTTATCCATCTACTGTATTTATATCATGTAGTTGATACAATAACAAACATATAAACAAAATGTACAACTCTCCCACACCCCCAAAAACAAATCTGTGTATACAATCAAATTCTCACAAAAATGTTCCACGTGTTGTAAAGCCTTCTTACTTTCCATGTGTTGTAAAGCCTGCTCTTACTCTAAATTAACCTTCAATCCACCAATATTAAATGTTTACCCTTTACTAAACTGTGTAAATTGAAAACTACAACCACTGTCCTATTACCACAGCTTGTTGTATTTAATATTTAATTTGTACATTAATAATCATGAGAATTTTATAAAATTCCTTACTTAAGTAGTCATTTAATTATCTGCAATTTAAGTGAAGAAATGTATAGCACACACACACACACACACACACACACACACATATATATATATAAATCTCAAAACTAGGGGAACTGAAATGGAACTCATTAAAAACTTGCACACAAATAAACTCCAAATAAATCATGCATTTCACACCAAATAAACTTAAACAAAGCACAAAATACCTATATTACACAAAGCACACATATGGTTAAAAGAGAACTAAATGTATTATAATCACATCTGTGAGTCTCAGTACCTTTTTGGGTATTCAATATGCAATAAATTAGTAATAAAAGTATTTTATGACAAACATGTATGGTAGAAAAGCATTTTTAGTGGCAATGAATCAGCTACACAGCTGAGTATGACCGACATTTTCTGCAGGGTTTTCATTTTACTGACAAACCTATATTTTTTATTTTGTGACAAAAAAGTATTGTAAAATGATATTTTAATAGACTGGGGCTGCTTCATTCATTGCTAATGTGCAAAAAAGGAACAAATTGCTTTAATAAAGCTAACACACAAATACAGATAAAAGTAAAAATTCATATATAAAATGGATTTCTTCTGTTAGCATAAATTCAATTTATAATGCAGTTAAAAGTTTGTAAGATTAATTATTCTAACTTTGAGTTTGTGTTATAAAAGAAAAGAGAACATTTTTAAAAAATATTTTAGTCACTAATAAGTCACTTTGAGGTAAAAAAGGGAAATTAACTCATTGCTAATTGTTCTTAGTTAACTACAGCTAATTACTTGCATGGATTAGCTTTTGTGGGAGAAGCTCTATGTGCAAACATGATTAATTGGAATCTGAGGCCTAGCATTAAGCTAAAGGCAGTGTTAGCATTTTCTGTCACAGCATTAACAGGCATGCAGGGTGTGTATATAGCGCTGAGGGAGAAAACACAGGGCTTCAGGCAACAAAATCCCACAGAAATTAAACTTCACCTCTTGGGTTCTTGAGCTCAGGAGGCGAGAGTGACTCTTTAGACGAAAGCAAAGAGCAAAGAAACAAGAGAAAATGTCAGATAACTACATCCACAAGAAGAGAGGAAGAGAAAACACAGAAAGAGAACAAGAACACCCCAGAGACCACACTTCTGCCTTTAGCTAAATTTGATGGAGTGTTAAAGCTCCATTATGGTCTGATGTTCTTGCTCTAATTAGCAGCCAAAATGCTCTTGATGAAACTCGCAAGATGAGACTACTAATAAGCATTATTGAAAATGTAGAAATAACTAAAATTTCTTAGTATGCAAATACAGTAGCAGTCAGTTTAGATAATAGTTTTCAACGGCTGTATGTTTTTTATGCTAATATAAATATATAAGGGATATTGTCCCAGGATTTTAACACCACTGAAGGATATCTACATATGCTTGTTGTAGCAAAAAAAAACCTTTGATAATACCAAATAATTTGTGGTACAGACATGTTTAATAATATTCTGATATGATGCTAACATTCAACAGAAATGTATAAATTAAAATATTTAAAAAAATAACACAATTACTGTAGTGTCAGATGAATTTAAAGTAACTGGGGAAGCTGTATAGCATTTAAACAATCTGCTAAGTAAATCTAATTACAATGCCAGGTAAAACAAATAATGATTAAGTAATAACATTTACTATTTCATAACTATTATTGACTATGACAATTATTTTTTTTCCTGATGCATAATATATAATATTTCAACTGCATAGTTTCAGTGAGGAATTAATAAATATAAATATTAAAAACCTTTACAATGTATGGTACATTTCCTAAAAATATTAATGTTTTGGGGAAAGAATTGTCCACTGAAGCATTACTGCATCACTACTTATTTATTTATTTATTTATTTATTTATTTATTTTTGCTTTTAAAACTTGTTACAAACTTTATTGATATTTTGATTATAATATTTTATATTATTAAAAAATATTCAAACACAAATATAAAAATATCAGTGTCTTAAAAATGCCTTAGAAATTTTTAAATACAAACAAAATATAGCTGGTCCAAATATTTGACTGCTTCTGTTTTTCTTCAAAGATGTACTAAGTTAAGGGCATCTGTTTGGTCTTCTAAACCCCACCCAGCAGACAATATTACACAGACTGGAATAGCTGCTCATGGAGGTGATGAGACAGTAAAACAGTACCTTGTATCTCCACCGAGCCAGCCGTGGAGCTGACCAGGTGGATTACTGTCACTATGGAGGCTTTAGGAGGAGGAGGCAGGGAGGGAGCAGATGAGAAAGAGCTAACGTTAGTATGGAAAACATTTCACCAAACGAAAGAACCATAGGAATCAGAACCACTGTGAGGAAAAGGGAACTGATTTCCCCCCACAATTACATGTCTCCATTTGTGACTCAACCACACACACACATAGAGGAGGGTGAAGTATTATCCAAATAATCACAACTCGAAGGAATAGTTTGGCATTGGTTTTACCCAACAGATATAGTCAATCTGGAGAGTGTCTGATTTTGGCTTATTTAGGTGTACACTTGAGCTAGCAAGCTAAAGCTGCTAACTTTCAATAGAAAGTTATAAACAGTTAGCATCATGCTAGGTTTCCTTAATGTATGAAATTGAGGTGAAATTTTGTGTTATATTAAAAGCTAATGGTGCTACGGATACATACAACCCTTGGGACGTGCATATTCCCAAGAGAAGCTAACATTTAAAAAATTGGCACTGTGCAGGAAAAAAGTTTTTAGTAATTTACATAGTTTTTAGCAATTCCATAGACACTAACACATTTTGACACATTTTTTCCTATAAAGTTCACACTTTAAGAACAGCCAAAGAAATATTCATCCACTGTCTAACCGCATGTCTAGTTCAGGGTCATGGTGGGCGCCTGGAGGGGGCGCCAGTCCTTCACAGGACGGCACACACTCACACATTCACTCAAAACTTTTGAGTAGCCAATCACCTATCAGCGTGTGTTTTTGGACTTTGGGAGGAAACCCATGTGCACATGGGGAGAACACACCAAACTCCACAAAACAAGGTAAGTGATTACTTGCCCTTTGCTAGGTTTACCTCAGTGGGTTGGAAAGCTATGGTAAGAAAAATGTTTTCAAGGTGGGTCTAGTGGTTGCTGTGACTCTGGAGATGAACTCTTAAAAAGTAGCCTACATTAGCCTTTTAACTTTAGACACCAAACATGTCCTGTTGATTGGGGAAAACGTGTATTTTTCCAGACTATTCCTTTGAGGTTGACCCAAGCTAAATATATTCCTGTGGTATTCCACTGGACTTTGAGAAGGTCTAAACTGATGGTCGATTGGCAGCAATCGGTATGAGGTTTTGGATGTAAAATGGTGGCAATCTTTTTGTGCTCATGATGGGACAAACACACAGATAACAACACTGTGGGGACAGAAGGAAGGATCAGGAGAATCCTCAAGGATAAAAGAAAGAAAAGGAAAAAGGAGAGGTCTCTTCAGCCCTGGGCAGAAACAGAAAATGAGAAGTGCAGCTGGAAAAAGGTGAGAAAAGTGAGATCTTTTGAGAAATGGCTGGTTTTATGCAGATGTCAAGATGTTTTAACTGGACTCCTCTATACAAGTTATTAATGTGTCAGGAAGGGATCAATGCTCCACCTACAAACGCGTTCTTTTGGATAAAAACTGAAACATTATTCACAGTAGATAGCCATAGCTACACAACACTATTTACATGTACTATGCTGCTGTAGCTAATTTAAACACATTGCTAACATCTCATTTTGAGCTTCACTAACAAACTGACTTTTCAAATAAATAAACATAAATAATTTGATAATAATAGGATTCTTATTCTTAAATATTCTTATTTTAGTCAAGATATGTGCTAATGTTTATTATTAGCTTCAACAGTAATGTAAGATTTGGGCAAGGCTTGTCCAACCTAGCAACTGTAGCTATGCTTTAGTTATACTTTAATACATTTATGGGCGGAGTATTAATAAGGTCCATTTCTGTTAGTTTCTTTAGGGAGGGGTTTGAGACAAAGCACAGATAAGAATAAGAATAAAAATAAAATAGTTAAGAAGGTCAATAGTGATTTATTTGATGATGTAAAGAAGATTGATGTCCTATACCCTTGTTTAACTCTCTCGGCTGAGTTCCTCAACCATCCGTTAGCAGCTGTGACTACGCAAGATGAATGGATAACAGAAAAGAAGCAGAACAGAAAAGAAAGAATGACCAAAATCATGCAATGAGTTTAAAGACTACGAAAATCGAGATGCACAAAAAAACTTTTGGCTGAAAATGGTTTTAGTTTTGGCTGAAAATTAAAGGCCAATTTGATTACATCTTAAATATCACCTTAAATTTATTCTAGATTCTGTTTCACCTAGTTTTTAATGGTGCAGCAATTAGAATGTAGCACTTGTGCATTAGAATGTACATGCTGTGCCATTTAAGATGGAATGGAAATTTCTATTAAGAAGCTTAGGTTCTAGAATATAATAGTTACCCCATATAAGGTGGACTGAAGAATGAGTGAGAGGCTTATTTCAATTTTGTTACTATGTAATTCATTGCCTTGAATGACTGTTGTTTGTTATTGAGGATGTGTGGTTTTAACCCTTACTTAAAATGAATTCATTTATTGTCAGTTTTTAGTTTTCCGTTTTCAGTCAAGAATTTACATTTTGGTGCATCACCAAAAAAAGAAAAACAAATCACATAAATCATCTTCTCATTTCAAACTCATGCCAAATTCAGGGGCATAATCTGCAGGCCTTTGAACATAAGACAGCAAAAGACATGGGCTGAGAGAAAAAGAGAAAAGCAGAAAAAGCTAAAAAGGCATCCTTTTTTTATGCTTTGAGAATCCCATCTCTTCCTTCTCCACATTGACTGTGTTGACTTACGAGCAGGTGGCTAGCTAAAACCTTGCTCTGTGTCTTTGGTGGGGTTTGATCCAAATGGGAGCTAAGATCCCAATGCAGCGAATAAAAGAAAGAGGGAAGAGAAACATAACATAGTGACATCATGACCAGGTACCAGCCCCTCTTTATGATCATAGGGAGAAGAGGGGGATTAGTAGGTATGCTAACAGTAGCTTACAATTTACTGCAACAGCTAAAAAGCTATAAATCAGGTGCTATAGCTTGTCTGAAGAGAAGGACTGATTGCTTCTTTAATATATAACAAAAATACTAACATTACTAACAGGTTCTAGTTAATTTTATGCATGGCTGTTAGCCACATTAACATGTTTAGGTGAAGTGTACTTCAACTTTGGCTTCAGTTGTGTAGTCCAAGTCAAGGACAATAAAATACATTTTCATATAATGAATGAATCTTCTTGATTAAGGGTTAGTATTAGCATACAACACAGAACAATATATCTAGCATTGTCAATAACACAGATTATATTGTAGAAGATGCTAGCAACTCAAATAGCAGCACACATCTGGATTTGTGTTTTCGCAAGCCACTGAAGAGCTAAATGAGGTATGCTAGCAGGATCATTAGAGTTAGCAGAATGTCTGTTGTATATGTAAACGTACCGTTATCATCACAGGATTCAGACTGGAAGGAGCTGAGCGACTGGACCTCAGACATGCTCCCCCTGGTGTTGTAAGGTTGACACGCACTGTCCTCCACTGCCTTCTTACTCAGACACGGATCCAGATCCACCACTTTAGCTAAAGTTTACAAGAAAGAGAGACAGAGGGTTATTGCCAATCATCTCACTAGTAAAATTCAATCAGGACTTCTGTCGTTGTGTCTTTTTTTGTCGACCAATGCATGATGGGTCCCATTTTGAATCTTACTGGTAGCTGGAACCCAGAAGAAAGATCCTTAGATTATGGATCCACCCACATTGTTGTGATTTTGTGGGGTTTCCTTTGAAATTAAGTGTGCACTTGAAATCTGTAAAAGGCTTATTTGTTTAGCATAAATAATATGGAAATGAATATTTCTGTTTTTCTGTTTGCTGAATTTTGTCCCCTTTCACCAATTTATCCCCAATCAACACAAACTGCTCCCTGTGTTGGAAGGGTAGATGTGAGCACATACTTTCCAACAAGACATCTGGCTGCCCTTCTCTTGCTACTGAAGAGTTTAGCATGCCAAAGGAGAATACAAACTTCCCAAATCTGTGACATCGGTGATCAGTGATGGCGAACAGGGGTCTTTCTTTCCCATCCAAAGATCAAGGCCAACTAGACTCCCTGTAGCCCCTTTCATGATGCACGGTAAACAAGAGATTTAACCCTGACATATGTGTGAATGAAAACACCCATAACAGTTATGTCCCGTTAGCACACTAGTAGAAACTCTGGATAATGCCAGAGTGAGTGCATGTAATAACAGAGCTATTAATATTCCAGAGTATCACCTGCATGCGCTGCACATGCAGCACCCTCTGTGAGAATATGTCTGATATGTCTGCATGTGTGAAAGGACCACTCAGCAAAATCGCTGGACCTGATAATCCAGAGTTCCTGCAGAATTCATATGTGAAAATGGATCAGGACTTCTGGCCTTGGACTTCTAAACTATTGAACTAAACACCTAACTATTCCAGGTAATAGGATCAATGTTTAGAACCCTGAACCTCTTGAAAGACCTCTCAGAGTCTCAAACCTGACACTATGTCTGATGTGCAGAAGTGTGAGTTAGCATGTACCATCGTAGTCATAGTCCCAGCTGGGTTTCTGAATGGAGTCGCTGTCGGAGACAGAGTTGGAGGGCGGAGGCGGGGGCAGGTTGGGTGCGACACTGCACACAGCCACAGTTTTCCGGTGTGTGTGGATGGAGTCCGGGTTGAAAGTGCTGAACTCTGGGTGTTCTGGGATAGCGGAGCCCTCGAAGGAGTTGCGGTCCAGGTTGTTGCGTGAGTCACTAGGAATGCTAGGAGTGTAGGAGATGGGCCTGACAGGCACCTGCGGTGGGATGTCAGAGTAGATGTTTTTGCTGAGTTTGGGATCGAAGTACGGCCGCTGAAGGAAAGAGGGAGGGCTGGAAGCCAGGCCCAGGCGTTTGGCATCGTCATCCGTAGACATCTGGGACTTGGAGCGACGGCAAACTCGCTTCCGGATCAGGACAAACAGTAGGACCATGAGGAAGATGCTGGCCACGAACACACCAATGCCAATGACCTCTTCCAGCCCGATGTTCCAGGAGGTGGACACAAAGTCGTTGCGTATCTCGGCACGAAGCTCACAGTGGCGCCCCCCAAAGCCCATGGAACAGTTACAGCTGAAGGAGCCGTATGTGTTTTGGCAATGACCTCCATTAGCACAAGGGTTCTTCATACACTCGTCCACGTCGCTGAGACACCTGAAGACGAACACAGAGACATGATGTTAGCACACACACACACACACAAACAAAGACGTGGACATACACACATGACTATAAAAACCGCATATGTCAAATGTGTGATCTCATACCTGTCTCCTTGGAATCCAGGCTCACATTCACACACTGGACCATCCAGACTGTCGATGCAGCGTCCACTGTTTTTACATGGGTTTTCAGTGCAGTACGGACCCAGCTGACACCTGAAGCATCCACACACACACACACACACACACGCACACCAATAGGTAATATTTAGTATTTAACACACAACACTTATCACAACCTGAAGTATATTTTTTAATATAGCTACTATTTAAAATGGACTGGCAGCAAAACTGATCAGCTGGACAATTAAAGGTGAACCAGTGTCAGGATGTAACTGCTTTACCATTTAAGATGGACTGGCGTCAGAACGCAATATCTGCATATATATAGATGGACTGGTATCAATAAGGAGCTGCTGCACCATTTAAGTTGGACTAGCATCAGAATGTAATTGCTGCACAATTTAGGGTGGAATGGCATTAGTCTGTAACTGTACCATCAAAGGTGGAATGGAAAATGATAATAAGATGCAGTCATTTTTAGTGTTTATTTTAGTGTTTATTTAGTGTTTTACCGCTGTCCAGAGTACTGTCCTCTGCACTGGCAGTAGAAGTCATCACCGTGGGGGATGCAGGTTCCTCCGTACAGACAAGGGTTTGAAGAACAGGGGTTCACACTCAGCTCGCAGTGTGAGCCCATAAAGAGAGGGCTGCACTTGCAGAAAAAGCCTGCAACATGGAGATAAACAACAGGGGTCATTTAATGAAGGACGCCCTAACACCTGCACCCACCTCTTCCTCATTTAGGTGGATTGCAAACTTTTTCACAGGGCCCTACATACCTTTGCTGGCCAGCTCTGTGCAGGTGCCCCCATTGGAGCAAGGGTTGCTGGAGCAGGCAGGGGTAGGGGGTTGGAGCCTGCAGCCAGGGGTTGCATCCTGTAGCTCCTCCAGCACACCACGGGCTCCCAAAGGTCCGAGAGGCAGCTGACGTCCGTTCAGCACTACGGCTCCCAAGCAGCCACGTAGTCCTGCTGTCCTGCCCCCTCTGCCCCCTAGGAATACACTGGAATCCAAGTTCAGTGTCCGAAGATTCCCGGGTGCTTTCCCAGAGGCGGCATGGACGCCATCTAGCACCAGCCGAGCATAATTCCCATCCACCTCTAGGGCCACGGAGTGCCACTCGCCGTCACTGACGAGAGGACTGTGGACCGACACAACGCCCGGTCCACTGCCACAGTCAAATTTATACTGTAGACGTCCATTTACAATCTGCCACACACAGATGAAGAATCAGTAAGAACAGTTGGACTGAGAATAGTCAACCAAGCTGATAGCATACTGTGTCCATACTTTTACTTTTTACATACAAGGTGGACCAAGGAGGCAAGCGTGTTACACAGAGTGGACAGTGAGTGGACACAGGGTTTAAAAACTCTAGCAGAAACTGCTGTGCTGATCCACTTATACCAGCACAACTTGTACCAGTGTCTTTGCATTACTTGCCAAGTAGTAGTACTCTGCTAGGTGGTCCACTGGAGAACAGGACAAAAGGGTATGCAGTGCAACAGACAGACTACAGTCAGTAACAGTAGAACTACAAAGTGCTCCTGTAAGATCAGTGGAGATGAGGGAATGGACAGAAATGTTGAAAGTCTGGGCAATTTGAAAGGCCAGATGATGTCTATGAGAGAGAAATAGTGTGTAGTGTATGTGTGTGTGTGAGAGAGTAACATTCTCAGAGGCTAAATAAAGCATAGTGTAATGTGTGTATGTGTGTGTGCTTCTTTAGAAAGAAGGCAGAAATAGAATGATGCTGTAATGGAGATATAATAAGAGATAGACTCTCTCTCTCTCTCTCTCTCTCTTTTTATTCCTTCCTCAATCTTGGTGAGAAAACTCTGTCTCTATTACTCCCACCACCAAAAAATAACCCTCCGTCTGTTTTCTCTTGACTGTCTTGAGTGTGGAAGAGAGAGAGAGAGAGAGAGAGAGAGAGAGAGAGAGAGAGAGAGAGAGAGAGAGAGAGAGAGAGAGAGAGAGAAATTTCCCACTACCATTTAAGTCTGTCTTAGTAATTTATAAATATCTGCTGTTTGTTTGGTGTTTGGCAGCACGTGTCCTAGTCTTGGGAATATGTCTGATCTATTTATAGCTCTAAGGCAGAGATTCTGAGTTTCCAATCTCCAGCTAAGAAAAATAAATAATAAAAATGCCTCTTTAAACTGGAAATTCCTGTTGTATTATAAGCTTGAAAAACATTCCCACTTCCCAATTCTCACAGAATTTACCACAAGAGGGCATATAGGGCTTATGTTTGTATAATGTAATTTCCAAATTCATACTGGATTAAAAGCCTGCCACAATGTAACACACACAACAGATTCATACTGGACTGCTCACCTCCAGGATGCTGTAGTCTGTGCCCTTGGCATACATAATGGTGGCGTGGTCGGAGAAGGTCCGGAGTCTCAGAGAGAGATTCATTTCCTCTTTATTTTCATTCTCCATCAGTCGATACCGAGCATAGCCATGACCACTGAACGTCAGTGTCTGGCCTTCTGCGAGAAAGAGAGAGAGAGAGAAATGAGACAGACAAAATGAGAGAATGAAAGAGAGAGAGAGAAAGAGAGACATAGCTAAGAACTAGCAAACCCCCCTTCTGTAAGCTTTGATCCCAAAAACGTCTTTGTTTTAGTTTGTGAGTCAATGTGTGCATGTTTTTATACATTTGTGAGGACAAATATAAGAGTATAAGAGTATCTTATGTGAGGTGTTAATTAGCTATAGTAAACATTACAGAAATGGAGGTTCTCACAAGTATAGCAGAACCAAATTTTATATGTGCGGGTGTGTGTGTGTGTGTGTGTGTGTGTTAGTGCTGTGTGTTGTTACCTGAACACTGGCCTGATTTCTCATCTGTACATTCACAGCTGAACTTGGTGTGAGTGGGGTCTTCCACACACTCCATCCCCTCGGGACATGGGTTCCCCACGCACAGCTTACTGAACACTGAGCATTCAGCACCTGCACATGCACACACAAATACAAACACAAATACATATGAAGAGATAATTAAATAAACTGACCCAAGGTATCTAGATATGTCTGTGTGAGTGTGTGTGTGTGTGTGTGTATATATATACCCTGGCAGAGACACTTAGCGGCACGGATGTGTCGCGGCGTGACAAAGCTGACCCTTGCTGTGCTGTAGGTGGATGCTGCTCCTGTCTCCAAGGTGATGGTCTCCTGATAAAGAAAGTGGTTCAGCGTTCATATCAGAAGGACTATGGGGTATGTGGGCTGCAGTAAGGTGTAGGGTAGAGGAGTTCCATACCTGGCAGAAGCTGAGTGGACATTCCAATCCAGCACAGAGTTTTTTGGCCACCCGCACAATGCGGACCCCGGTCATTTCCTCTATGGCGGCTGCAGAGGTGTTGAGCTTCCTGTAGAGAACCTCCTGTGGCTGGTAGGGGCTGCCAGACTTCTCCAGGGCCAACAGGACGTCCAGGTCTCCCGATGCATCAGCAGCAGGCTGAAGGCTCAGCAGCTGGACGTCGGCTCGCCGGACACCTGCGATGTTGCGCAGAGCCCTGAGGAAGTTCCTCCAGTAGTCTCCGATGAACTCCTCGGGTGCAATGGCGGCAAAGCGGATGCCAATTGAGTTCTGCAGGAGATGGTCAGGGGCATGGCGGATGTGGACATTCACCCGAGCCGAAGAAGTGAACCGTCCATCTGTGACCGTGGCATTCAGGGAGTACTGACCACTGTCCAGAGAAGAGAGAGCCACAAGCTTCCCGTCTGCTGCAGACACGGAGAACAGAGGGCTGGAGCCTGGCAAGGAGGGAGTGGGGTCTAAGGGGTCAGGAGCCAGACTATAGGACAAAGTGTCATAAACGTCCTGGTCCGTGGCGTGGATTTTTCCCAAAACGCCACCGGGGTATTCGTCTGTCGCAGTGGTAATGAAGACGTCCAACGGGAGCACGGCTGGAGGATGGACACTCTCCTCGACCAGGCGAACGCTCACAAACGCAGAGGAAGAGAGAGGGGGGCGGCCACTGTCCGACACCTGAGACAGAGACAGAGGGAAAGTTTCAGAGTCACGAATCAGGGCTCTGTGTGTTAGAGTAACCCGCAGTGCATTTCTTGGCCACATGAGTGTTCACTAAGCTTTTCACTAACAATGAAGCTTAGTGTCATTAGCATCGTCGGCATTATCATCATCATCATCATTAGAGGAGGGATCATTAACGCTCAGTGAATCGGCACCGAGAGAACGAGAAAACAACACATCAGCACTTTACAACCAGAGAGAGCGAGGGAGAGAGAGAGAGAGAGAGAGAGAGAGAGAGAGAGAGAGAGAGAGAGAGAGAGTGGGAAAGAGAGATAGAGAAGCCAAGAAAGAAAGAAAAAGACTCTGGAATTTCACTCTCCCTACCATTTCACTCTCTTTTAAACACTCTTTCTCTCTTCTCCATCCTTCTTTCTCTTTTTTATTTTTTTTCTTTGTCATACAAATTAATTTCTTTATCCCATCTGTCTCTATTTACCAGCTCATTCCATTTCTTAATCTTTCTCTCCCTCTGTTCTTCCTTTCTTTTATTTTCTCTCCATTCTCCCTATTCTCCTTTCTTTCTTTTGTCTTTTTCCTTATCTTCTCTTTCATTTTTATTTTTTTCTTCCTTGTATACACTTACTTCTCTCATCCATTCTCTTTACCCTCACTCTCTCTCTGACACTCACCCGTATGTGCAGTACATACTGCTCCCGGTTGTTTCGGCTGAGCGTTGCCGTGGAGACCAGAGTTCCCCGTGGTGTGATGTGGAAAGCATGGTCCTGGTCACCGTCGACAATGGCGAATGTGAAGGGGGGGCCATTGTGTGAGGCATCTCGGTCTGAAGCGGTCAGCTGGAGGATGCTGGTTCCAACTGGACGGTTCTCCTGTAGGAACCATGAGAAGAACCATGACAGTGAACTCTTGCATATTGTGATTGTGACAGAAAAAAAGATCTGTCTAGTATGTTCCAGTAGAATGACCAAGGGTTCAAGGTGGCCTGCATTTAGCAACAGGACCACTGCATCTAGGTCAGCTCTAGCGTTCAACTCTGGGAAGGCATTTTACAGCAGAGTTGGAACATGACTTTAAGGATTTGTTAGAACTTACATAAGTCAAGTAAACAGCAGTGAAGTGAGGTGCTGATGTTGGATGATTGGTAGTTTGCTGGGAGGCTTTATAACCCTATGGTCAACAAATAGCACTGAGTGTGTGTGTGTTCTGACCTGTATGATGATACTGTAGTTGCTCTGGGAGAAGAGTGGAGGGTTGTCATTCACATCAGAGACATCAATGTTGATGGTGGAGCTGCTGGAACGGACTGGACTTCCTCCATCGGACGCCATCACAGTCAGAGTGTAACCAGACATCTAGACAGTAAACAGTTACTTTCATATTAAAAATCTAATGTTTTATTGTAAATATGTTAATGACTTTAAATGTAACAAAACTTTAAAGCTATAGTTTATGAAAGCTAATAATAAATAATACTAAAAAATAATAGAAAAATCAATAATAATACTAAAATTTATTTAATGGATTAAAACCAGACTAAAATATTTTAGTTTTCTTCTATTAACAATAATAAAATTATTAAAATAAGACTAAAATTCATACATAGTCAAGAGATTAAGACTAAAACTAACACTAAATCACATTCAGCTGCCAACACAAACACTGCTGTGTCCTACCTTCTCTCGGTCCAGATGGCGGGCCACCTTGACCTCTCCTTTCAGTGGGTCAATAGTGAAAGGACTTCCTTGGTTGCCGTCAACGATGGCATAGCGGACCTGGTTGTTGGACGGTCCATCCACGTCATCGGCCACCACCTAACCACACACACGTACCCACAAACATTAAAATCCAGAAAGGCTAAAAGTCAGAGGTCTATAGTCACTGGTCAGAGCCGATGGACAATACTCACGGTCAGTACGGTCTTCCCCAGCTCCACATCCTCGCTGACCACAGCGGCGTAGATGTCCTGCCCAAACACAGGGCTATTGTCATTCACGTCTGTCACGTTGATGTTCACTGTGGCCAGGTCGCTCAGAGCCGGACTCCCTCCATCTGTGGCCTCGACGGTCAGATAAAACTCAGGAGAGGACTCATAATCCAGCACCTCTATCACAAATATACCTCCTACAAACACACACAGATTATAAAAATTAATCCAGAGATTAAAGTATAAATCAATATTCCCTGACCTCGAAAAAGTCTGAGTGCTGACCAGTGTTTGGGTCCACACTGAAGGCCCCTCTCTCGTTGCCGTTGACGATGCTGTACGTGATGTGATTCCCAGCCTCTGTGTCTCTGCTCACTGCTTGTACCTTGAGCACCTGCGTTCCCACAGCAACGTCCTCTGGCACGGCGGCACCATACTCACGACGCTGGAACACTGGCGGGTCATGATTGATGTCCAGAACTGAGACAGAGATTGTGCAGACAGAGGAGAGCAGCCGGATGGAGCCTCGATCAGAAACCCGAGCCCGGAGAGTGTAGGAGGACTTGAGCTCACGGTCCAGAGTGCCATCCAGAAACAAAACACCGGACTCTTCATCCACTGAGAACATCCCATCGGCTGAGTCCAGCAGAGAGAAGAGTAGAGCTGCATTCATACCTGAGGACAGACATGGGGATGTTAGTCTGGACACAGTTCTGGGGTCTGTTGGGTTACATGGAGAAGTCTGACCAATGTTTGACCACCTTGTCACATGATTTCGGGTTTTTTATTTGTGTACCTAAAACAAAACATGCTTTTATTGTCATTGCATGAAACTGTGACACTTCTAAACCATTTGTGGCAGTGAAGGCACACAAGCACACAGTGATTGGCAACCATTCACCAATACCAGCCATTCAGTGATTGGGGGGTTGGTATTGGGTTGGTTGGTGTTGTTTTCCAGTTGAGTGGCAGGACTTTCAAAGCCATTGCTAGGAATTCTTCATACTGCACTGCTATTCGTCCACGATGTGAAGACCACTACAAAATGTGCGTCTGAATGGATGTGGAGCAGCTACAAAGTCCTCACTGAGATCAACTAATAGGCACAAATGATGGAACAAAAACAAGAAGCTGTTGTGTGGTGTTTGAGACTGTGCCCTATTCACTATAAAGTGCACTAGTTTTGGTTCGGCCATTTTTTAGTAGTGTCTTAAAAAATGTTTCAGTTTACTTCCCGCAGTGTTCATTTTGTTAAAATTTCTAGAAATATACACTGACCACCAATTTTTCATATTGAAAACTATATGTATATATATATATATATATATATATATATATATATATATATATATATATATGAGAGAATATATGTGAGAAATTTACTGAGAAATATATGGTTTTTGACTCTTCATGAAAGAATAAAAACTAAACTAAAATGTGAAAGATAAATGGCCCATTATTTCTTATTTGATAATTGAAAATCATAAAGAAATTTAAAAAAGGAAAATTATCTGTTTGCTGCTGCCTGGGTGATGAGAGCAGCCAGGCAGAATAATGAACGAGAGTCAACTCCCAAAGGATTGTTTCTTTGAGTGTCTGGGAGTCGCTCACATCAACTGTTAGCCAGTGATTCTTAGACTTGAATTTCTTGGTTTGTGACACCTTCTGGAGCAACTTTGAAATAAAATATTAATATTAAATAAGTGCAAAATGTATTTTAAGAAAACAATGACCATTTTCCTTCCATAATTTTTTATGTTAACCTTTTTAAATATATCATTACATTAAAATTTTTTTTTTAAACGTTATTGATCAGAATCTGATCTGACAGTGGTGCAGCAGGTAGCGTCGCAGTCACACAGTTCCAGGGACCTGGAGGTTGTGGGTTCACCCACTCCGGGTGGTGTGTTCTCCCTGTGTCCATGTGGGTTTCCTTCGGGTGCTCCGGTTTCCTCCCTCGCTCCAAAAACACTTGTTGGTAGGTGGACTGACTAATCAAAAGTGTCGTGAGTAAATGTGTGTATGTTCCCCTGTGAAGGACTGGTGCCCCCTCCAGGGTGTTTTCCTGCCTTGCGCCCAATGATTCCAGGCAGGCTCTGGACCCAGTACTGGATAAGTGGTTACAGATTAACGAGTGAATGAATGAATGAATGAATGAATAAACGTTATTAATAAATAATAACCCTAAAATGTTAAAACCTTTAAAAATATATTACTATTTTTTAATGCACTAAAACTAGACTTAAATGCACAACATTTAAATGACTAAAATGAGACTAAAACTAATACACACTTTAGTCAACGTACTAATGATAAAACTAAACTAAAATCAGCTGCCAAAATCAGGGTGGGGAGGGGCTGCAGAGAGACTCCATTGTTTACCTCTTTGAGGGTTATAGACTGAATACGAGCACATCCCGTTTCATAAATACTTCTTCAATATTCACACTGATCAATTTGTGCAGAGACCATTATCCCTGCAGCTACAGCCTCTACACACACACACACGCGCGCGCACACATCAATGCGATGTACTTCTCCAGGTGATTGATTACTCTACAGCTTATTATACTCCCATTTACCACACATCCATCTCTCATTTCTGACAATGAGCATGAGAGGCAGGACACACACAGTCTCTCTCTCTCTCTCTCTCTCTCTTTCACACACGCACACACAGAAGCCCCCTGCGGTCCTTAAATCTGTGAAATTGGTTAATGGTCATTAAGTGAATTGAACAGAATGATTTAAGACCCGTTTCTGCACCCTCTAGTTGCTGAGCTGCAGCAGTATGACGTACAAATAAATGTATAAATGTACAAATCATTGCAGCCTCACCCTACAGTCAGTGAACTACTCTCAGCTACTATAGATGTGGACACAGTACCCAATGTCACTACAGTCAACGTGGCTGCAATCAAATGCTCACAGCAATGTTCCAACATCTTTTCAACAAGGAGGATACACTTGTTACTGCAGCAAAGAGGGAACAACTTCCTATGAATGCCCTTCTTTTCAAAAGACATGGTAAACAAGCAAGTTTCCTCAAATATCAGACAGTTGGAAGTTGTAAAGAATGAAGCATGAGTGAGAGAGAGAGAGAGAGAGAGAGAGAGAGAGAGAGAGAGAGAGAGAGAGAGAGAGACTTGTGACTTTTGAAATAAAGAGAAAGGAATTCAGAGCTGCAGGAAAACTGTGACATTTAGGAAATAATGGAGAGAGTGAACAAAGAACAGTGAAGAGAGAGAGAGAGAGAGAGAGAGAGAGAGAGAGAGAGAACAGCAGAGATAGAGGAAATAGAAAATGGAATAAAACAAGAGAGAGAGAGAGAGAGAGAGAGAGAGAGAACAGATAGAGGAAATAGAAAATGGAATAAACAAGAGAGAGAGAGAGAGAGAGAGAAGAGAGAGAGAGAGAGAGAGAGAGAGAGAGAGAGAGAGAGAGAGAGAGAACAGCAGAGATAGAGGAAATAGAAAATGGAATAAAACAAGAGAGAGAGAGAGAGAGAGAGAGAGAGAGAACAGATAGAGGAAATAGAAAATGGAATAAACAAGAGAGAGAGAGAGAGAGAGAGAAGAGAGAGAGAGAGAGAGAGAGAGAGAGAGAGAGAGAGAGAGAGAGAACAGCAGAGATAGAGGAAATAGAAAATGGAATAAACAAGAGAGAGAGAGAGAGATGCACTAGAAAAGAATTCCAAGAAATTTCCAGTATGAGAATTCCCAAAGTCCTGACTGGAGAAACTTCTACATTTACTTAATCTATTCATTCTGTACTGTTTTATAAGGTTTTGTATTTTGTATCTGCCAACAAATGTTTTGTATGTTTTTCAATGTTTCTATGTAGTGACTATTGTAATTATCTTTGAGTTATTGAATAGTGCTATATAAATAAAATGTATGGTTATTATTAATAATAACAGTAATATAAAAACATAATTCTTATATTTAGCATAGAAATTGCACAATTTTCAAAAGAAATTCTCAAAATTGGAAAAATCTTAATCACCCATAAGGAATTATCAATGTTTCAGAAGGAACTTCTAAATCCTGAGTTAAGTTAATACTAACTAAAATGTAATTCTGAAAGGACTGAATATGAATTTTCAAATTCCGAACAGAAATTTCTTGAGCAGAAATTCTGTAATTAAAAAAAAAAAGTATTTGTTCTGTCTCACCCATGTCGCGGTCGGTAGCCTGTAGCCGGGCAATAGGGGTGTGAATCTCTGTGTTCTCAAACACAGTGACAGCAAAGGGGTCGGAGGGGAACTGTGGCTCGTTGTCATTGGCATCGTCCACAATTATCTCCACGTCTGACTCGCAGTAACGCCCACCATCGTCCACCGCCCGCACCTTCATCCGGTACAGCTCTTCTTCTTCACGGTCCAACGGCAAGAGGGTCTTCAGCTCGCCTTTCAAACACACACACACACACACACAAACAAGTAACAAAAAAGGGTCAACTTTGTGCTGTTAAAGGTGCAGTCAGTCATTCACCAGAAAGCAGCAGAGATATATCTGATAATCAGTAAACCACCTATTATCTAGTATTAGTCTGTCCAATCATCTGGACCCGTGTTTATGTGAGAGCTCAAAGACGACGTTAAACGCAGCAATGTGCCACTTCAAACACAACAGAAAAAATGAGTATAGAGAAGAAAGAGAACAGAGTGAAAACAGCTAAAAACTTTCTGCTCCCTGCTCCTCACTGCTGTGCGCTTGGGTCGGGGTGAACAAATCCATATAGAAAGAGCTGACTCCAACTCCTTTCACTCCAATTGACCATCTCAGTAGTTTCCGGAAGTTAGCCCCAGACATCAACTGTGCTGTAGATTTATGTCAGAACAGATGTGAGTGTGATGCGCATTCAAAATCTAAGACATTTAAAGAATGAGATTTTGAATTATCAGCACACCTACAGCCAATAAACTAGGGGTTCCCCACTAAATTAGCATATTTGGAGAATGTTAACCGTTCATTTTGAGTAAAGTATAAGCATGACAACAAACAGCTTGAAATACGTCTCATAATGTCATTTTGTGATTTATTCCATTGGAGAACTACAGAAAAATTATTCTAGCGTGATGCTTGGCTGGTGGTGTATTGGTTAAATGTAACTCGGGCGAGTGATTGCACAGTTGTAGGTCGAGAAGGTGATTGTATTTTTGTAATACAATCTAAGCTAAAGTTACACAACAATAAGGTACAGAATTTCATTTTTGTGATTATGTAGAATATGATGTAATGTGTATCTGAGACTTGCAAACATTAAAAAAGAGCACCTGCATCCTGCACCTTGAGCAAATAAGCTTTTCAATGCTGTGCAGGTTTTTGAACATTACTTCACATATTGTATTTATTGTTGTAATCTTTATGTAACGACACTTCACTCTGCTAAATTGAACAAGCCATTATTTCTGTGGTATTGTGGTAATAAATGCATGGTAAAATATTTTGATGTGTGCAAACATATGTGATTTAATGTCCAGGCTGGATGTGATATTTTATTATACCGTTTTTAATAGCAGATCTCTACATTAAGACTCCTCCTTCTGTCCAATCTGATATCATAGGTTTTTCAATAGTCTTCAAAATTAGGTCAATACAGGATCACTGAAACCACCATGATGTGTTAGAAAACTAATCTTAACTGATTTATGAACATCTCTTTACCTCCTTCTAAATTATCAGAAATCATAGTGTATATTTCATACTGACTACTGTACAAGTTTAAAAAGCAGTACTTATAACTAGAAACATGCCTTTCCTAAAGGAAACGTATAATGATTGCACAGCTTGGATCATTCTCCCACCTTAGAAAAACAAGTTTCCTAATTTGAACACTGGGTGTCCGTTTACCTATGTGTCACACACACACACACACACACACACACACACACACACACACACACACACACACACACACACACACACAAACACAAAAAGGGCATGACACTCTCTTTCCCCCTCCCCCTCGATCTCACTCTCTCCCCTCCCCCTCTCTTTCTCCCCCTCACAAACACACACACAAAGAGTGAGTGAGCCAAAGTGTGCTGGAGACCCGAGTGAAAGTGCTCGCAAGCCCAAGTGAAATGCGCGTGAGCCAAAGTGCTCGCAAAACCGATCGGAATGCGCCCGAGAGCGAGTGAGCCAAAGTGTGCGCGAGACAGAGTGGAGATATGATGATATTTGTGAATAATTCACATGGATTCCAACGTAATTCGTGTGGAAGCCACAGGGCGGCAATGGTGAATAAAGAGCAAAGATTATGGCTGCACCCAAAGTGGTGTAGTGAGATCTCATCTACACACCATCCATTGTCATTATAAAGTGTTGTCAAAATACAAAAGATATATTCATGCTTTATGTTGGTCCATTTGTTTTCTTTTTACACAATTAACTGTAGTGATGTAGAAAGGTATTTTAGAGAGCTTAACACTTGTGTATTTTTAATGCAGTCAAAACGGGAGAGTCTAAAACGTTTGACACAAAAAGCTTAACGTGTCTTAATGTACTAAAACAGTGAGCTATGATCATCAAATTGTTCTCAATTACTACTGATCATAAGCACTCTCTACTGCTGAAAGGTTAACCTTTTTCCCATTCAAACCCATTATAAGGAAACAGCTTAACATGGCGTATGTATACTATTTTCTTTTCATGCACCATTTCTGCTTAATTATGATCAGTATAATGATGGAGAAAAGTCTGCACGTCATTATTTTAGTACATTTCCTCAGTAAGCTCGGTGTATTTGGTTTTACTTTCCGTTCAAGTTACAGGTTAAATGTTTCAGCAGCAGAGAGCACTTATGATTAGTAGATGTTCAGAAAAATTTGGTGCTCCTAAGTTGTTATTTTAGTACATTAAGTCACTTTAAGCATTTTTCATTTTAAGCGTTAAAGACTCTCCATGTTAAAACCCAAATGTATCCTGGCCCAAGTGACTTGCTTTAGCACTTATACTCGGTCTCGCTCACACAGGCTTGCTCGAACTTTCCCTCTCTCTCATGCAGTTTCACTCTCTCACATCTTCACACAGTTTTTGTCATAAATGGCATTTCATGCACAAGCACACAGACCTGAGATACACTAATTTCAATGAATTCCAATGGGAGTGTGCACACTTCAAACAAATGCTTGTAGCTCAGTTACGATAAGTACAAAGGACAAACAATTTGGTGCAAATATTATGCAGATTGAGCAAAAAATGGTCATGTTATCACAGGTTAAACACCAAAGAAACATGTGCTGACCCGCTCAGAAAATTATGAAAAAAAAAAGCCAAAATTATTTATTGAGGCTGAGACACCACACTGTACTGTGAAATCATTTCAAACGTACTGGTGTTAGAAAAGGGACATTTCCCTACCATTTAAATGAAGTCTCTAAATGAAAGTATCAAGTTTTTATGAGAAAATGTACAGTTGAATAGGCCTGTCCAGGCTGAGGAGCAGAGTGGATTGTGACATCACACACTGTAGCCTTCCCCATTCAAATGAATGGAGGGCTACTGAAAGAGGGAAAATATGGGAAGGATGAGTGTGATCGGTCTGAAAATTGATGTGACGGGTCCCAGTGTACCCAAGTCAGGCTAGGTCAGTGAAATTTCATGGCTATATCCTGAAAATCAAAAAGTACAGCAGGTTGACCAAAAATTCCATAAAAATGAATGGGAAAAAACAAGTGTAGCAGGCAAACGAGTGTGCTCATCAAAAAGCTGTATACAAGCCTGAATCACACCATCAAGCCAGACAATCTGGAGTTTGAACGTAGTCGATAGCTCCAAAACTGCAGGACTATATATGCCGCAAAATTTTGGCAGAAAAATAAAGTGTAAAATAATAATATACGTTGAGTACATTATAATTGAGCATTGCATTAATTAAAATATTGTAACAACAGGAACATGCCTGTAATTAACATATAATAGTCTAAAATTTAGTAACAGCAGATTTTCCCACTAATTCTGAAATAGTGGCAATTTTTTGTACTGTTTCTTTTTTTTAAGCACACACACACACACACACACACACACACACACACATATATATATATATATATATATATATATCCTGTAACTGTTTGAAGCCTGCATGAGTCATATGACCATCAAGCATTTTGGACCTCCGTTGACACGACTGTGATTCTCTATAAGTCTCTGGGGGTGAACAGCAAGTGGCTCATTATCATTTAAAGAAACAGGCACTGAAAGTGGCTGTTTTGAATAGGGTTGTTTAGACAGAGTGAGAAGGCTACTGTGGGGCTTGTGGTGTTTTGACCAAAGCAGGTATCAGACATTTCATTAGGAAACAGAACTGTGGAGGATTTGTTTGGACTCCAGTTACACACACTTAGGACTGTACTGTCTGTGGCTCGGTGTGTGTGTGTGAATTGATGCATGTACCAATGTGTGACATGTTTGTTTCTGGCTTGTTTCTGGTTTGTTTCAAATTTCACCTGCTATCGAGTCCGAAAAACAACTAGCTCTCTGGTTGAGTGGAAAACTCACCCGAGTGTGTCTCTTGACTCAGTGCCATAAACAAACTGTTCACTTCAATAAACATGTTAGGTGACAACGAACCATGTCCAAACAGGGTAAAAAATCCACAATCAAAATCAGTTTTTGTCTCCTTTTCATTAAAACACAGCCAATCATTTTCTCTGAACCCTAGTCGCCTAGATATGCCAGAGGAACTTATCCCACCCCCATGTTGGGGACCCACTCTATAGAGGATAAACTGATTCAATCAGGAACTATAAGAAACATCTCTGTGAGTTGCATTTATTCGGAAAAACACAAAAACACTGGTTGTAGATTTTATTCAGTGTGTGGAGCTTATTCCCTCCATGTGTCATTCACCAATTTAAGAGCTAATGACAGATTACACTCCCACTCTCACGTGAAATCAGTGTCAAAACTAATGTGAAAAAAAATACTGGGTGAGAACTAGGAAGGGATAAAAAAAAGCAAAGGGTAAAGGATAAAAGAGTTTTAATTTGTTTTCTTTCTTCCTCTTGTTTTTACCTTGTTCCCCCTCTCTTCTCTTCCTTCCAGTCTCTCTCATTCTTATCTGCATGTGTGCTCTTCCTCCCTCCCTTCTTTCACTCTCTTTTTAATCTGTCTGAGCTTTGTTCTTTTGTCTTTGTCCTCATTTTTCTCTCTCTCTCTCTTCCACTCACTCTCATCCATCCTCTCCCTCGTCCACCAGGGGGCAATGTGCCAGCGTCTTTAACGCTGAGAAAGCAGACGGTCGAGTGGCCAAGGCGGTCTCAGAGGACGAGCGGAAAATAGAAAAACCACTCCACACAGTGCTAAAGGCCAGCCGCGGAGGAACAGAGTCAATAATTAAAGGAGTGAAAGAGGGAGGAGAGAGAGAGAGAGTGAAAACAGAGCCAAATATGCTTGAGAACTGGTAGAGTATGAGAGAGAGAAAGAGAGAGAGAGAGAAAGAGCATGACAGAAAGAGTGTGGATACAGGAAGAAAAGGGAATGAAAGGAAAAAGAGGAAGTGAGAGAGAAAAAAAGTAAAAAAACAGAAACAAATGTTGGTGTACCTAAAAAGAGACAGAAAAAAGAGGGAATGGGGGGAATGAAAAAACAGAGAAATGTAAGGAAGAGTAAAAAAGAAAGCAGATAGAGAAAGTGTGAAACAAAAAGGAATTGGAGAGAGACATAAAAACAAAAAGGGCAGGGGCAGGAGAGGTTGAGTTATTATTGGTAAGGAGCTGATAAAAAGCTGCTGAAGTCTCTTGGCATCACTGACGTACAAGCGCCTTTTCTTTTCCCTCATGGAACAAAAAGAAAATCCTCCAGATATGTTAAACCCACACACACACACACACACACCTTCACAATAGCCCTTGTGTTGATTTGTGTTCGCCTTTCAGGCCATAAGCGACATTTAATTCACAAAGAACAGCAATAGTTCACACTTACACTCACACACGCAGACACACAAAAACACACTGCAAGAGAAAGATAAAAGAACACAAGATCGCGAGGGCGAGGGAGGATGGTTTCCAGACGACAAAATAGCAACATTTTAATAAAACATCTCAAATCTGTACTGTGAGTGCATTTATCACTGTACATGAGTGTGCGTGTGCTTATGTGTATGTGTGTGTTCGCTCTCGTCTAATCCTGCCTTCATACGCTGGTGGAACATAAATTCATTTAAAAACCAAATGTGAAAAATGAGAAACCCTATAGAGATTTTACATCCAAGAAAAAACAAGAAAAAAAATCATAACTAATTACAGAATCTGTGTCTTGCAGATGGTCTGTGCCCTATCATTGTCATGAAAACAATAAAACACACAATAAGACTCCAAATTCAAATCAACTTTCACACAAGACAAATATCAAGTACCAAAAAAACACCAAAAATTACATTAAAAAACTCACCTCTAATGAAAAAAAACAATAATTTCTGTAAATACTTCACAGTTGGTGATTATTTATGAACAATTATTCAATAAAGAGTAAAGAATATGTGACCTGTTGCTCATTTATTACCAGTGGAAATTTCTGAAAATTTTCAGAACAATTTTTGGAATTTATGAGTTGTTACTAACCTTCTCCCAAGTTGTAAACTGGGAAACAATCCATAACCTATCCCTGACCTGTCCCCTATTGGGAAAGAGCTCATGGTTAAGAAGTCTGGATTTGTGCAGAAACTCTGATTTCCTGTAGAAGGAAAAGGGGCGTGATTTTGAATCATGTTCTGTTTCGCCCTAATCTGATGATGTTGGAATGGACCTCTTGCTGTTCCCACTGCTCCTGCCCAATGTTTCCGCTCTCCTTTGAGGGCAGAGATGAGAGCAGTGGTAAAATTTCCTGGATGCATCGTTAATTTGAGCAGTGAGAGGAAAAAAGTCTGCTCCCTGAGGGGACGACTGGACAAATGCAGTGAGAATAATGAAGCGACTACATACAGAAACACGGGCTGACCACAGAATCCAACCAGCGGGAATCAGACTTCAATCAGACACTCTGCTGACGGCAGAGTGTGTGTGCGTGTGTCCGAGTGCCAAGCGACTGCCTGCTGAGGGATCATAATGTGCTTTTACTGTTTTACTGGCCTTGAATTTGAATATGGAGATTCTTGTGTGTGTGATTGAGAATGCGTGCTAGTGACTCTCTATCTCTGCAATAATGCCTTGAACAGAAGTAAAGCCTTGACACACAATGAAGCTACTGTGTGCGTGTGTAAGTAGGGTTCTGGCTGCAGTGTGACTATCAGAGCGAGGCCGTGTGTCAGTTTGTGTAAGAGTTCTGACACTAATGGGGACAAGAGCTGTCACAACACACCCACACACAGCTGAATTAAAACTAGCCTTAGGGCTGGGCAGTATAACGGTAATACCGTATACCGTGTTATTTAAAAATGTGGACAGCGTGAGGGCGGTATTTCAAAATTACCATGTGTGTGGTGTGTCAAATTTCTATTCTGTGTCTTTAAGTACAAGCCTAGTAGCCCACCACATTAATTATGCTTGATATGAACCACACATTGCTGGAAAAAACATCTGCTATGAAGTGCTAAAACACAAGTGCCTGTTAGCTGGCCAGCTGTGCTTCTAAACAGTGTAGAATCATCTTATTCCAGCACCAGTCACTGAAATTTGCTCTCAGAAACAAGTATTTATAGTCAACAGGTGTGTCGGTGTGCACTGTCGGATTGTGCTGAGCTGAACGCTTCACTTGATCCACACCACAGATATGAGGCTCATGCAGCAAAGCAGTGCACAGTACACCACACCTCCCACTGTAATACGGTACACTGTGTTAATATTATGAGACAGTTACCGCCCATCCCTAACTAGCAGACACTGCCTGTTTGAGGACTAGTGTTGTCATGATACCAAAATGATGACTTTCGATACAATGCCTGCCTAAATATCTCAATAGCGATACTGAAACGATACCATGGCAAAAAAAGGATGTTCAGCAAAATCACTGGTGTGTGCTTGTTAAGTGTGACGCCACAAGTGAGGTTTTGCTATTTCTGGGTCCAATTGCACCTTCGGTCCCATGTCATACATTCACAGGCCTTGTTTGCTGTTTGAATAATGCTGAATGCCTCAATAAATCATGTGATCTCAGTTTGGGAGTTCAGAAAAGGAATTCATTCAACATAAAAGGAAGCAAACCTGTGTGTTTGCCAGCACTTTTTGCACATTTGCAGCTCATTCTGATCTGTGTGAGCTGCTGTGTGGACCGACTGTGCTGCTCTGTCTCTGCAGCAGACGAGCCGCATTGAGGGAGCTGTGTCTCCCGGAGCTCCGTCTATGGGAGCAGAGAAGCCATGGAGAGAGAGAGCTGTCTCTCCCGCTCACGGTCAGTGCCGGTGTTCTAACAAGGTGTGCTAGAGGTAGATTTTTTCTATACTGTAAAGTAGCTAAGGTTTGCACTGAAAATAACTGGTGCGTGTTTTTTGTTATCTTAAATAACTTGCTAGAAGTTCTGAAAAGAGAGGGAAAGTGCTGGGGGTGCACACTGCCCCCCGTTTCACACGTTGGAAATATCGTGCTTATTTTAAACACTCCTTCTTAAAGTATCGGTACTGATTATATTGGGCATTGTACTGTTTTTAATGATAAAGTATTGGGATACTTTTCTAGTATCTGTATACCGTGCAACACTATTGGGGACAGGTTCCTCTTAGGTCACACACACTCACCTGTTTCAGGGTCGATGCTGAAGTGCTGGGACCCAGCTCCCAGGAGCTGGTATGTGATGTGGGCATTGGATCGGATATCAGCGTCCACCGCAGAAACCTGCAGCACCAGGCGTCCAGCAGTAGAGTCCTCAGCCACTCGCTCTTTGTACATAGACTGGAGGGAGAGGGAGAGAGAGAGAGAGAGTGTAAGTAATCATCTGGGACAAATTTTATTTTATATTGCTATACATTACTGTACAATGTTTGGGCACTCCAGTTCACAGAAAGAACAAAATAATGAGAAAGAAAGAAAAAGAAACAAAGAAAATTAGAAAAATGTGTAGGAGAAAGAGAGACAAAAAAAGTAAAAGAGACTGAAAATAAGTGAAAGAGAAAGGAAGCAATAGAAAATTATGAGTTAAAGAGAAGAAAAAGAGAAGACAAAAGAGAGGGAAAGAATTGAGATAAAGTGTGCTGAGGAAAAGAGGCAAATAAATGAAAGAAAAAATACCCTGAAGATTAGGAGAACAAATAGCCAGATATAGAAAAATCCAGAGAGACAGAAGGAATGAGAGCAAGACAGGGACAGACAGAAAGAGTAAGATCATAAACAAGAGTGAGAGATGAAGACAGAAAAAAGGAGACATGAAGAGAGAGAAAGAGAAATAAGATAAAGAAAATAGAATATTGATAGAGTGTGAGAGACCTAAGAGATAGAGACAGAGAAGTAGGTGGGTGGACAAACAGAACAAGAAGAAGGATAGAATAAAGACAGAGAGAGTGAAATAAGTGCAACAGATTGTGGGGGGTGTGGAATAAGTGTAAATAAAAAAGAAAAAAATGAAGCAGAACGATTAGAGACAGTGACTGTGACATATCTGTTATTCGAAACACACACACACACACACGCGCGCGCACACACACAGACTTTCAAAAACCATGGCCAGAGCAGAATGATCTTTCTTCGTGTCTGAAATGCTGCATTTTACACAAAAACCTTTACAAACATTCATTTACTAACATTCTCTCTGTTTTCCATGAGCTTTTCTCTTTAACTGACACTGATGAACTGAAACTTACAAACACACACACACACTCCTACCTTTTCGCAGACTGGGCTGTTGTCGTTGGCATCCAGCACCTTGACCTCCACCATGGCTCTGGCAGCAAAGGTACCATCCGTAGCGGTGATGTTCAGCAGGTAGTTGTCCATTTCCTCTCTGTCCAGTGGCTTACGCACAAACACCTTCCACTCTCCCTGAGCCAACTCCACACCAAATTGTCCCAAGGGGTCGCCACCTGCATACCACAAGGTACACATATAAACCTTAGAGGTTGCAGGTTATCACTCATCAAAACCAAGCATGTTCCCGACCTGTATTTGAACAAGCTGAGTTCTGTTTAAAGTGCAGAACCTAAACTTGAAGTTTGTCGTCAGAATCTTACAATAGACTTGGAGACACCAGTCCATCACAGTGTATCACAAACACACCCACTCACTTTTGCACTGCCAATTAATCTAGCACTGTGTAGTCACCTGGAGAAACCCACACAGACACACTGAGAACCTGAGGCATGGATCAAACCCAAAACAGCAGGACCCTGGAGCTTTGAGTTAGCTACACTACCTGCAGCACTGCTTCTCATGTTGGTAAGGTTAAACATCAAATACTCTTTGTATTGTCTTTTACCTTCTGCCCCACCACAATTGTGTAAATAGGTTTGGGTTGGAAAACCTGTTGTAAATGTAATGCTACTGTAACTAATAAGGCATTAAGTCTTTGAAGGGTTAATGATCTAATACTAAGAGGGAAGATGCATGTGTATGCCAGCACTGCACAGATTTCAAAGCTGTCTGCCAAGAGAGATGCGCTAAGTGACAGCTCACACTTAATCAGCTGACATTCCTCTGATGTTTGCCTTGATGATATCGGCTGTATCAGAGAGTTGACGCACCACTGAATCTCAGGCAATTAGGCGCTTGTAAAACTCACAAGTCTGCATCCACCCAAAGTTCTGTGTGTTTACCGAGGTATGGGATCATTCACAAAAACAAATATCAGCTGTGTTTGATTCAAGAGAGACACCAATCTCTGTTGTAATCAAAGATCACGCTAAAAGGAGTATAACGAGGCAATGTGGTTTGCCAGCAAATGAAGAGCTACTCATCATCGCTGTGGTCCTGACATCTTTGGATATTCAGCTTGGCACAGTTGTTCACAAAAGCTAATTAACGCTAGAGCTCGCCTATTCCCCCTGCCAATTTCTAAGAGTTATTGGTATAATTACACAAGGAAGACTTTTTTTTCCAGTGACCCAAATATTTAGACGGGCACATTGGAATTTGTTTACAGATTAAATGGGATGCATATTTGAACAAGCAGATGATATCTTCATAGTAACTTGTGCAAGTAGCTTGGCAGCGATGAGATGTCATTAGCGCAGAGTAATTGAGTGCTTGCGGATTACCGATATCTTAAAAACGTGCTCTACATCAGCTTCACATGTAGCAGACAAAGTTTGAGGGGCAAGACAACATTGAAAGAACTTGCATGCAGAAGTGAACAAAAATGGACTTACCTGTGATGAAGTATTCCACTTGTTTGTTAATGTCCTCAGAGTCTGCATCTGTCGTACTGAGGATGGCAATCACACCTCCAGGTGGATCGTCTTCACTGACAGTGCCTTTGTAGATCTCTGCTGTAAAGCGAGGTGGGTTGTCATTTACATCTGCAACCATCACATCTACCTTGGCATGAGCAGTCAACTGCACTTTGTCTCCTCGGTCAGAGGCCTGAACTGCAACATTGTACCTGTCCCTCTCTTCACGGTCCAGTTCCTTCAGTGTGGTCACCCAACCTGTCTCGCTGTTAATGGCAAACAGCTCAGTTATCTCTGGCAAGTCTTGGACAGGATCAAGACTGTAGACCACCTGCCCATTAGTGCTGGAGTCTAAGTCAGTTGCTTTAACCTGTATCACAGAGGTGCCACCTGGAAGGTTCTCAGCCACAACGGCCACATAAGGGTCTGATTCGAAGAGGGGAGGGTTGTCGTTGATGTCCTTGATTTGGACACTAATATCCACAGAGGAGACAACTTCAGTGCCTTCATGTTGGCTTTGTGCTTGGAGAGTGAGCTGATACCACTTTGTGCTCTCATGGTCCAGGGTCTTCTCCAACTTAAGCGCTCCCGTTTCAGGGTCAACTACGAACACATCATCCTTGTTGCTCTCAAGTGTGTTCCCCTTGATCAGACTATAGGTCACAGGCTGGTCACTTTCTGCCTGGATCACATCTATCTCAGAACCCAGAAGACGATCCTCATCAACAGCAAATCTATAGTGTGGTTCGGCAAACTTTGGCAACTTGACCTCTTGGGGCAGTATCCTGACATAGACTGGGACAACCGAAGATCGTGAGGGATTTCCACCATCCTTTGCACGAACAATGAATGTGTACAGCTCATTCTCTAAACCTATGAGACTTTCTTTGGTCACAATGACACCAGTGATAGGATGGATTTCAAAGTTCTCTGCTACGTTATCAGTGTCTGCTTCAATGGAGTAAGAGATGTCAGCATTGCTTCCTTCATCCATGTCAGAAGCTGCAGTTTTAAGCACTGTAGTACCTTTAGGAACATCTGCAACTACGCTGACTTTGTACTCTATGGCTCTGAACTGTGGGGAGTTATCATTGATGTCAGTTAGGATCACACTGATGGTGCAGAATCCAACTTTGCCACCACCATCTTTTGCCATCAAAGAGATGGGAATGACTTTCTCCAAAGCATTCTCACGGTCCAGACTCTCCAAAGTGAAAATTTCACCATCTGCATTGACAGAGAACTTTTCTTTAGCAATGTTGTTGACTATGTGGTACGTAAGTCTACCATATGGACCTGCATCACTGTCTGATGCTTGGGCCTCTGCTACCAATGTCCCAACTGGGGAATTTTCCAAAAGCTCAACAATATAGTCAACTTGAGGGAAGGTGGGACTGTGGAAGTTGGCTCCATTGACACTAACCTTCACCAGAGCAGAGTTCCTGAAAACGCCATCGGAAATGGAGACATTGAGGTTATAGAGGGACTCCATATGTGGCTTCTTGTGATTGGAAATAAAGATAACTCCAGAGTGTTTGTCCATGGCAAAGTTCTGCTCCTCATTCCCTGCCAGGATTGAGAACTCAAGTTTTGCACTATCAGAGCTGTCTGCATCCGAAGCCTGAACCTGAGTCACAAAATGTCCACGGGGAGCCAGCTCGCTGATCGCAGCTTCATACAAATTTTGTGAGAACATCGGAGCATTGTCGTTAAGGTCAGTAATTTCAATCATCACAGAGACTTCACTTGACAGAGCAGGGACTCCTCCATCCACAGCTCTGACTGTTAGCTTGTGTTGGGATTTCTCCTCGTGGTCCAGCATACGTGCTGTCCAGATAGTCCCGGAGTCACGATCGATTGTGAAGTACTCAAAGTCCTTCTCTTTATCTTCCACTAGCTGGTAGAAGAGCAATTTGTTGTTACCAGTGTCAGCATCGGTGGCAGAAACTTGTACTACAGAGGTACCAATCACTGAAGCTTCAGAAAGGTTTGTGTTATAAGACTTGGCACTGAACACAGGTGGGTTGTCATTCACATCCTCTAAGATGATATCAACAAAAACTTCAGCTTTAGCACCAGTTAGGGAGTCAATGGCTCTTACACTCAGCTTATAGGCAGGGTGAGTTTCAAAATCGAGAGGCTGAACAACGTGGATGACACCAGTATTGAAATTGATGGAGAACTGACTATAAGGATCCCCTTCTGAGATGATGTACACTATCCTAGGCCCTTCAGAATCACTGGCCTGGACGTGGACAATGGGTGTGTTGAGCTGTATGTTCTCAGGTATCTCCAGACTATAGAACGGTTTCTCAAACACAGGTATGGCTTTGTTTACTACGGTTATAGGCACTTCAACTGTTGCGGACAGAGATGTTTCCCCGCCATCTGTAGCCACAACCATGACCACAAACTCAAAGTTTAGAGAGTCCTTCTCAAATGGCTTTTTCACAGACAGTTCACCATCTGAACTGACCTGAATGTAATCATTCAGTTCCTGTAGGTGATATTTGATCTCTGCATTGTGCCCAGTGTCTGCATCTACTGCAGTCACCTGTCTGATGATGTGGCCCACTTCAGCATCCTTCTGGACCAGACCATGGTAAGGCAGGTTGACAAATATAGGAGAGTTGTCATTGATGTCCTCAACGGTTACTGTCACAAGAATGTGAGCTACATCAGATGGCTTGCCCTCCTTGCTCACTTCCACCACAATGTCATAAGTATCCTGCTCCTCACGGTCAAAAGGTATGCCCGTCGATGAGAGAACCCCGGCTGTACGGCTAATCTCAAACCTCTTATCAGGGTTCAAAATTGTGTAAAACAGAGGTTCATTTACTTGGTTACCCACAGCTGCAAGGACAGCCAGTGTCTTTTTCTCTTGTGAGTTCTCCTGCACTGAAGCCTTGTAGGAGTTTTGAGTGAATTTCAGACTGCTGGCTTTGTTCTCTTTAACGTTTATCTTCACTGATGCCATTCTTGAAAACCTACCATCAGACACCCTAACTCTTAGCTCATACCTGCTTCTCAACTGTGTGACATTTTGTATGGTAATAACCCCAGAGACAGGGTCCATTCTGAACTTGTCACCAATATTCCCTTCGGCAATGGAGTAGAGGAGTCTAGCATTAGCTCCTGAGTCAGAATCACTGGCGTTGATGGTGATGACTTCCACACCTTTGTAAGTTGGCACTAGAACTGTGGTCTCATACAATTCCTGACTAAATTGAGGTGGACAGTCATTGACATCTATGATCTCAATGGTGACGTTGGCAGCCTTCTCTGCAAAATGACGTGGGATTCCCATATCATGAACTTGAACAGTGAAACGGAAAACAGATTTCTGCTCATAATCCAGTTCTGTTGTTGTTCTGATTGCGCCAGTGCTGGAATCGATAGCAAAGTAGTTGTGGGCAAATGGTTCCACAATCTGGTACACTAACCTAGCATTGGCATCACAGTCCATGTCTAAAGCACGGATGACAAGAGGTGTGCTGTCTTTGGTGAGGACCACACTTTTCACAGGAGATGACTCACTGATCATTCCAGTAAATTCATCTTGGATGAAGACTGGAACATTGTCATTTTCATCTTTCAGGTGAATGAGGAGTGTGGCATTGCTGGCTTGGCCAGCCATGTTGGTACCCTGAATGGTTAGCTTGTACGATGGTATAGTTTCGTAATCTAGAGCCCTCTGTGTCACAACCACTCCAGAGTTGGGATTAATGTCAAAAGCTCCATTCAGGTTCCCATCTTTGATCTGGTAAAAGACTGAAGATTGACTGGTGGCTGTGACCAGACTCACAAATGTTCCAGGAAGTGCAGTTTCGCTAACCTCAGCAGAAAATTCCTTCTCTGTGAATTTAGGCTTGGCATTGTCTGAGATGGTAACTGTGATGTCCACGGTGGCTGTGGCACAGAGGGGCGGAGTTCCTCTATCTGTAGCTTTCACAATCAGCTCGAACTGGTTTTTGTTGCTTCTGTCCAGCTCTTTTGCCACAGTGATTGTCCCCAGGACAGGATCAATAGCAAAGGAATTAGCCACATTTCCTAAGAAAGAGAAGAACAAATGTGTATCACATGTCTAAAGTTTTGGAAATCCTGGAGAACTGAATCAATATTCTAATTTTATCTTTGACATTTAATTACTGATTTCTCTGTGACTACATGCCAGGACCCTGATATTGCTCATGGACCTACTTCTATTTCATGTTAGTAATGTTGCACAAAGTATGGAGAAGCCATAGCCATAGAGCAAATAAATTAATCCTAATTCCCATAAGTAATTTTGGCTATGCAACGTCTGTCATATCCTCCTAATATCAGGGTGGCATCTAGCTGAACCCAAAAGTTACACTTTGAGAGACTGATCAGGTTTTTCACCTTCCAGTCTCTCATAGATTTTGGAGAACATCCAGGTCAGGCTTGCATCCACTTTGGGGAATGCTGACTGATTGGGTCTTGCAGTTCAATTAGTCAGAGTTATCCCAGACTCGTCAAAAATGTGCGATCTCAACATGGCAGCCAGCACTACAGAGGCATTCCTGCTTTGCTGTACAAACACTGGGTGTTTATTGAGACAACAATCATGGGAAATGGAGGGGAGGGATCTACTGCATGCTTTGTTGTTTGACTTTTCCTACATCTCTTGTCCCGCAGCTGTAATTCTCCCTCTTTTTCAGTGTTGTTCTCTTGGCTTTAACTTGGATTTTCCATCTCTCCCTGTTCCTCTCTCCTACTCTTTTCTCTCTCTCCCTCTCCCTCTCTCATTCTGTGATACGTCATGGCAGAGTGTGTCAAACGTGTCATTCATGAATAAGTCTGGTGGGTTGAAGACCTTTAGATGGCACACATACACTCTCCCACTTTCCTCTCGCTGTGCATGAACTTTATTCACAGACACACAAAGCAAGACATGGATGACATGACTGGAATGCTAGGCCTTCCACTGGGGGTCTGTCACTGTCCACCGGGGGTCTGCTACATCTCACAGTAACTCTACATTTCATACACCAGTGTTTACATGCACTGCGTTACAGGCAGAACTTGCTGGCTTAGCTACAGTGGAACAGGTGCTTTCTCTGACACATGTTAGGCCAAGCCATTGCTTCTTTTCTAACTATTGCTAACAGCTCAGCACATCAGAGGACAAGGCAAAGTGTCCAGATCTGTCATGCTCACACACCCATGCGAGCTAGTATCATGAGCAGACAGATGAGAGGAGAGAAGGGGCCATCCCACCTTCCCAGAGAACATGGTCATCTAAGACTTTCTTGGGCTTCCAGTTTTGAACAGCTGAATTTTTATCAGGGATCCAACCAGAAACCTCATGTTGACAGGGCTCTCTCTTAAGACTACTGCACCACTTGGGGCAAAACTATGTTCGTGTTGATTAAGTAAGTTAGAAAACTAACAGCCCACTCTTGGGAAAACTATAGACCACAAACATGTTGCAGTGTTCAAAAATTTGGAGAATTTCATCGGAAACCATGACTTTGAATGTGAAGTTCAAATTTTAAAGTTAAGAAAAGAAGCATTAACATGGCATCAGTGCTAACTACCTGATTCGATGCTGTAGATGATCTCAGCATTCTGGCCCTTGTCCTTGTCAAGGGCGGTGACCTGCAGGACCGTGGACCCCACAGCCGCTGACTCATATACCCGACCCTTATATGGAGCCCCAGAAAACCAGGGGGCATTATCATTACTGTCTTCCACATTCACTATTACCCTCACCAGGTTCCTCTTTACTGGGATGTCCTGATCTCTCACCTAGACATGAGAGAGAGAGAGAGAGAGAGAGAGAGAGAGAGAGAGAGAGAGAGAGAGAGAGAGAGAGAGTTGGTGAATGTTCTTGTTGTCTAGTCTCTGGACCATGTACAATATAATCAAAGACAGAGGAAGACAGACATGTAGTCCTACCATGGCAGTGAGAGTGTGCTGATGCATGGTCTCATGGTCCAGTCTCTCAGCTGTGTACAGGGCCCCGGTTCCCGGATCCAGACGGAACTTGCGGAGGCTGAAAGGGTCAGTGCTGCTGAGGAGGGTGTAGGTCAGCTTGTTCTTCTCATCCCGGTCAGTCGCACTCAGACGCAATACCTCCGTCTCCACAGCAACATCCTCAGCAACTGTCACCACGTATCGAGCCTCAGAAAACTGGGGCCGGTGATTGTTAGTGTCAATCACTTTGATCAAGACCTGAGAGAGAAAGAGAGAGTGAGCAAATGAGCAATTCAAGGGAGAAATAACTAAAGAAAAAAAACAAGAGAGGAAAAGAAACAAGAGTGAAAAATGAAAAATATGGAGAAATATGAAAAAGAGAGAGAGATATGAAGAGATATTTCTGTTGCTCTGAGGCGGCGATTGACTCTCTCTCTCTCTCTCTCTCTCCTTCTCGCCGAAGGATCAATGAGGGCCAAACGCTGCTCGTCACACTGAGCTGTGTGTGTGTGTGTGTGTGTGTGTGTGTGTGTGTGTCTGCGGGCCTTGGGAAAATGTTACAGTGACATTTTCTCATACTAAATACCAGCTCACACGCCTTCGTGATGTAAACGGATGTATTTCATTAACAGTTATAAAGCAGCGGAGCAGAGTGAAATGTCAGGCCAAGAGCCAGGCGCATAATTAATTGACTGTTGATGGACTAACCTGATCGCTAATAAACAAAACACACAAACACAATCAACATAAATAATAAAAAAAACACAACCTACTTATTATTAAAAAAAAAAAAACATTTTTATGTGTGGGTGAGGTGCCTACAGTGACACAGGGCAGGGGAAGGGAGACTGTCAATATTAACCAACAGAGTTATTAGATGAGCCAAGTCTCTCTGAGAAAATTTGGTGCATCCCCCATCTTATAAATCCTCCTCCAGTGCTGGACACGGAGAGCCCTGCTTTCGATGCACTTTATGATGTAGTTAAACTGGGGAAGAACTGGAAGACTTACACACCTAACATTGTCAGTATAAGTGCTAGTCTCTCTCTCTCTCTCTCTCTCTCTCTCTCTCTCTCTCTCTCTCTCTCTCTCTCTCTCTCACTCACACACACACACACAGCCATACAGTTGTCTGGTTTTATCAAAGCCAACCAACCGTCTAGTTGGCTTCCTAGAGAGGATTAGAGAGTCCTCTGGGAGTTCTTCACTGGCCGGCTTTTATAGAGCCTACGTGTGTGTGTGTGTGTGTGTGTGTGTGTGTGTGTGTGTGTGTGTGTGTGTGTGACTCAGAAAACCAGAGTGTATTCATGTAAATCCACACAGGCAAAAATGCTTTCATAAGACCAGAATAATGAACCAAACTCAGCACAAAGTGGCCCGATGTATGCCAACCATTAGGGGGCACTGATTAACGTTGGTTTCTTTGTAGATTAATAGCCACAAAAGGAAACTTGGCCCAGAGCCTCAGAACCCACACCACTGGACTTTTCTAACTTGCTCTCGGTCCAAAGGCCCTAGCAGAGTTGAATGGGCTAATAACACAGTAGAGCACCAGGTGGAACCTACAGCATTTTAACATATTCCCCATGAAGAAATGGCAAAAGGACAAATCCACACCAGGATTTCATTCCAACTACCTGGGATCTCAAAGTTTTTCCAATGAGCCTCAAAAAAGGCCTGGGATGGATATATGTTATTTTATTGTGGACAATTTCACACACTTACCCTTTCTCACACACACTCACTAGTGCAAGAAGTATCAAAAACCCACTGAACTCTACCCACTGAACCCACTGAACTCACTATTACCATGAACTTAAATAAATGAACTAGTGCAGAAACTCAGCTTAGTGGCTGTTTTATTTTATTTTATGTGAAATAAATTGTAACATTATAAACAAACAATTTCATAAATAAATAAATGTAGTCTACAAGACAACAAAGTAATTCGAGTGAAGTAGGACGGCCATCACTTGTCTACTGGTGTGTCTCTGTGTGTGCAGAAAAGCTGACACATTGTATTTTTGCATTTGCTAATGTATAGCAATAGCAGCATGTCACTTGTCCCTAAAGAGTGAGAACTTCCTTTTATGAAGTGCCTCCTCTCTTCCCTTTCTTTCTTCTCTTGGTCTCCCCAGACGTCCCCTCCATCTCTCCATCCTGCGAGAGACAGGAGGCTGTAGGGACGAGGAAATAGCGAGGAGAAATGAGAGGAGTTAGTGAGAAAGAGCTAGAGGGTGGAGTACTTTGTACCTCTCTCTCTGTCTGGATTGTATCCTGTGCCCAAAGTGGAATGCAGCTCTGTGTGCATGTGTGTGTGTGTGTGTGTCAGCTGATCCCTGAGGAGTGTTACAATGGAGTAAGAGGCCCACCGGCAATGAGAAATCACACCAGTGCACACACATACTAAATAATCTCTCTGCTGATCTGTGTACACCCACCACTCCACACACAACTCTATAAATAGATGTTAGTGAAATATCTATTAGCCTCCAGTTCACTCAACTCTCCAAAAAAGTCCTAACTAGAAAGAGCCACGTGGCCCACACTCTCTCAGACTGTGAGCTTTCGGGAGAGAAACTGGAGCAACAAAAAAAAAAAAAAAAAATTCTTTACTGGGATGTTACTTACAAACTGTTCAAATTCATAAAAAAGAACTTAGGACTAAATGTCTGTAATGTATAATAATAAAAGTGGCTGGGTAATAACAATAACTGGGTGTTAGCAAAGCAGGTAGGGCAAAAATGAGCAAAAATCTGGTAAGAAACTAGCACAACAGGCAACATTTCACTGACAATAATATATAAAATGTACCAAAAAATACCATAATTTTTTCCCTAACACGATACACTAATGTTTGAACAAAACTCAATAACTAAATACATACATGATTTGAATAACTACCATAAAATAGCACAACTGTAAAAGTTAAACTGTTAAAAAAAATAATTTGCAATCCATAATACCGAATAAACACTAATAGGATAAAAGTCATAGTGCGAATAAAATTTACCGTAACACTGTATACATGTCTTGTTTAAACAACAATTGTGTTAGTGCTACATGGACTTCATTTCAAAGACAATTATTAACCATATTAAAATAATATCATAAAACCATATGATACTTCTCCCTGAGACACGTTGAGGGTAAATTAATTCAATAACAGCACCAGCATCTACCACAGATATTAGCAAATATACTAGTGAAGAAAGTAGCAATGTAAGAGAAACTAGTACCACATGTAATTTTTTTATTGCTAGCATTACTAATCAGATAGAATACATGAATTATATTAGATCCTGAAATGTATGTGTGCTTATGTTAAAAAACAAAAACAAACCAAGCAAACAAACAAAAGGAGACATTCATTTACTGATGCACTGCTGTGAGTGTGATTTAAGGGTAGATAACCAATACCGCCATAAGAGATCAGAAAAAGAGGTCAGGAAAGAAAATCGTGATTACAAAATTAGCCTTATGCAGGTCACGAGAATAAACAACAAGGGAAAGAAACTCACAAACAAAACAACAACAACAGGAACCCAAAGCCACTCTAAATCCCAACTCCTCAAACTTTAATCTGTTTATTATTCTGTGCCTTCCTCAAAAATAAAATCCCAGCTGCGTCTACGTCTACTGAATTCCTTGTGACAAAACCAAGTGAAACATTTGAGACCCTGCTGAAACGACCTCGTTTGGAGTTGTTCTCCAGAAAGGATGAAGTCACCCTGCATTGAACATGCTCAAGCTCTTCTTAATCTGAGCATAAAGAACCAAAGAAGAAAAAACGAATAAAAAAGGAGTGAGTTGAATCAAACTCATGTTCCCTCCTCATTTTTCTCTCTCTCTGCGGGACAACTAAGATATAATGTCCTGGAAACTAAGGTCATCAGTATTTAAGATCAGATTTAAGATTTAAGTCAGGCTTAATAAAGAAATGTCCTTAAAAATGCATGAAATAAAATGTCAAAGTGCACAGAAGTTGTGGATGAGTTTAAATACCGTAATTCCATATTTTAAATCTAATTAACCTGTTGAAGTATAATATTCACAATTATTAAAGTATAATAATTGGCGCAGCAGGTAGTGTCGCAGTCACACTGCTCCAGGGACCTGGAGGTTGTGGGTTCGATTCCCGCTCTGGGTGACTGTCTGTGAGGAGTTGGTGTGTTCTCCCCGTGTCTGCGTGGGTATCCTCGGGGTGCTGCGGTTTCCTCCCACAGTCCAAAAACACACTTTGGTAGATGGATTGAAGACTCAAAAGTGTCTGGAGGTGCGAGTGTATGTGTATGAGTCGCCCTGTGAAGGACTGGTGCCCCCTCCAGGATGTATTCCTGCCTTCCGCCCAATGATTCTGGGTAGGCTCCAGACCCACTGCTACTCTGAACTGGATAAGAGGTTATAGATCGGGATCAGGAGCCTACCCGGAATAACTGGGTGCAAGGCAGGAACGCACCCTGGAGAGGGTGCCAGTCCTTCACAGGGTAACACACACCCACAAACTCTCACCTATAGACACATTTGAGTTGCCAAACCACCTACCAAAATGTGTTTTGGACTGTGGTAGGAAACCGGAGCACTCAGGGACAACACACTAAACTCCTCACAGACAGTCACCTGGAGTGGGAACCCACAACCCCAGGATGCTGGAGCTGTGTGACTGCGACACTACCTGCTGTGCCACAGTGCCACCCCAATTACATATTTAAATGCGCTAATACTTTTAAGTTTTAACAAAATATTTTTAATGGATTGAATGTTTAATTTGATTCTTCAGAAAAATCTGCAACTTTTTACTCAGTATTCTATAGTGGTTTGCAAGCAAGGATGATTTTGTTTTAATACTGTGGAGGCATAGAGTATAGGATGGGCTAGGGAGCTCACAGGGAAGTCAGCATGCACTGCGGGCACATCTTGCATAACATGGTGTGGCTTTGTGCAGGGGTTGACTGTCTTGAAGAAGGGGGGGAGGGGTTTCAGGTGTGTGGTACCCCTGGATCTCAATACACAACCAGCCAGAATTGCTGCTTGTTCCCTCACTTGCTTTCTCCTGTGCTCTTTTAACAGTCTAATAAAAGTTGCTTAAAATGCAGTAAAGGCCATTAAACCATGACTGTTGATGTTACAGTAAATATTTATGCATATTTCTGACATTAAAATGTATGAATTTAAAATTATTAAGGCAACTGATTGCCCGAATACTTCTGCTAACATATTCAGGTTTAGAGTGCACCTCAGATGAGCTGGAGAGCCAGAACTAATCATCTCCCAACAGGACCTGAGGCTGAATCCTGTCATACTCTCACAGCAATGTTCAAAATCAAAAGCAAAGACCTGTCACAAGAACAGAAGCTCTTATTGCAACATGGGATGAGCAGGTGACACAGACGTTGGGAAACACTGCACAATCAGTACACAACATCGCTGTATGGTAACATGGCCACATCTTCACAGTCACTCTTTAATAATGCAAGGGCAAATATTTGCCTCGTCTGTCGTCTTGACCCAGATCTGTCTGCGCACACCTGCTCCAGATGTTCGCCCGATATCAGAAAGTGTTGACAGGAACAAATGAGGAGAGTAAAAGCTATTCGTTTTCATGCAGGGTTGAGGACTCTTGACTAGGTGGCAGGATGTGAAATGAAACAGACACAGACACACACACACAGAATACACAACTCTCACATTCAAGGCCATTTTAACTAAGTACGTACTGGTCACTTTACTGGACACCCATCTTTTGCAGCTCCTAGAGCCCACAGTTTTATCTGCAGCCCTTAAGTCCATCATCAATAATCAACCGTCTAATCATAGAGATACTCCTTTCCAGATACTTTTGGTCAGTAATGCCACTGTCGGCCCTGTCTTGATGCTGACCACACATTGTATTATGTCACGGTCAACATTCTTGCCCAACAACATCTGGACATCAGTGCTTCTCTGACAAGAAAGTGACCATGGATGAAAAGAGAGAGGAGAGAGGCTGATGAAATGGGCAGCAACAGATGAGCCACAGTCTGTAAAAGTAAATAAGGGGGGTGTCTCAAATAAGTGGTGAGTGAGGGTCAATAGAAGGGGGCTGGTGTTTCTCAGGGTGTCCGGAGGTCCTTAAAAGTCTTAAATACTATTTATCTAGAAATAAGGCCTGAATTTGTCTTAAAATGTCTTAACAACATCTTAAAAATACCATGGGAAGTAAGTAAAGTTTAATATTTATCTGGTTTTCGCAGAATGCATTTGGGAGTTTCCATATTTTTCATGCAAGTTAGCTTACTGTTTTAACGGCAGACTAAAGTAAGTGGAACCAACGGTATTATTTATGGCTCTGAAGGGCGCTATTTTCAGCTACTTTCGCCTTTTGCTTTTAGTCAGTGGAGATGGTATTGGAGACATGGGGAAGGGTTCAAGGAAAACCCGATTTTGCAACATAGTTAAGCCAAGTTGAAGAGAAACAATAGGAGATGCTTTTGTTTGAAATCATAGGCGTGTCTAACCCGTTAGTGGTGCTCATGCACTCCTAAATTGAGTCCCAGCACCCCTTAAAATAAGGGTAAATGTTTCATTTTTGTGTCTTTGATAATGTGAAAATGTTAAAATATAAAAATGAATTGGTTAAACATAAAATTTTAACCATGAACATACAGCATTCCCCCACTTGACTCACAAACAGTAGGATCCACATTCTCTGTTTCACCTCGCTCGTAGCTGCGCTGAGTGTGCGCACTAGTTACAGTATGAGTGTGTGTGTAGAGTGATGGCTCCAGTAAGCATCAGGGTGTTTCTGAAAAGAGGCCAGTATATGTCAGTAAAATGTGGATGTTTCTTATAAAGTAGCCAGTGATTGTCAGTAAAAAAGGGGGTGTTTCTTATAAAGTGGCTAGTGTGTGGACCTACAAGGTTGGTGTTTCTAAAAAGTGGCCAATACATATACAGTAAATTTCCAGTGAGATTGACTGTGAAACTCTCCAACACACACATATGATCCATCGTCTGAGACGGGTGGTGGGTTGTGAAGTGTGTTTGGTAGTGATGCTGGAAACAAAGCCTGAGAAATGCGCGTGTGTATTTGTGTGTGTGAGATAACTGTAACTGATTTGTGCTGAAGGCTCCAACAATGGCTGTGAGAGGAGACAGGCTTTGATAAACCGTGATATTGGAGCGGATAAATGTGTTATGTCACTGCTTTTGTGTTGGAGTGAGAGCTGTGTGTGTGTGTGTGTGTGTGTGTGTACTGAAGCAGTCTCCTGATCACAGGAAGCCTCTAACCATGTGCTGACCACTTGGTCAGGGTCATTAAAATGAAAGATGAGGGGCAGAATGGGGAGAGAGACAGAAAAGCTGCACAATACATCAAATGTTACTCATTATTGGGATATTGGCTATTGCGATACTGATATCATCAAATATGCAAATGCATTCTCAATTAATATTTATACACACGGGTTATTGTTTTGACTATTCTATTGCCTTTTTACTATCTCCACAACTTATACTCTCAGTGAAGACCAACCTGCCACCAACTGAGATGTAAGTGAGCCTCCATTTCCTTTCATTTTAATCACAACATGTAGCAAAGTAATCACAACACTAACACTGTCTACACAGCACTAATAGACAATCAGTAACCATAAATCACCGTGCTCAAACAAACACACACACACACACTCACACACACACACACTCACACACACACACACACACACACACACACACACACACAGTTACTAGAGTGCTTTAGATGAATTTATTCTAACAGGGCTTCTCTCAAGAGTGAGTGAGTGAGAGAGAGAGGAAGACGGAGATAAAAGTTAGTAGGGCAGAACCAGACAGCACCATCCTCCTCCTCACGCTCTTCAGGAATGAGAGAATGGAAGATTCCAGAAGCTAATGCCAAAAAGAAAAAAAAAAAAAAAGAGAGAGAGACAAAACAAAAGAAAAATGTGTGTCCAGCCAAGGAATGTGTGTTAAAACAAACATACAGAGCCTTTTTTGATGTGAAAATAATTGTACGGACAGGACCAAGTCTCTGGAATCTCTGGAAAAAAAAGTGTCCAAACAGCACCTTTATAAAGGTGCTAGCTGCTAACACACACACACACACACACAATTTCAAAACAGTAACTAACTAGGTCTAATCTTATTACTATAACACCTGAAGACTTAGCTAGCAACTACGGGCCCTAGCTTAGCATTATGTCACTATTTTTTGCTCAAATCAATTAGCTCCAATGACACTAAATGTAGGTGATTAAACACATCTAATGTGTATATTGTGATATTGTGGTATGTGATATTGTTTTCTTAGATTTGCACTGCTGCTATGAGGCTAAATTTGCTAACAAGTAATGAAAAAAAAATACTGAGAACTACTACCTATGCAAATGTAGGTTCTAAACATGTACACAGTCCCAAAAATACAGTGATTTAAAAAGCAGAAAAACAAAAATCTTTATGGTAAATATTCATTCATTCATCGCTGTAACCGCTTTTCCAGTTCAGGGTTGCAGTGTCTGCTTTTTAGTTGCTCTTTGCAAAATATCTAGACTCAGTATTATTACTATTAATAATAATAATTTTATTTATAATATATATAACCTTAACTTTAAATTTTATCTGTCAACGTTAACTGTTTGATTACCTGTGTTGTAGTAGTGCGTGTGCCATCCGTAGCTTCCAGTGTGAGGTTGTAATTGGATTTCTGCTCTGCATTTAGCAGCTGGGCCACCACCAGCGTCCCACTAGCCTTGTCCACATCAAAACGGTTATCCGAGTTACCACCTGAGAGAAAACAGAACCATCAGCATCTGCTAAACAGCTGGACGCAGAGGAACTGAACAGAATTTGACTTCATTCCAGTGACAATGAATATATAAGATGTCTGCGAGTAAAGAAACCAGATTAAAAGTTTATCCCTTTTGAAGCAGCAACAAGTCTTTACTGTAGATGCTGGAACACCGCTGTGAAGATTTAATGGCAACCATGTAAATATTTCTGGTCTGGTACATATGTATTATTAATTTTGCACCACTAATGCCATTTCACTGCTCCATAGCTGACACTAAGCATTGAACACAGTGACATTAGGCTCCTGTGTAGCTGCTCCACAGCACCTCATTTTATTCATGATTTTTTTGGAGATAACAACATAAATATGTTGTATCACTGATTGATATAAGCAGATAAATTCATTAGTGTAGAATGAGAGGTGTCAAAGATTTTGTATATACAGTGTTTGTTCTTAATTTCACTTAGAAATGCTCCATAAAATAATGTCTGAGGCTGTACACTGCCACTGCAATTTCTACACATGGTAAACACATTTACAACATTATGATCATGTTAATATTGACAGTAAAATCCTGTAGAAAACACAATATTTAGTGGACTGTGATGTAGACATGATAAATGTTTGATGTACACATTCACAAATGCCTGACAATATAACAAGAATGAACCAATTGAACCAATCAATAAGAACAAAGGCATGAGAAAATCACAAAATGCAGACAATGGTCATTTACAAATACCACAATGGGCCATTTCACAGTGACCCTGAAATGGATACGCGGAAAAGATGAGGATGATGACGACAACGGGCCACTGCGCCTAAGCAGTTTTTCAATACAGAACCATATTGTGAGGACAAAAATTAAAGGGACAATATGGAAAAATGTTGTAGTTATTGTAAATAACTACACAAGATTATATACATTTCTATAGTGCTAATAAACAAAGAAAGCCTTCTAACTATATATCCTGTATTCTTCCAACAAGCACTCTCAGGTGGATTTTTCGCGATTCTTAATCTATTTACCCTGTATCAGTGATAATATTAACAGTCAGGGTTTATGTAACTTTGAGAGTGGGTTTATATTTGATGATATCCTGTATTGGCACAATGTATGGTAGAAAATGTATTTGAAGAACAAAGAAATTAGAAAAGACACAAATTTGATCATTTTGTTCAACCAGTGTGGTTGAGTCATTCACATGACAAAGTAAATGTTAAATGTTAGCCTTAGACCAAACCCCCACCTTAAATTAAATGTAAAACTTTATTTATGTCAGGGATCTTGGTCCAAGAAAGTACTGAATTTAAAAAAAAAAATTAAAAATAATACAATATTTCAATTAAAAACTGACCAAAAACACACACATGAAAGCAAGATGAATGTACGTTGTGATAAAATGGTTATGAATTCCAAAGTACAAGAATCAGCCAGATGTTAATTTTAGTGGAGCTAGCTATAGGTAATTAACTATAGGATCAGCCAATTCTTCATAGCATTAGCATTGTAAAATTGCATTTCGGTTTATTTTGGTCAAGTGAGGTACTCAAGCATTTTCTAATTGCTCTGGAGCTACAAGCTTCAAGTATTGTCACAGTTTAAGCAGGAATTTCAAAATAAAAATTCCTAAATTTCCAAATGTTTCTAACACAATTTATATTTATTAGCTCAGCATAGGTTAAATATATCTTTATGTGGTTAAATAAATATTAACTTTCAGATTATGATGATGAAAGTATTTTAAAATATTTTTATGGCTTTAAGTTTTAGTTTAGAGTTGAAATAACTGCTAAGATGTACATTTTAAAATATTGCCACAAAGATGTTTAGTGCATTCTGGACAGTAATCTAACAATTTTCACTTTTACTATATTTTTACATTGTTACTTATGATTACATTCCATATTTATGATTGCATTTTCAGTGTATTTTCAACCTCAATGTTGACAGATTCTTGACCACCACAAAAACACATTGACTAATCACGAGTCTGGCATAGAAAGACCAATCACAGATCTGAGTGAGGCTCTAATCTCCCAGATCTGTAAAGGATACCTGCAGCCGTGCAGTTGAGGTCGCAGGCCGTCTGCACCAGGTAAAACACCTCACTCGCTTCAGAGCTCTCTTCCAAAACCAAACCGAGAGATAAGAAAGGTAGGAAAAAAATAAGAAAGGAACAAAAAGAGACAGAAGAGAGGTACATTCCGACAGAAGGGGTAACAGGCGTAGAAAAAAGAGAGAAAGCAACAGAGCGTAAATTGGTTAGAAATAGACAAAAGGAAGAAAGGAAAGGGGTGAGTAGGTAACAAGATGCTAATTGATTGAAATATATTGAGCCCAAGAAAGGCCAGATACAACAAAAATCTAGTTGGAGAAAAGGTGGATGTTGTGTGCATTTTTTTATATGTCCCCATAATTTTCCATTTGCAGAGATCTTTCTCTTGTTTTACTTCAATTTAATGCAATTTTTTTTAATTTCTAAATATTTTAATCAAATCCTGGGCACTTTGTTTTAAAGCAAATGGGAACATAATTTGTAAAATGTGGGAAGAAACTTTGGCTACAAATTAAAAGGACAGAATAATTTTGTAAATTATAAGAATGCAAAAAGATATCATGGCCACCAACTAAGAAAATTAGTGCACCAATTCCCACATATTTCCTTGTAAAATACATAAATTCCTGTCTTGTTTGGGCTGTAGAAATATTACTGTATTTTTACTATATTTTAATCAAACTCCAGGAGAACATTTTTTATGAGCATTTGAACTGTTAAATGTGCAGAGTGTGAGGACCGTTACCTGTGATTTGAAACCAGATGGGTGTGACCGGTGTCTCCATGGCGATGACCCCGACCATATGGGCAACAGGGTCACTCTCCATGACGGTGAAGGAGAAGACGCTGTCATCGAAGGCCAGAGGTGCAGAGCTCGGCTCTGGCCTCGGGATCCACTCCACATGCAGACGGCATGTGGACCACTTCTGAGGACGGCCGTTATCAACTGCTTTGATCTGTACACACACACACACACACACACACACACACACACAGTCAACAAACTCAATCAGAATTGTTTCACTAATTATATTTACTAGGTTACAAAACACATCCATAATAGATATAGTTATGCTACAACATGGTTATGATACACTTTCCATTATTATGATACAATTGCTTCCATAGTTACGCTACACCCATTCCCATGGTTTCTATGGTAATACTAAATCCATTATAATCATCATGATGCAGCTCTTTTCATGGTTACAATACACTGATTACATAATATAATGCTAATGTAATGCTTAAAATACACTGGTTTTCATTATTAAGATCTATATATTTCCACAGTTGTTTCACGCCTGTTTCCATGTTGATACTACAACTTTTATTGTGTTTGGGCTACACACATTCTTGTGACTATTCTGTACTAATTTTCATAGTTGTAATATATATATATATATATATATATATATATATATATATATATATATATATATATATATAGCTTATGCTACATTTGTTTCACTGGCTATCCCACACCAAGCTATTTTGTCACCACTAACAATTAAATATTAACCATTATATATGTAGGAATCCTATAGCTGATAAGATCATACATTTACTAGTGTAATTAACACTAACTTATAAGTAATTTAGCTTTAGTGAATCAGTTCAACTGCATGCACTGGGCAGATTTACTAAAAAGTAATGGACACCAACAGTTTTTGTTAAGCAGGACGCCATCTAGAATAATGCTTCTTGCATAATAGATATTTTAATTTATTTTGAGCAACATTAACATGGCTGACTAAACCATTATATTTCTACCTGCAATAAGGAAAAAATATTGTAATGATATTATTATTTATAATAAAACATTAATACCAAGTTCTAATGGATTATTTTATTTATGCTTAGTCCACTATTTGTTTACCACCATAATCAATACATAGCGTAATGACTGCGGTCTATTTATGGATACAGATTTTATTTGTTAAATTGAAGTATTATATCCGCAGCCATTTTCGTCTGTTTTACGTGTCAGAAATAGATGTTTTCAGAAATAAATGATTTCCTGCTAACTACAATAAACCAGCACCTGCTCCATGCTAACAACTCAGAGCAACAGAAAAAACGCAACCAACCAATGAAACAACTGTCGTCATGGCGCCCAGCAATCGACAGATGTCGAGGTGTGAAGGAGGAGGAGGAGGAGTGACCAATATATCACTGACCACATACACAGAAACAGAGCTGCTGACCTTCACCAGAATAGGATGGAATAGAAGCCGAGTGAGGATTAGCCAGCATGAAAATGACTCAGTTGATTGGCTGCTATTTTTTAATATATCAATAATAGATAAATAAATAAATGCCCATTTGTCTATTAATAGGTATTTTGATATGCCCTTCCGGCAGTAACAGCTTCTATACTGCTATGATATTTTGATGCTGTTCATGAATTTAATCAAAATCAATTTTAAAAATTTGCTGCTCTCCAGTCTGTTTGTGTACTCAGTCTAATGTGTTTATAATGCCCTAGTGTCAGTAAACGGATAAAAAAAAAAGTTCTCTGTCCGGTATGCTAGGCTTTCTCTCTCTGTCACGCTCTCTCTCTCTCTCTCTCTCTCTCTCTGCTGGATTAGCATGTTGCTCTATTACTGCGCCATAGGTGGGTAACATTGACCTATTTTTTCTGTTTCAAATTAGTCAAATTAACTCTGAATTCAGGAGAGTGCTACCTCCATGAAAGTAAACACAGAGCGAAAATGCTACAAAACTAAACAACTCGAGTTACAAATGAGTTTTTGTGGTAAATCAAACAGTGAATAAAACCTCACAGACAAGTTAATCCTCCACCACATACAAACAACAGTTTTCCCTCAAACATACCGTTCCACATTAAAAGACACAGAGCTTCTGAATGTAAACAAGCTATAGAAAACAGTGTTTCTCCATAATTGTAGACAGGGCCTTAATAATAGTCTTAATATTAGTTCTGCCACTTGGCACTGAGTATGGTGGTCATAGGAGCATTAGTTTACCTATGACGAAAAACAATTAACATCAGTAAACATTTGGACGAGCAGGTGTTCACAAATTTGGGCTGTGATGTGTATTCTGGGATGAGGTGGAAAAACTATTTCACAGTGGAAGGATTCACTGAAAATGACTGTGGCAAGGAGGATGCGCATCACAATTTGGCGTTCGCTACGCTTTAAACACATCTGTAGCAGCTCATGAAGTTCCTGAGAATTAGCTGAAGTGTGGATTCAGGTGTGGAGGAACAGCCAAAAGTAATGTTACACATGGTACTGTGGGATGTGAACCACAGGGATGGGCTTAATATACTCCAAGTTTCCATACACTGTTTGCTGAGATGGCAGCCAAGGCAAAGAAAAAAACTCCTAATATTGGTCTTTAAAATCCCATTTTGAACGGTTTATCTTATAAATACTGTGATGTACAGGTAGATTAATGTTTCCAAAAGTTCCAGACAGTGTAACTGTCCCACGGTGGTCTTAAAGGATGCATGTTATGAAAAAACCCTTGTTCAGTGCAGGTGCACATTAATAATAATAATTAGACACAATATGAAACAAGACCACCCAGTCAATTTTTGATGGCTACCTAAATCAGAAAACTCTTTAGAATTTATTTTTTTCATTTAAGCCATTGGCTAAATGCCAATAGCGCATATCTCACCGTAAGGATGTCATATTCTCCGGCAGAGGAGAACTTCTTAGAAGATACAAGGCCTGTTTTGGGTTCAATGAAGAATTTTCCAAGCTCGTCCCCCTCTTCAATACTGTAGGAGATCTCTGCGTTGGGTCCGTCATCTCGGTCTGATGCAATGACTCTGTAAACGGGGTCTCGACGGAGAGAACGCTCTTTCTCTTTCTCGACCTTCTCTCGCTCCGGCAGCTTGATCTTGTACACCTTCTCCATGAAGACTGGTCGGTTGTCATTCTCATCTAGAACCTTCACAATTACCCGCACTGTGCTTGATCGCACTGGAACCCCCTGATCCGTCACTGTTATCTGTCAGAACACAGTGGAAGACAACAGTGAATTGTTTTAAGAAATTTTTTAAAAAATAGTGGTCATTTTCTTAGATGTGCGTCTTATTTTTTGTTTAACCTTAAATTTAACCAGACAAATTCTTATTTACAACAGTGGCCTGACAAGTGACAAGAGGGGGAAAAAACAAGACAAGAAAGGGTTAGAGAGGAAACTACATCTTAGAGGGAGGACTTTTGGTGGTGACCTTTATTTGACCCTCTGTGTTTAACGGTGTTAAAGTTGATTTCATTTGTGCTTTTTTTGCATAAAATCTTAATTTTCCAACCCTTTATCCCTAAAACATAAAAATACATTGTGTTCATTTGCTGTGCCTTTAAATTAACACATGGAAATGATCTGTCTTTTACCTCATTCAAATATATATTTTTGACTTCTTTAGAACTTGAAATAACTGTGGGGCTAAAAATGAGGCTAACATGATGTTGGGTGAATAGGTGAATAAAAAAGTGCTTTATTTTTGTGACATCACAAAAACAACAAATTCAAAACCTCCTGTTGGGCTAAGATGGGAATGGTCCACTTTAAGGCAAACTTGGAAACCTACCAATTATATTGAAAAAAAAAAACATTTTCAAGATATGGTTGTTTTAATATTAAAGTGCTAACTCTTAGATTCTGCGGTTATCATTGACCATAAAAAAATACATGTGGTAAGTTTATACTGATGATTCTTGCTGTGATGAGAAGCTGTCAGGGCATGAGAAAAAAGAGAGGGAGAGACTTAATGAAGTGCTCACAGAGAGTGGGACAGAGGAAATGACAAAAATAATAATTGGGACATGGACCAATTGGCCATTTTTACTGAAGTGTCATGTGGTAAGCAATGTCCATTTAAATAAAGCCTGAACACTGTAATCTTAATAACCTTACAGTCAATGCTAACTAATGCTAGCTTGATTGAATGTATTATCCTGTAGCTTGGTGGCTAGGCCAGACTTTCCCCAGCAAGGTAAAATGCCTTTAAGAAATCTCTGATTTTGTCCTTCATGTCTCTAATGTCAAACAACTGCAAAAACCCCAGGAGGCACCCAGTGTCAAAATGAACATTTCCAATTACATCAACAGCATAATGAGACAGAAGAGCAGAGAAGGGGTAGTAAGAGAGAAAAGAGATAGAGACAGAGAGGAAAAAGAAATGTTTAAAAACAGATACAAACTGAAACTGAGTAAAGGCTAAGCAAATAGGATACAGAGTTTGGAAAAATAGACAACAGAGAGACAAAGAGAGCAAGAGGCAAATGGGAAAAAAGAAAATAAGGAAGAGAAATTGAAATGGTGGGAAGAAAGGAGTGGAAATAATAGAAAGAAAGAAAATGAAAAGGGAAAGAAAAAGTGATTACAAAATAAAAAATAGAAATAATAAAAAAAAAAAAAAATAAAGACAGAGACTAAGAAAATTTATGAATTGAGAGAGAGAGAGAGAGAGAGAGAGAGAGAGAGAGAGATAGGCTGTCTGTGTGTGCGTGTTCGGCAGTTGGTTGAAAACCATCATTGCATTTTGTGGTAGAATCGATGGCAGAAGCGAAACTTCCTATGATCCATAATTAATCATTCAACACCAGTACTCTACCTCACTAATGTTTAAGTGGTTGAACGCCATCAAATCTTCACAATAATGTCCTAACATCTACTGTAAAGCCTTCTTGGAAGAGCAAAGGCTCTTTTTCCAACAAAGAAGAAAACAATGCTGATTAACACTCCACTTCAGCAGGTGTTAGAGAGAAAGAGTGAGAGAAAGAGAGAAGAGAAAGAATGGAGAAAGTAAGAGAGAGAGAAGCTAAAGAAAAAGCAGAAAAAGAGAAACTGAAACAAAGGAAATAGAGAAGGCACAGAAAGATGAGAGATGAGGACAGGACTGGAAAAAATTGGTTGTGGAAGGAGAGAAAGAAGAGAGAAAGAAAAAGGGAAAGTAGGAACAAGAAACAGTTTGTACAGAAACTCTGTGTGTGTCTATAAGCAGTGACCTGATGCAGGAGCTCCACTCACTTCATGGCGCATCACAGACGCAGCTCTGGAACAGGATATTTATTTTATCATTGACATTTTCAAAATTTGAGAGGCCAAGGTTCTGCCAGAGAGGTGTTTACAAAGGTCAAGAGCATGGCATCTTTTCACAAACAAAGAAGGAACGCTTTCAAGGAAGCAGTGAGGTGAAGAGTGTGAAATTAATACCACCTTAAAGCTCAAGGAGGTGTGTGAAGGAGGGGGCCTGCTTCTCTGGGTGGTCCTCATTGCTTGTTAGCAGCTCCACACAGACTCAATACTCCTGCTCATCCAACAGTACTGTTTCTCTTTTGTTCTATTTTTTCCTTCCTTCATTCCTCTCTCTCTCTACTCATCTGTTCTATCAATTTTCCTTTGTTTCAATCACAGCTTAGAAGACAGCTGTGAGGATAAGATGGCATTAATGTCATAAACGTGTAATGGCATTTTTAGACTGCATGGTCCCTACTCTGCTTGACTCAAACCTACTCAGTTTTTTCCTTTCCATTAGGTATATGTGGTCCTGGTAACTGGAACCGGGTTCTTTTCTTTTTGTTTTGAGACAACACCAGATTCATTTTGGTGGTTGAAGAGTGGGGAGTGGAAAACCAGCCAAGGACTAGGGACCAAACAGAGATTACAGCACAGTAAAGTCCAGTAGAATCTAGTAGAGTACAGTAGCGTCCACATAAGTTCAGTAGAGCAGTCAAGCAGAGTCTAGTAGTGTCCAACTGATTTAAGTAGAGTTCAATAGAGTCAAGTAGAGTCAAACAGAGTCCAGTAAAGTCAAGTACAGTCCAGTAGAGTGTAGTAGAATTTAGTAGGGTCCAATAGAGTACAGTAGAGTGCAATAGGGTCCAGTAAAGCCAAGTACAGCTCGGCAGATTCTCGTGGAATAGTGTCCACTACAGTTCAGAAGTCAAGTAGCATCCAGTAGAATCCAACAGATTCAAGTAGAGTCCAGTAGATCCAAGTAGGGTCCAACAGACTCCAGGAGAGTCTAGCAGAATCAACAACAGTCCAGCAATGTACAATAGAATCCAATAGTCCAGTAGAGTCAAGAAGAGTCCAACAGAGTCCAGTAAAGTCATTTAGAGTAAAGTAAATTTCAGTAGAGTCATGATTAGTCCTGACATCATCTCAAAAGTTATTGCTCTGTCACTCCAGAAAATGCAGTCTCACTGCTCCACGGCCCAGTGTTAGCACAAGCCCTCGGAACCCAACGGGTCCACCTTAAAGACTCATCTCAGTCATTAAGAGGGCTGCTGAAAATATTTAGAAGCACACTGCACAAGGAGGGTGTGTAATAAGCCATCCATCCTCAAGGGCTTCTGCTCTGGCAGAAAGGAACAGGTGTCCCACAGAGGCCCGTCTTCACCAGCGTCTGTTTAACACATCATTAATTTGCGGACGCTGTCTTCTGTTTAAGCTCCGAAAACACCAATTTTGTCCCAGAGTAATGGTAGACTGCAGCATGAGCTGACACACACACACATACACACACACACACACATACACACACACACACACACACACAAGTTCCTCTAACAATCTCACTGGTCTGTGCTTGCTGTGAGAGCATTTTAAACTCAAAAACAGTGAAGTAAGAGTCAAACGGAATCGCTTAAGTGTCACAAACACCCTCCCACACACACACAAACCAAGCAGACTTCATCAAACCAGTCACACACCATTTGGTATGGACAGCAATTAAGATTGTAATGTGCTTTCTTGTTGTTTATTTCTGAAGCTGTCCAGGGGCTGACCACACCACTTCTACACAGCAGAGTTAAAGAGAGAGAGAGAGAGAGAGAGAGAGAGAGAGAGAGAGAGAGAGAGAGAGAGAGAGAGAGAGAGAGAGAGGTGGGGTTATGGAGAGAGATTAGTCTCAAAATACTTTACAAATGTGTAAATGTTAATCCACAAATTAAACACAGATCACAAATATGTTTCACTGTTTACTAATGAATACATCTCAATCTGTGTCTGACGGTCTGCAATTTGTACAAATACTGTTACATTCATAAACACATGTTTTTGGTTTTCATAAATATATCACAATTTTATGCGAAAATAAATACATTTGTTTAAATTTACATTGCAAATATTTATAAAGTCGAAGTCTCACATTTAAAAAGTATTTGTAAATTGTAGAATATGCGTTTGTGGATCAAGTCACTCACATGTTTTCCGTAACATGTATTTGTTCATTTCCTCTCGCGGGTTTTTGGATTTTGAAACTTTCCATTCACATTTCACCCGATCCAAATACAAATGCAGCCTGATCCACAAATGTGTAGAGCAGGCGAACAAGCCACCGCTAGGTGTTAGGACGTGTGGGGCCTACTTAAATGTAGACGCATTTGCGCAACATGTAATGTAGAATGTCCGAAAAAAAAAAAAAAACACTGAATTCAGCTTCATATCATAGATGGGAACGCTTTTGAAAGTGCCCTAAATTTAATAACGTCAAAACTTCCCTAATTAGACTAGGAATATCAAATAAAATACACATCCCATATTTGGACACTAAAAGTCGTGTTGCCTATTGGACTGATACGGGAAGTGTTGTGTTCCGTATTTTTGAGATTGGATTGTTAAGATGTGATTAGTTTCAGACAGATGCTCTCCCTCAGTCAGAGTGGGGGGCCAATAGCTTCTCCAATGGCTTCTCATTGGTCATCACTTTTATTGCAGTCCGCAGCCAGAGTTAGCTTTCCATCATTTACTGCGGCAGCTAATGGAGTCACAGTCCCGCCTAAAGGGTGTCATTTTGCTGTAGCCCTGAGAGTAACAGGTCAGTCCTGTAACACCAGGGAAAACAAAGGTGCCACCTAGCGGTGGCTTGTTCGCCTACTGGCCACATTTGTGGATCAGGCTGCATTTGTATTTGGATCGGGTTGAAATTCAGAAGGAAAGTCTCAAAATCCAAAAACCTGCGAGAGGAAATGAACAAATACACGTCACCGAAAACACGCAAGTGACTTGATCAACAAACGCAGATTCTAAAACTGAAAAAATTATTTTAAATTTAAGACTTCGACTTTAAAAATATATTCAATGTAAATTTAAACAAATGTATTTATTTTCACATAAAATTGTGATACATCTATGAAAAAAAACATGTATTTATGAATGTAACTGTATTTGTACAAATTGCAGACTGTGAGACACAGATTGGGATGTGTTCAGTTGTGAATTGTGAAACATATTTGTGACATATTTGTGTTTAATTTGTGGATTAACGTTCACACATTTGTAAAGTATTTTGAGACTAATCTCTCTCCATGGGGGCGGGGGACGGGGGTTACAGGGATGAAAGAAAGACAACAAGTGAGATGCCCTTTATAGCACTGAAGCGTGGAATCCACTTACTGATCAAATGGGACAAACAACCGACTAAGACCCTGCATGCAGAAATCTGTTAAACTATATTAAAATTGCACAGCACCACAAACAATGCATGCAGGGCAGAATTAAGCCAATATCCATTAATTATAAGGATACAAACAAGGGCAATCCAATTCTGGACACACCTAAAACAGTGACCCTTGCTCGTATCATTAAAAAGCCCTGCATTACCAAGAGTTGAACAAAGAACACAATCCCCTCAGCTGGTCCGAAGCTACAGCTCACCACCCACATTAACACACACTAACACTCAGCCAGTTCAAGACCAGAACACAGCAGATCAGATCAGAACCAATAAAATTACTGCACGAGTAAAATGACAGTACAGATGCTATTGAGAAACTCAAACAAAGTCACAAAGTAAATGCAATGCTTTAAGGCCCGAAAGCAGCAGCACATTGTGGTACATCAGCACAGTGACTGATCGAGAACTGAGAACCACCCAGACCAGGTACAGACACAGTCAGCACTGTCTGGCCATAGAGATGGGCAGACACAGACAGTCCAGGCTGCCTCAGGAGAAAAGACTCTGCCAGCAGTGCAGGTTCAACCTGAGACAGAGCTGGATATCCTTACAGAATGCCCAAAATACACTGAGATCCGCAAAGAGTTCTACATTAAATTTGGTAAAAAAAACACCCCTCCTTCACAACCCTGACCTCCACAGAGAGACTCCTGTATCTGCTGGGAAAACAGAGAGCTGCACTATTGCAGCCCAATATGTGATCACCTGCCACAGCAAGAGGGAGAGTGAGTGACCCTGTCAAATGCACACACACACAAACACACACATGCACATACACACACACACAGCAAAATCTATTAGGGTATTCAACTTTTTTTTAAAGAAAGATTCCAGAAAGAAAGAAATTTCCAGTCCAGTGTCACTAGTGTTAAATGTTGCTGTTTGTTTCCAAGATTCTGATTCAAATATTTTCTTCTTAGAATCTTTAAATGTTAACCCAGTCTTTGGCAATACAAATGTAATGAATTTGCCATGCAAAAAAGCATCTTGAATTGAACTGAATTGAATTGAGAGAGAGAGAAAGAGAGAGAGAGAGAGAGAGAGAGAGAGAGAGAGAGAGAGAGAGAGAGAGAGAGAGAGAGAGAGAGAGAGGGAAGCAATAGAGAGAAAAGGCAGAGAAAGGGAGAAAGACAGGAGAGAAAGAAAAAAAGAAAGGCAGAGAGAAATATTGGATAGAGATTAAAAAAGGTAGCCAGAAAGTGTGAGAGAATGAGAGAAAGGATACAGAGAAAAATAAGCAGGGATAGAAAAAACCCCCAGAAGGGATAGAGATAAAAGGCAGAGAGCGAGAGAGAGAGAGAGAGAGAGAAGAAAGGTTGATGTAGATAATGAAGGAGTGTGTGGAAGCTGCAGAGCTGTAATTACAGCAGATTTTCAGTTTAAAATCTACACCGGCCTTAACAATAACTTAGAGAGAGAGAGAGAGGGGGGGGGGGGTGTATGTGTGTGGGTGCGTGTGTGTGTGTGAGAGAGAAAGACATAGAGAGAGAGAGAAAGAGATTACAAGACTGGAAGTGTAGACAAAACATCCCTACATAACTGCCCTGGTTTCACTTGCGCTGGATATGGAATGACTGGACACACAGCAGCACACACTCACCCAGTCACCCAGACACACACACACACACACATACACACACTTGTGAACACTTTTACATTGTTGTATATTTGTTACTAAATCAAAACCAGATTCTTCACCTCAAAAGCTCTGCTGTTATGGCTAAGCATGAGTTGCTAGCCGCTAGCATTAGCATTCTTGTAGCCACAGAAACAGAAGGACCTTGTCTACTGGGACATGTCCCAACACGTCCCTCTCTCCAAACCAAAGTGAGAAATACCTTCTCTTCTCTCTGTCTATGTTTATCTAACTCTTAAACTCCTTATCAACCGCAAACAGTTCTCTCTGCTCTCATTTTCTTTCTGTTTATGCGTTCTTTAGTTTATTAAAATGTAGGTGAATACCTCTGCGCTGGGGGTGAAAAAGAAGTCCAAAAAACATATGTCTGATGTTTTTAAATGTAAATATACATTTAGATACATATTTATAGACTGTAAATATCTTCTATGTATGTATGTAATGTTATTTTAAAGCTTAATGAGTGGAATGTATTTTTGGAATATTAATAAATACACAATAACTGTCACCAGGCAACTTGTCTATAAAGTTTTGTTTATATTTATTGTTTTTTGGCTTTTTGTGCCAAAATTGCAAATGACACCATGAATGGTGTAAAAGAGCTGATTTAAAATAACTGTATTTGTATACACACAACCTCCACACCTCAATCCTACCCCCTGCTTTCCTGAGCAGCTTTCCCCGCAAGAGTGTAGCCCCCTGGGGAGGAAGCTAAGCTGAAGGGCGGGTTGACGGGAGATACCCGGAGAGGAGACATCAATAAAGAAACTTCCTCACAATAAACCCCCATGGAAGATAAAATACCTGATTCTCACTCACACACACTTTCTCTCTCTCTAAATTAATTTAATCAGGTCTAAATCAGGTCATCGCCAAGCTCAGTTAATATTTAACTCAGAAGAACTGTTTACTCTGAGAGAGGGTGAGAGAGCGAGAGAGAGAGAGAGAGAGAGAGAGAGAGAGAGAGAGAGAGAGAGTTACTTGACCCAGAGACATTAAACACAGATGGAGAACAAAGAACAAACACACACACACACACCGGATATCCAACCTCCCCCCTACCCCTCAATGAAGCATGTAGGGAAAAGAGTGGGGGAGGCCACCATACATCTCTCATTCCTTTAATGTGATTATCTGATGTCAATACAATTTCTCCTCAACACGCTTGTAGGAGAGCACGAACTGCCTAGCTCTGTTATGTCAGCACACAAACCATAGCTACAGCACTGCACTTATGGGGCTTTTCCACCACATGGGTCCGGCTCTTAAGCTGGTCACTTTTCTACTGGCAGGGCTTCCCCATGAAATGGAGCCGGTGACGTTGCAACATACCCATCTCTAACAAGAATCGCTGGCTTTGAAAACCACAACAACGGCAGTAGTAAAGTTAGGCGCTGTTTACTCATCGTGTATTCGTGTGTTGTTTATGTTATTTGGACTGAACACGCCCCAGTTCTCACAGATCAGTTTTCCTTGTTGCACATTCGGCGTTCACTGGAAATTTTCCTCGGCATCGCCCCAAGGAGCATATAAACCTCAAAAAACCTTGAGGTAAAGTTACAAGCTGCTATTATGAGTCCAATAAAAATAAATGTGAAAGCTGCTGAGATTTTACAAGCGGCGAGTTTGTGCTGGATTTGAATGAGCTCTGCATTTCATGGTAAAAGACATGTCTCTCTGGCCAATCAGCGCTATGCAGGGTTTACAGGTCACCATTTAGTACCTACTCAACACGGTTGGAACCTGGAGTGAGCTGCGACTGAAAACTTACCCAGTTACAGGGACCAGGTAACAGATAACACCAGTTTAAAAGCAAAAGAGCCATGCCTAGTCGAGTCGTGTATGTTCCATGCAGTGGAAATGTGGCATTAGTGAAAGGGGAGAAAGAGGGCCACACAGAAGGAGCTTAGTTGCATCCCCAGAGATCCCATGATTTTTTATTGTTTTGGGAGCCTGTGATTGTCTGTTTTGAGTGTTTGAGATTAACCCTGTGTTTACCTCCAAGATATGCTCATCCTGCTGCTCTCGGTCCAGTTTCCTGGACGTGGTGGTGACAAGACCTGTGGGAGAAACGAAAAACACATCAGTACACTGCAAGACACACAGGGATCTGCTGATAGATCCTGCTGATATAACTAAAATAATTTTAATTTAGTGTATCTTAAAATGCAGCAATGTAATTACTTAATTTGCAATACATTTCTGTGGCAGAAATGCTGCACTAAACACACACACACACACACACCCCTCCCACACACACACACACAGACGTGAAATACAGTAAGTGTGTGTTAATGGCACCATAGCGACAGAAGGGTAAAGGCTGGCTCTAGACAGAACACACACACCCACATATTAAAATGACCCACACGCATACTCCAAAACTACCCTGTAGTTTACTGCTGTTGTCTTTATTAGCATTACTACAATACCAGAGAGAGAGAGAGAGAGAGAGAGAGAGAGAGAGAGAAAGAGAGAGAGAAAAAGAGAGAAAGAGAGATTTAAAATTTAGGGTGAGGGAAGAGAATGAGAAAGCAAGTTTGAAACTATGAGAGGAAGAACGAATAAAGGGAGAAACAGGGAGAAACAAAGATCATTTAAAAGTTGGGGGTAGAGAGAGGACTCCAGTCTGTGGCTGCTGGCCGTTAGAGGAGTTTTTGTGAGTGTGAGACAGAGTGCAAGAGAGAGAGAGAGAGAGAGAGAGAGAGAGATAGTGTGTGTATGTGTGTATATGTGTGTGTGTGTGTGTCAGAGCTGGGGCTAAGGGGTAATTGTAGGCTGTAGAAGCCGACTCTGATTAGGGACAAAAATAAAACGTTTCCCGAAAAACCCAATGCACAGAGCTCACATCAGGAATAACTCACCACAACTCACTTTTCCTCTCTCTATATATTTTATATTCACTAACTTGGTTACTCATCTTTGTTACTTTCTTTCTTTTCATTTGTTCTCTCCCTTATTTTATCTCTTTCTCTCTCACACATCTTTACTTTACCTTGCTTTTTTGTATCTTATTCTTCTGTACTTTAATTGAATTTCCCATTCCTTGTCTATATTTCTCCCTACTCTCTCTCTGTGTCTCTCTATCCCTCTCCCCCCTCTCTTTTCATTTCTGTAGGCTATGTGTAAACAAAACTGCAAATCCATCACAGAGTCCAAACAGTAATCAAACCCTGGCCCTTGCATTAATCATGTGTCTGTGTTTCACTAGGCCGAGGGCTATCGAGCTAAGGCTAATGTGGCTAGCCTTGGTCCAGCTGTTGGACGTAAAATAAATAGTTCAATAATAAACATCCTTTATATGTTAGTAACATTAGCCATAAAACTCCATGACAAACTGAAGCGGAAAAGGCTTCAACCAAGAGCTGTTTATGAATATGAGACTTAAAGGGTTAAAACAATATGGTGACACATTGAGAAATCATATTGAAGACGTACAATAGGGGAAAACACACATCTCGCTTTCGCTCCCTCTTACTCACACACACACACACACACACACACACACACACACACACACACACACACACACACACATTTTTCAGAGGGAGGACTCAATATCACCCACACAAGTATGAGAACATGCCAGTATTATGACAGTTATCTACAGCAGCAGTGTGTGTGTTTGTGTCTGCATGTTTTTGTGTGTATTTATATTTGAAAGTTTATGGACACCTGCTCTTCAATCATTCCTTAAGAAATGAAAGGAAGGTGATCTTGCTTCTACCTTCTGAAAGGCTTTAAACTATATTTAGGAACACTGCTGTGAGGATTTGATGGTACTTAGCTGTGAAAGCCTTAGTAAGGTCAGGTGCTGATGGTGGATGATGAGTTCATTTCAGAGGCATTGAATTGAGCTCTGTCGGTCCAGAGAATTCAGTTCCACTGTTCCATAGACCAGTGCTTTACACCCCTCAATACAGCACCTGGCACTGGGCCTGGTGACATCTTCAGGCTCAGGAGCGGTTGTGCTTTACAAAAACTGAAATATTTGGAAATATTCCCTAATATTGTTCCACACCAGTGTGTGTGAGTGTTTGCATGTCCATCTGTTGGCAGTACATACGCAAACCAACGACTCGAGAGACTCCCGCAGTCACTACCCACGATCCATTCCTTCCTTCAGAAAAAAATACAAAAAAAAAAAAAAAACGAAAGCACAATCTCTGTTTTGGGCCAAAGATAAATACAATTTGCCGTTATGGAGAGACGAGAGAGAGAGAGTTGCTGTTTTACCTGACTGGGAGAAATGAGCATAGAAGAGCAGAGTTTATTGTTCATTTGGGTCTATTTTTATTTAAATTGCATAGTACTGCAATAATTTTTGTTCAATATAAAATGTGGTGAAATAATTTAAATGTGTTCATCAGTACTTTCTGAACTTTTCGGCATATTTAACAATACTGTGATAATACGGATAACCCTCATTATTTCAGCCATGATAATTGTGATATATATTTTCATGCTGTTTCATGACTATTAGCTACATTAGCCTACAGAGCAAATCCAAACAAGAACACGTATGTGTTTGCTAGCCTCTCTGACTTGTTTACCTTGAGATTTCCCTCTTTCATTCACCCTTGTTTCTGTGGTAATGGACATGGCTGACTTGCAAACTGTTAAAGCTAAATGAAAAGCCCTTTAGTATAGGTTGCGGCAGCACTGGACACTTTCAGCTTGTTCTTTATAAACCATAGCCCTGATGCAGTGACAAGAGCATCCCGTCGGGAAATTAGAAGGAAAAATAAAGAGCAAAATAACTAGCCAAAGAAATGAAAGAAGGGAAAACTAACGGCTAATTTGCAAAAGAGTAAAAAGACAGTATGCTCAGCTAGCTTTACGTTGTTATTGCTCTAGAATTAGCTTAATTTCTTCTTTCTGTCGGTTGGTTTCTCTCTCTCTCTCTCTCTCACACACACACACACACAGCGCAGAGAGTGAGAGAGAGAGAGAGAGAGAGAGAGAGAGAGAGAGAGAGAGAGAGCTGTAGAGAACATTATACAAAAAATGTTTTAATGTCCATTCTTACTGACTGAAGCATTCCTGATTTCACTCATCCATAGAGCTCTCTCTCTCTTTCTCTCTCTCTCTCTCTCGCTCTGTGTGCTGCTGTAAGCTTAAATGGCACAGTTGGGGCCTTGTAAGCATGTAGAATGAAGGACAAATATTAAAGGTTCAACAGATTTAAGCCCTATTCGGACGGGATTAGTTTTACATGGGGAGCTGGGGTAATGTAATGTTTCTATATGACATCAGTGATGTTTATAGTGAATTCGCACTGGATAAGAAATCGCCGTGAAAATAACCAAGATGGGAGGGGCCACTCGATTCACGCACTGTGTGGATCATCTTCATCAGAGCTACTGGAGTTTTTAGACTGTCACAACTGTTCTGAGATCAGCCCTCAACGACGTTATCTTCTAGTTCTTCATAACAGATAACGGGTGAGAAGGTGGCAAAAAACTTTTCTAATCTTTTGCACAGATATTATAACCGATATTATAACATTTAATGATAACGACACACGTATGGAGGCTAGTGTGGACAAAACATACCTACAGGTCGTTTTGTGGGTTTGAGCAATGTGCAACGTTCAGCCGCTGAGCTTTTACTTAAATCATATATTCCATCACTAATATACGGTAATAAACCGTATATTCCATCACGCCTCCTTCAGCTCCTCCTTTTTCAAGGAAACCCGTGAAAAACTCATTTTCTCTGGGATGTGGTGCAATATTTCCCCACATTTTAAATCAGGCAAAATTAATTGAACTTGGGGACCTTCTTACTGTTTTACTGTAGGTAAAAGGCCCAGGAATCTTTCCTGAAACAGGAGCATGCACTCCGGAAAAATGACTGAAATGGTCTATTAGGAGCAGGATTAAAACTACTGAGATACTCAGGTAATAATTACTTTACCCCCACGTCCACAGGTAAAACTAATCCTGTCCCAATATGGCTTAAGAGAGATATAAACACAAACACACACCCCAAACAAATGCCCATTAAATTCACACACACACACACACACACACACACAAACACACACACACACACAGAGACACACTCTTGTTGAAAATGTTCACTGTTTTTCTAAGGTTTTAGAGTAGATTGGATGTGTTCTGAAAACATATAAAAACAACACTTTTTTATTTTTAATTAAGGTGTATTTGCCAACTGCCCAAAGGCAGGAAGTGTGACTGAGGAAGTTGTAGAGGTGAAGTATCCCTTTCCTCTCTGACCATTCTGGCTCCAAACTCCGGCCTTTCAGAAAGGCCTTCTCTTTTTTTTCTCTTTTTTTCTCTTTACTCTGAAATGAAAGTGGATTTGTACTGAAAGATGATCGCAGGGGAGAGAGAGAGAGAGAGAGAGAGAGAGAGAGAGAGAGAGAGAGAGAAAGAGAGAGGAAATAAGGAGAGAAAAGAACTGGTGTCAGTTTGAGCTGGAACTGCTGTTCTGCAATTTCGCTGCTGTTCTGCAATTTCAACACAGGGTGCAGCACTGAGGCATAGACTTATCCAAGGCTCTAACTGAACTCAAAAAAACTTCTGTCACTCTCTCTCTCTCTCTCTCTCTCTCTCTCTCTCTCTCTCTCTGTCTCTCTCTCTCTCTCTCTCACACACACATACACACACACAATCAGATGTGGTCAAAGAAACCAGCAAGAAACACACACACACAGACAGGGGGAGGGGAGAGAGAGAGAGAGAGAGAGACAGAGAGAGAGAGAGCGAGAGAGAGAGACAGAGAGAGAGAGAGAGAGAGAGAGAGAGAGAGAGAGAGAGAGTTTTTGAGTTCAGTTAGAGCCTTTTAAGTCTTTGATCCAACATAAAAAGTAGTTATAACCAGGTTGATACTAAAAAAAAAAAAATAAAATAATAATAATAATAATAATAATAATAATAATAATAATAATAATAAAACCAAATATCAAAACAGTTCAGTTACAGAGAGATCGGCACACACGTTCAGCACGTCCATCAAATTCACAGAGGAAGACCAAGCCTCCACACACCAAAGAAATAAACAACATTATCAACCACTGTATAGTAACTGCACAACCTCAGCCCCTCAACATCAAGAGTGGGGTTGCTCCACAGAGGTAGTATCCCGGTACTCACAGGAAGCTGGAGATTCTGCTGGCCTAGCAACTGTTGAGCCAGACACACCAACCAACTGGACAGCTTGTACCCAGTCCCACCCCTTCTTAGGTGACAAACCTTGACAAGTCCACTGTTTAGCAATGGGCAACACTCAAGGCCCCTGAGGTTTGGTGCAGTAATGAGTGTGAAGGAAAGAAAGAAATGGGAGGACACACACACAAATCGCAAATTCCATGTAGGAATACACACTTCCTGATCCACCTACTCAATGGGGCACTTTCCTAAAACACACACACAGCAAAAAGGATTGAGGCCAGTGTGACCAGGTAAACATTTTGGACTCTCCTTTTTATCTTCTCTCTCTCTCTCTCTCTCTCTCTCTCTCTCTCTCTCTCTCTCTCTCTCTCTCTCCACTTTCAGATTTCAAAACACCTACACAAACTATATATACAAACAAACAAATAAAACCTAAAACATGCTTAAAGAAATAAATATATACAATGCTAGATTCCAACCTCACACCAGCATCAGCACTCTGCCATCAATTTCTCACAGCAATGTTCCAACACCTACCGTAGCTATTTCTTTCACTCTTTCCAAAGCTCCACCGTGTTTTAAAGTGTGTGTCTGTGTGTGTGTGTGTGTGTGTGTGTGTGTGTGTTTGTCGGCTCTGCTCTGCGGCTAATGTATTTTTGATTAGCCAATAGCAGCTACATTTATCACACAAATGCCACTTCGCAGCTTCCTGTTCTGATTTGATATGGATTTTATGAATGAATAAGAAGAAGAGAGTGGAGGTTACTTCCAGTTACATCCCGTCACCCCACCAAATCCACCCCAAAACTGCCCACACCCACCCACCCTCATCAAACACACCTGCCCATAACTCCCACACATTGAGTGGTGGTAGAATATCTACAACAAATAAACAAATCCATTACTAATTACAAGCTACTTCTCTCCAACTGTAATGGGATTATATTATTCAGTACTTTTGGGTAAAGTAACTTCTAGGGCTGGCCAGTTTGTTCTAATCAACAGCAATAGCACTGCAACTCCAAATAAAGTATTTTTTAACAAATTTACTAAATACTTCCATCTAATTCTGACGATAATAATGTGCCCTGTTAAAATTAATTTCATCAATACATTTCTTGCTTTGTTACTCTGCTAATCAAAAGAGCTAGCATGTTAGCTACTCCAAATAAAGTAATTATAAATGACTTATTATTTCTCTCTAGCTGTAATGGAACTACTTTACACATTATTTACTGGTAAATTAATTTTACTATGCTTTACTTCTGGCGGCATTATCATGCCAGTCCAGCAGGGGGCCATAGAACCTCTTAAGAACAAACATCAAAACACCACAAAGCTTGAGAGAAACAGAGGTTTAATACCATATCACTCCATAATACGTATGTAGTGCACTATGTAAATCATGACATTAGGGAGCCTAGATCTTAATAGTGCATTATATATTTCTAAACAACATCATTTATATTTATTCATACGTGGAAATCTGAAATCTAATGTTACCTGAATGAATTCATTGTTGTTTTATGACTAATGTAACTTACTATATAGGGATTGAGGTGCTAATTGAATTTCAGTGAGAGACGCTTATGCTGTGTTAAAATCAGCGTTTTTGGAGCAAAATACTGTGCTAATCAATATGGCTAGCAAAGCTTCTCAAAATAAAGTAGTCCATTACAACAAAGCATGGCAAAGCTATAGTTTATTTGGTCAGCTTTAGCTCAAATTAGAACACCTCCAAGAAGCTCTGGTTTATTCGTGTACACTCTGTGCCCTTAGTGGCACAATGTATGCACGAGTTGGTGAATAACTCAAAGGGCTGAGCCATGCTGCGAGCCGCAGTGCAGCCTTAATTTTAAAGTGGTCACTGAGTGCTGATATTCTGAACAATAGTGTTGGCCCCAAGTGTTCATGTTCATTCAGATATTTGTTCGTTGGGTAGTTATTCGGTTTCTATCTTTGAGATTCGGATATTCCGTTTTTGGATAAATGTGGCTATCGAAGGCAATACTCCACTTAACCCACATTCACACTTTCCAGCAGTAAAAACAGTGTTCTCCCTACTCTACCCATATTCAGGCTCATCAAAATAAAAGTCTTTGTGCAAATGAAGTCTAAAACTCAGTCATATAAAACAGCCTAAGATGTTAAAACAACACTTACAATGAAGTGAGGTGACGCTACAGTTCATGTGGTCAGCTTTATGCCTGAAATTAGAGCGTCTCTGCTCAAAGTGGTTAAACTATGAATACTATGTGCCCTTAGTAAGCAAGCTAGTTAGCAGGTTAGCGAGCATAGGTAGCAAGCAAAGCTGTAGAGGGGGATATTAAAGCAGGGGTTAGAAGCGGATTTTGTCAGTGACAACATACACTACCCCACACTCTGAATTCGAGTATTCACAGAATATCCTGGTCGAAGCTCCAAAGTCCTAAAAACGGTACTTGGGACAGTCCTAATGTATTATTAAGGTGTTTATTATTATTATTATTATTATTATTATCATTAATATTATTATTATTATTATTATTATTCATAATAATTTATTATTATTAATTTACATATGCACCCTTCAAAAACCAACAGATACAATTCATCTACACAGAGGAAACATAACTGAGCATGCAGACATTTTCTCCATGCTTCTTCACCTTATGTAATCTTTTTACTGCCCCATAGTGGCCTGGAGGTATCAGATATTGCCTACTACACCCATTCCCTCTGGGCCATCCCCTTGAGGTAGACTCACTCCATGGAGTGTAAACTGGTACAGTGAGGTACTAGCTAACAGAATCTTCCTGTTGTTGCTCATTGTTGTTGCCATGGAAACAGCCACTCCCCTTCAATCTGTGTTGTAATTGGTTAGCTGATAAGCAGTGCTCCATTTTCCTGGCATTAAAGAAAACTAATTTTTTACTGAATGGCTACTTCCCACTGCACAGGATGAAAACTAGAAGAGGACACAGGGAATAAAACACGGCATGAAGGTGGTTTAAAAGAAAATGTATTCATGGAATAAACTGCACACTGTGAGGGGACCCTCCAAAGGGCTTTACTGCAGAACTACTATTAACCCTTAGATGCTGGAATGGGTGTGTTTATATGCCTAAACATTTTACATACGTTTTACTCATTTCATATGTTATTCCATATTTAATTTGAAATTTCATTCTTGTTTTTTTTTTTTTTATCACGTTTCAAAATGTTGAGAGTTCACATAATTCTCGCTCCCTATTTTAAAAATGTTCTGTCTCTCTGTCTCCTTTCTTTCCATCTCTCCCTTCCCCCATCTATCTTTATCTGTCTACATCTCTCTCTCTCTCTCTCTCTCGCTCTCACTCACACACACACACACACACACATTCCTACTCTCCTTTAACTTCAAAACACACGGAGGAGCAGGTCACCTCAGTCTTCAGAGCTGAAAGTGTGGGGACGTGTGTTCAAACACTTTTAATCCTGTTTACTCCCACTCATTCTCCTGCCCTTGTGAGGTCTCTCTCTCTCTCTCTCTCTCTCTCTCTCTCTCTCTCTCCCTCTCTCTCTCTCTCTCACATGCTGTTTTCAGTAGATTGGACTGTGTATTCATACTGAATCCATGTGTTTGCATTAAGTCTTCTCACTCACAGAGAGCTCAGTCTTAGAAGTTGGTTGTTTTTTCTCAAGTCAAACACATTCAGTGATGTTGAGGTTTGGGCTGTGGGGCAGTCAGCCCACTATTCTGAACAGTCTCTTTGTTTGATTTGTTTTGAATATGTTTTGAATATGACTTTATTCAATAATAGAAGTCTCTTTGTTGCTGGTGGATGACAATGTAAATTCTCAATAAATAAGAATTATTTTACTAGATTTGTTTGATAAATTTGTTTATCAAACTACTAGATAGTTTGATAAATAACATATTATATCTATAGCAACAAAAAAATGTATCTCCTTGTTTTAAAACTCCCATTCATGTCAATTTCGAATAGATATTTAAATTATGTATAAACGTTTTGGGAGAAGGAAAATCATTGTTCAGATTGTGTCCAGTTGTTTTCCACAGCTACCACCCAGGATGGATGCAGACATGGGTCATTCAGCCCTAAACCATGAAACTGTGCTGTAACACACTGTGTTATGTCTCTGTGGATGAGTGTTTGGGTGGGCCAAGCTCACGCATAACACACCCAGAGTCAAAGTCTCTTAAAGGGAAAGTGCAGCATTAAGTGTCCTGTGAGTTTAACTCTATTTTTTGCTTGAGTTAAGATTATGATTACGCTACGTAATCCTGCAAAATTATTTAACTGCATACAAGATGCATAGGGCTTTATTTACAGTTGGATGCGCAAATATTTTCTACAAGTCAGTACTCAATCTCTGTTAGTGTTTTGTTTTAATCAGAGTAACAATGAAACACAACCCATATGTGACTTATATATGCACTTGTGATATCTCATCGAAAATGTGGAGTGACATGAACTGAAAAATTATTATTTTCTGTATTTTATGAATTAAACTAAATTGATTTTAAATTTCATTATATATATAATAATAACAAAATATATATAGTAAAGGGTTAATGTATCAAGAACTGAATTTTGCAATGTGAATTTTAAAATACGGCAGATTTACTCTCATTGCTGAGGTGGAATGGCTTCTGAAAACTATTCAGATGCCTTTTGCCCAGAGATCTCTTATCTTATTCCTCATTTTCCTTACACAAACACACACACACACACACACATTCATGTTTTATTAACTCACAAAAGCGCTGCTCACAGAGTTAATATTCAACGACACCAGCTCAGAGTTTTTATTTAATTCTTCCAGATTTTCTTTCTTCTCCTTTCTCTGGAGAGAGTCCAGGACCAGGAGTGAGAGAGAAAGAGAGAGAGTGAACACAAACCCATATTTGGCTTGAAAACACACATCATGCTACTGCTAGTGAAAACAGTAGTTTAACTGAGAGACAGAGAGAGAATGAGAGAGAGAGAGAGAGAGAGAGAGAGAGAGAGAGAGAGAGAGCACACACCAGGGTGGGCGAGTATGCGGGAGCCGAGGGCAAACCTGGAGCGACTCCCATAGACCAAAAAAAAAATAAATTCCTCCTAAGGGCCATTTTCTCAGACCATGATTTAGTCTGATCTCAGGCGGAAGCACAACCTGTTTGAATGGAGGGGTTCTGTGTGTAAATCCTAAATGAACAGCTACGCCCTTGGTCTCCACAGCCATCCGCTTTCAAGAAATAATAACCTGTTTTCTGACATGGCTGACTGCTGTGTTCAGCTACATGATGAAGTCTGATTCATTTGTAGATCTATGTAAGTCTCACTGTTTAAAAACACTTCTTTAACATCTATACTATCTTGGAAAACCTGCATGGGGTTTCAGGGGATGTATTCATGGAAAAGACTTGACTACAGTAGGTCAGCTAATTTAGCCTAATAGCAACAGCTCTAAATACAGAAATACAATATGGACCTCATATAAATTTACAAAGATTCCAGCTAGCTAGCGCTTTGCTAACAGGCTTCTATCTGTAAATACAAGTTCAGACTTAGCAAAGGAAGAGGAGAAAAGAAAGGATTCTTGCAGTAAGGTAACCTGACCTGACTTCCAAACCTTGAAAGAGGCAAAGCAATGAGGTTTTCGAGGTTTCTCTCTCTCTCTCTCTCTCTCTCTCTCTCTCTCTCTCTCTCTCTCTCTGTCAGACACACATACTCTGAAGACCTGTTAGTGGTGCTGTTAGCATTGAAGCAACTCTACATGAGAGACGAGAGAGAATCATTTGAAGAGAATAAAATATTCATCACTGGTCCATTTACAAAAGAACATACTCCCATAGCTGGGAGAGGGGTTGGGGGTGGGGGGAGGGGGTGCAGTTGAATGCTAACTGACAATCACGCTAGCAATCTCAGTGGATCATTTTAGAATCTCTCTTGCGCTCTCTCTTTCTCCTCTGTTTTACTCTCTGTCTTTTCAGCAGTTAAGATGCAGACTGTGTAAATGAGCTCTAATGAAGATTGTGCTGAGGAAAATGAAGAGGAAGAAACGGAAGAAAAATAAAAGAAGAAAAAGCCACAGATTGTAGGTCAGACTGTGGTGAGGTTGAAGCCACACACACACACACACACACCAATCCCACATTTTCAGGAAAACACCTAAAAGCTAATCATTACTGTGCTTCCTAAATTAAAGGGTATATCAGCGAAAATACTAACATTGCTAATATAGACAAAGAAAAGTAGAGTTAACATTAGAAGCACTGCTCTTCTTGCTTTGAGTCATCAGTCATTCAGAAGAAATGAATGAACTTGAATGTGTTAAGCCTCACTACAAATACTACAAAAGGTCCAAAACAAGGTCCAGTGCCTCTGCAGCAAGGGCCGATGGTAGAAACCTCCCCCAGCTTGACTCACCTGTTTTGGGGTTGATGCTGAAGAAGCCCTGTGGGTTGCCGCTGGTGATCTTGTAGCTGAGTTTTTCACTGGACTTTGTGTCTGGGTCGAAAGCCTCAATCTGGATGATGGACACATCCTTGGGTGAGTTCTCAGTGACGGATGGGTAGTAGACGGGTTCTGACGTTTGAGGCGCATTGTCATTAACGTCCTGAACCTCGATGTAAACTTCCACGAATGAAGAGAGGGGCACCACACCGCGGTCAGTGGCATAAACCGTCAGCCAGTAGTGTGATACTGTCTCATGGTCCAGAAGCTCCAGTGTACGAATCACACCTGGAAGAGGTAAAGCGACAGTGTTAAACATATTAAAGGTTTAAACATTATATACTTCTAAATTCCTTGCTTTTTCATTCTTAGTTTATCATTTCTTCTGCTGTTTGTAAGAAGAATGTGAGAAATAATGCCCCTAGTGGTCCACCTGAGAGTGAGTGAGCAAGGGATTGAGTAACACTTGCATGTTATGATTCTCATAAACGCAACTGCATTATAAGGAATAAACAACAGAATGTCTGCTTGCCATAATGCACATTTTCATCGTTTTACACTGGAATATCATGACGTCTTAGTTCACTTCTTCCAGTCATCTGTAGTTTCACACAGTAGGAAGTCGTATTCAAGTTTGCCAGTCCACCTCACAAGACCCAGAAGTAATTTTCTGCACATTTTAATGTGGAAAAACACTTTTTTGTCAAAAACTGACATACTGTTATATCCAAACATGAACCTAACCTGGGTTTCCTCTGGGTGCTCTGGTCTCCTCTAACAGGCCAAAAACAGGTGTGAGGGTAGGTGGATTGGCTACTCAAAAGTGTCCGTAGGTTTGAGTGTGTGAGTGAATGTGTCAGTGAGTGTCGCTCTGTGAAGGATTGGTGCCCCTTTCAGGGTGTGTTCCCGCCTTGCGCCCAGTGATTCCGGGTAGGCCTGGACCCACCACAGCCCTGAACTGGATAAGCGGTTTCAGACAATGAATGAATGAATGAATGTTATAAGATCAAAATCAAAGTATGATGAACAGATTTACCACAGTGCTCATTGTAATCTATTTCTTGCTCATGGCTTCAGTGCAAAGTTAAGGAAGCAAACTTCACAAACATATAATGAACTGCAATGTCCAGTTTTATGACCCAAATGAGAGCTAGAACCCTTCTTAGAGAATTTTACCTAAGGTGAAACTGTGAGGTAGTTAATAAGGACATATAGTAACTATAATAATGAAACAAATTAGCATGAAATAAAAATAGACTATTCCTTTAAAGTTTTTGTTTAATTCTTTTTAATGCTTTGAGCACAAGGCCTTGTGGAGTGTCCTATACTCAGCTGTGTCAACATGGTCTATTCAAACCTCTCTCTCACACAGACATCCAGGAATGGGGAGGGGCCAAAAGCAAACAGCAACCTGGCACACAAGTGTAATATATACTGGAGACAGGCGAGAGAGTGTCAGAGAGAGAGAGAGAGAGAGAGAGAGAGAGAGAGAGAGAGATAAAGAGAGAAGGGAGTGTGGGTAGACTTTGAGCTTCCTTTGTACTCATTTCTTCAAAGCGAACTGCAACTATGGCGTAACTCCAACATGAACTTCCATAAAAGACCGTTCTATTATACACTATGCTTTCAAAGGTTTGTCCACACCCCTTATTGTCCTTATAATAAGTGAATTCAACTGTTTTAAGCTTTACTCACTGCTGCAACATGCAGTCAATTGCTTATCCAGCTTATATAAACATCACAGACAAGACATGCCCAATGCCAACTCTCTGGCAGAGAGGTGTAAAGCCCACCAATGCTGGGTTGTGAAGCAATATAACTGTTAGCCTTTCTCCAACGAAAAAACTCTGGTTGTTGGACCAGTTCCTTTCAGGATTCCTGGACCCATGGTTCTATCCAGCAAAACGATTCCTCCTGTGTTTCCACAAGTTTTGGGGGCGCTGTGCAGGCTTGGTTCCAGTCTCGCTGTGCCGAATTCAGCGCCAGAGACAGAAATAAATAGAGCCAGAAAATGTCATGGTTTGAGTTCTGAGCATCCTGCTGAGCTTGTGAACAGTGGAGAAATATAGCCAACATGCCTCCAGTCTCTCTGAACACAGTCCCAGAAACACACAAGGAGCACTTTCCTGTTTTTATTTCCTTTTGTTTATTTATATTATTTGCTGCAAATGACCCGTCCAACTCCACTGCTCCATAACACTTTATTTGAAACTCTGACTTATAAGTTTCTTAAGCCCAACAAGCCAACAACTGTAGTCACGTTTCAATCTGAAGAATGTACTATGCTTTGATCCCAGGTGGAATCTAATTTTTCTTTTTCAAAAGCCATTTTATGTTTTTGGAAACCAGTCAAAGGATTCCAAATTAGGTTCACAAATGAGATTCGATCCTGTTCCACGCTGGTAGAAAAGGGCTGTGCCTCCAATTGGTTGAGACCAATACAATACCTTTGGGATGACTTTGTGATCAGAACTCATCATCACACTTATGACTAAATGCCATCAAATCCTAACAGCAATGCTCTGACATCTAGTGTATAGCCTTCCTAGGAAAAAACATTCATACCCTTCATCTCAGACAAAAATGCTGGACAACAACAGTCCAGAAACTTTAAGATAAATGGTGCATTGGTCTGTGATAAGAACTAACCTCGCTTGAACTGTGTGAATAACTGATGGCTATCAGTAATAACCTGGTGAGCTCATGCTCATAGAGCAGGGTGTGGGTGCTATTGTGGAGATGAAGGCACTCCCTAGTCAAAGTGTCCAGACACCTGTTTACCAGAGTCCACAGAAAAACATTGCAGAAACCACTCAGAAGAATGATTCCTCTTGTGAGTTCAGGAATTGAATGGCTCTACAACTAAATGGTTGAACTTAAGGTTCCCAAGAATTCTAGGTATCTGTCAAGAAAATGGTCATTCCCTTTCATTCAAAGATTTCGGAATAGCAGACCTGGAAGATCCTAGCCATTGTAATTCCACACTTACACACTAAATTCACAGAGGTCTCTGGATGCCTTCTTGTCCAATATTACCTTTGAAAGGCAGGGTATTAACAGAGAATTTCTGACCTCTGTTAAGGCAGTAAGAGCTTATATTCTTCTGGACAAGTGTTACATTAAATGTTGGAAAACAGCAGTCAGGATTTGATTGCATTCATGTGTGTATTGTGCAGCTGAAAGTTTTGCAGCTGTAAGCTAGCCACTACTGACTGGCAAATTTATGACAAAACAGCTAGAATTCAAATACTACTATAACAATATATATGCACAAGTCATTGCCAACGGGCTCTGGGTCGGTTTAATTTTTCAATGCATTGTGAAACAACACTAATGGCACTTTTCTACTTCACGGTACCTAAATTAATTGACTCAACTCGCATTTTGTTCCCTGATACCTGTTTATTTTCCACTACCACAGCTGCCCCTGAAATATAGCTGGTGATGTCTCAAAACCATGACTCTAACAGAAACAGTAGGCTTTGGAAACCACAACAACGGCAGCGGTAATATTAAGAATTCTTAACTCATTGTGTATTCATATATTTGTTGTTGTTTGGGACTGAACACAGCTCTGTCATCAGTTCAGAAAGATCAATAGATTTTCTGCCTTACTTGTTGCAGCGTCCAGCTCTTTCGTCCATCAGCCACCAATTCAAGGAGCTTTTGAACCTCTTCAAAAAACACAGTGTAATTTTATGAGCTGCCTTTGTGAGTTGGATAAAAGCAAGTGATCTCTGCTGTAGCTTGTAGGTTTACAGATGAATGTCTGCATTGCGTGGTGTACAATGACAACTCTCTCTGGCCAATCAGCACTCTGCAAAGTTTAGCCATCATGGTTTAGTCCCTACTCGGCTCTCATGGAACCTCAAAAGAGCATGTACTAAAAAACTTGGTTCCAAGTATCAGGAACCAAATTTAGCTGATTAAAAAGCAGTGCAGTTTTGAGTAGACTGCTGTAGGCCCCATACAGTCGAAAAGTGCCATAAATCACTGCTAGCTGTCTACCTCTTTGCACTGTAGGATACAGTGGGACGTCATTAATGCTAATGTTCCAGTGTCCCCAGGGTATTTCCTAACAACCCTTACAAAAGTGCTAAATCCCAAGCAAGTATCCCACACACTTTACAAGTGCTTGATTTGGGACACATCCCAGGTGTGTTTTCACCTTTACCATGGAAAGTGCATAATTATATCAAAGATCCACTACATATCTCACAATTGGGATCTGTGACATTGCTGCTCTTTGTTCCAGAACAATCAGGTTTCATCACGGGATCTTTTTCTGAGAGTATTTTTGAGTCTTTTGTGCTGCTGAGCTCTGTAACTTGATGACCTGCTCCACAAGTCGCTAACTGCTAACTCGCTAGGACTCGAATTCATCCCTGGGAGGGAAGAAAACAAGAGAAAGAGTGAGTGGGAGAAAATATGACCTTACGGAGTTGTTTTATGGAGCTCTAACACCAGATCTCCTCTCACTCATTTGCTGATTTAGGTTGCTTGCAGAGGGTTTGCTGAATTAGCCTCAGGTGGTAACAAAGGGAGAGGAAGTAAAAAAAGACTGTGTCAGTTTACACTTGCCCAGGGCGAAGTACAGACAGGAGAGTGTATGGTGGCCCACAAATCAAAGTAAAAACAAAAAGTAATTCAGCACTTTTTGTAAACATCTAACAGGAGAATATCCAAAAAAAGAGACAAGAACTCCAGAGAGAGAAAAGGAGACAGACTTTAAGACGACAGAATTTATTTTCCATTGCCCCTTGGTCCTCAGCTTGAACACTCATCTAGATGACACATATCTAGAGTTTTGCTCATGACGTCCTCTACACAGCTGGAAAGATGATGACTTCATATGTCCCCCTTTTCTCTCACACTTTCCTTCTGCCCTTAATATCCATCTCTCTATGTTCTTCATCCATTCTTTTTCTACCTCCCTTTGTCTGCTTTTTTCTACCTGTCTACGTTTCACCCCTTCCCTTCTTTTTCTCTCGCTTTTGACTTTCTCCTCTCTCTCTCTCTCTCGCCTTCCATCTATCCCCTGTTTAACACCCTGCCCTCCAGCAAAGAGAAAATAACAGGGTGTAAGAGTAAGACTGGTGTAAAGTCCTGTTGTTTTCAGAAGCTGTCATGGCCGACTATGATGATAATGCAGGGCTGAGCTGGTAACCAACAGAATTATTGGATTATTTGTTTTACCTTTTATTATTCCCAAAAAGTGTTTATCAAATGCATCATGAATTTTTGTCCAATTTCCCCCTCATTTATTAGTTATTGCTCATTCCACATTCAGCACTTTCCTAGCAACCACTTGGAAACTGTTGAAGTTGCTTCCATCATGAAACGCTAAACTGGTGGCACTAGAGTTCAGCACATTTGGAAGAGAACACTAACTGTCTTGATCCTTTATGCCAAATAAAAGATCCTTGCATTGGCTTGAATTTTGCTAAGTGATTGGGAGAGGGAGGGCCAGGAAACTTTTATACAACTTGGAAACAAGCAAAATGAATCAGCTTCAGTACTTAAATTAGCCAACCAGTGTCTCATGTACATATCACATACATAAATCACACAGTAGGGCGGCACGGTGGCGCAGCAGGTAGTGTCGCAGTCACACAGCTACAGGGACCTGTAGGTTGTGGGTTCGATTCTCGCTCCGGGTGACTGTCTGTGAGGAGTTGGTGTGTTCTCCCCGTGTCTGCGTGGGTTTCCTCCGGATGCTCCGGTTTCCTCCCACAGTCCAAAAACACATGTTGGTAGGTGGATTGGTGACGCCAAAGTGAGTGTGTGTGTTGCCCTGTGTACACCCTCCAGGGTGTATTCCCCGCCTTGTAAAATTATGCGTGGTAGTTTTGCCACCGCTGAACCAAGTAGGTACCATGAAATGGAACTGGTTCCATAAGGTCACAATACTCAATACCAAGTGTCAGCTAGAGGGGGTACAAAGCTTTCCAGCAGCAATGGAACTTCACCCAATATGTTTGGGATGAGCTGGTGCTACAGACCTAACTGTCCTTTATCAGTACTTGACCTCAAGGCAGAACGCTGTCAAGTCTTCAGAGTAATTTTCCAACATGTGGTCTAAAACCTTCCCAGATGAGTAGTTGTTATGGCAGCATTGAGCGGACGAACTCCTTATTAACACCCCTGATTTTAGAAGTGATGTTGGATTGTGTGTTATAGTGCAGCTCTGGGTGGATCAGTGTTAATCTGCTCTTTGTTCTGGCGAGCATTTTTGGCTGCTCTTCAGTTTCAGGGCTTTAAATACGCTCATTAATCCCTTTCTGAAGGAAGAAGCCCCAGGTTTCCTTAACGCCACCCCCCCTCCCCACAAATAAATAGGCACAGACTAAAGCAGCCTCTTTACGATTTAAAACCTCTTATCTCCAAACAAGCTCCAGATGTAATGCCGCTGACTACAAAATAAGATTGAGAGGAAGCCGCTTCGTGTCGTCTAATCTTTCCAAGCAGCATTTTGTGTGTGTGTGTGTGTGTGTGTTTGTGTGTGCATGCCCATGTGTGTGTGATCCTGAGCCACTCCTTCAAATGAGTAGTTGTTAAGGAAGTTGTGAAATCTGCCCCGGGGGCCTAGAAAACGATGACAGAATAATCCGACAGGTCTCTCTCTCTCTCTCTCTCTCTCTCTCTCTCTCTCTCTTTCTCTCTTTGGCCCCAGGCTCAGACTTTTCACGGCCCTTGCGTCGCTAACTGAACACTGAAAGAGACGCTCACACTGATTCAACACAGCTGACCTTGCAAAACTGTGTGTGTATGTGTTTGTTCTTGCCCATTTTAATTACTTTGTCGACACCAATATCACACTCTTATGCCAAGCTGACCTAGCCACTAACTGGTAGTGTGGCAAACCCAAGTGTTGTAAATCTCATAAGTTAATCACATCAATTATTATTGCTTTGAAATGATTCAATGGAAAATAATTAATTATCTATAATCCATACAAATCTTAATATATCAGTGAATCAACTCAATTATAATTATAATTGTTTACAAAGAGATTCACTACTCCACAAAATGGTCATTTAAAAATGCTTCTAAATCACAATTAATTTAACATAGAATCAAAACTAATTTTATTTTTATTATTAGTAGTAGTAGCAGCAGTAGTATTATTTGAGAAAAGTATAATTACATTTCCAAATTTCAGACCTCACCATGAGAAATCCCAAGAGACCACAGTTTAACAGGGTTAAGACTTTCTTAAAACAAATCATTTCAAAGAATCAGTTCTGTGGTTGTGGTTCTTCAGAAATGATTCAGTTCATAATAAATTCTTTACATTGGCCAAATTTCAAATCAATGGTGATTCTTTTGTAAATCATGATTCAATTCCATTGCAAATCTTTATTGAATGAATCCAGGGGTGTGTTTGTAATGGCTCCCTATTCATTATTTCCTGCATTAATCACTATATAGTGCACTATTTTAGGGAGTGTAAATACATTTTAAAGAATCATTTGTTTGTATGTGATATGGCCATGCTTCCTGGTGGCTGAGCTGGATGTTAAACAGGTTTTATGTAAAAACCCAGAGAATGAGAGAGGCCATAACCATTGGAATGCTAAGTGTGTGTTTGCGTGTGTGTGTTTGTAAAAGAGAGAGAGAGAGAGAGAGAGAGAGAGAGAGAGAGTAAAGTGGACAGGGTTGCTGAGCCTCTCTTTTCTTTCCCAGTGGGACACACACCGTTAGCCTGTTATTTTCTCTCTTTTTCGCTTCTCATTTAATGAGACAGAGGCAGTATTGGCAGCAAGTCACTGAGAACAGTATTAAACTATATGCACACACACAAAAACTGTGGTTTTACATTTATAACACACACACATATAAACATAACTTAATATTTATAATACTTAACATTACAGATGAGATTATGCTGTTGAACTGAGCTGGTTGAATTTTTTATATTGCAGTGTAAGCTAAAGTTCCTAACCATTCACAGGCTGCCAAGCACTCTTGACAACACAACCTTGAACCCTGCCCCCCTTACCCCAAAATGGACTGGACCTTAAGTTAAAGAATACAATCGCAGTTTTAATTGCAATTATTATATGGGAGAAAAACACTGTTAGGAATTACAGGATAGTGTATCAATGTGGTTGATCTGAATTGTCAAGTCATAACTGGACAAAAATTAATATATAAATAAAAACGATGGATAAAATCCATATCCCTGGTTATTTCTTATAGACAAATTCTAGAAAAGAGCAAATATGAGTACACATCCAGAGACAGTCTCTCTCTCTCTCACACACACACACACACATATATATATATATATATATATATATATATATATATATATATATATATATATATATATATATATATATATATATATATATATACACACACACACACACACACACACACACACACAGACAATGTGTATTGCGTACAGAAATCTGGCATTTGCGCTGAATTAGAAAGCCAGAAACAGATTAGCAGGGTTGTCAGAGGAGGATTAGGTAATGTAAAATCCTGTTTATCCCCACACTCTCATTTTCATAACACATGAAAAAATCCCACTCAATATCATCTGCTTCTTTTTCTGGCAGCGGCTCAAAGAGTAATAAAGCAACGATAACTCTAAGCCTATGCTCCTACCCAAAACCCACCCTGCGTCCACAAACCAAGCCAGACACAAGTACATTATTTTGATGTTTAAAGTTCCATTCAAACACATCAGCAGTGATAATCCGTTATCTGATACTTCATTATTGCAAAGGTTTTTGCAGGAATATTTTCCCAAGCCATAGCAACGACACACCACTGATTTTCTGCTACCGTTACAGCTCCCCTGAAATGTAGTTGGTGTCTTCTTTCATCGGCCACTGAACCAAAGAGTGTTAAAACCTTTTCAAAAGACCATGGCGTAATTTTATGAGCTGCCATTGTTAATCGGGTAAAAACAAATGTGATCTCTGCTGTAGCTTGGAGATTTTACAGATGGCAAGTTTGTGCTGAATGTCTGTGTTGCATGGCATAATAACCCTCTCTGGCAATTGATGCTCTGCAAGGTTTCAACGTCACGGTTTAGTCCCTGCTCGGCTAGCTTGGAACCATGACAGAGCAGGGACTAAAAAACAACCTGGTTCCAGGGACCAAAACTAGATTAATCTGGGAAACTGGCACTTAGATCATGTGGCTCATCCATGTCTCTAGCTTGACACGGAACTGAATGCAACACCCAGTCTGCATTCTTATCACCAACAATTTTCAAAGCTAAGTTATACCCAAATAAAAAGTGCATCTATATTATAGTGGAGCTGATAAAACAGACAATATGGTAGTTTTAATGTGTTGGCTCATGTTTGACTTCTCAGAAATACATATTTAATAGTTTCAATAGTTGATTGTTTTGATTTTTTTTTTCAGAGAGAAAATCAAAAAGGCCATTATTGAAGAGTTCCTAAAATACTTATTTATCATTATTTCTATGCTACTGCTCTGGCAATATGTGAACATGTAGCAGAATGAATGGGAAAAAAGAAGTAAAGTTGAAAATTGGGGGCTTAAAGAGGGCCAAGAGCTCAGCTACACACACAGCCCTGGTCCACATGCTAGAAGTCTGACTACTTGGCTTTGAACTCACCTGTTATTTTTTTTTATTCCCCAGTTTCTCCTTATCATGCTTTTCGCAAAGCCCCGGGCTCACATGCTCGCACCAAACTTTCCCAGCATTTTTCTGTCTCTCTCTCTTTCTCTGTGTCTTTATTCTCCCTCTCTCAGTCTGCAGGAATAGCTTGAATTCCTTTGTCAGAGCTTGGGGTTTTAGATGGGCACCCAAAGCTAAGCTTCCGCTAGCCTTTATCCTCTCTCTCTCTCTCTCTCTCTCTCTCTCTCTCTCTCTCTCTCTCTCTCTCTCTCTCTCTCTCTCTCTCCAGATTTCCTTCTGAGATCATAAAAAAATTCCAGGGCTTCATTGTTAAAACATATATAAGCATTAGCAAAGATTTTATTAGCAAGAGGCCTTAGTGCAGTTTTGCTTTAAAAGAAAGCTATGATAATATATAAAAATGATATGAAGAAAAAAGCTAGAGCAGGCTGTGGGAAACACTATAGGACATTCAGGAAGATTAGTGCTAATGATAAACTTGATGTTCACATTTAATCTGACTGGGCAAACTGAGTCACAACTGAAGGGATCAGATCGGAATTAGGTTTAAAATCAACTACAAATGTTACTTGAAGTCAACTGGAATAAATTAACTTTGCTCACACAGCAGAACATCTGTTCTGACCGAATGGGATTAAACCACATGTTTGAACAAGACAGCGTGAAGGAAATCACAAAAACATACATATTTTGTGTCATAACTTTCACCAAAGGAAAATGAGCACCCGTGAGGAATATTTCTTGAACTAGACTGGCCAACCCCACAACCTGCTAACCCTATTGTATGAATCCCATCCGGCACTGCTGAGGTTATCAGCACTCAAGTGTGGATTGAGGAAGCGGTTATCAGGCCAGTGCCTGATGACTTTAACAAATATGCACTTCGCACAAAAGCCACCTTATCTGGAGAATATCCTGCATGGGTGATTATGGGATGGCGAGCCTCTGGAGTCAACCCCAGCTTCTCCACGCTTCGCTGGGCCTTCTGTACACAGCCAGCACTGCTAAAAGTCTAAGAGCCCCAGAAATCGCAGGACCCAGGGGAAAACAGGGGAAAAACCAAGGGTGGAAAAACAGACTTGATTCTCAGACTTAACAATATAGAACTGTGTCTCGTTCCACATATCGCTGCTCATCTTATCATGATAAGAGAGGGAAAAAGTGAAATGGTGGGAGAAGTAAAACATATCCCCAAAAAGGGCATTAATGGATAAAAAATCCTGGAACCCTAGAGTGCCAATAGTTTTTGAACATCTGCATATCCAATTTAGGGTATAAATATGAAGTTTGTCCCCTTCACTTCTACTGAGTCGCTATACCACCCCCCTCTAATAATGACCTTAGGCTCACATGCTGTTGTAGAGACTCCCATAGTACTTAATATTTACCTATGGAGAATTTATAAACTGTGTCCACAACAGTTGCTAGTTAAAAGAATTTAATTCACTCACTTTATGGTGGGTCTAACTTATAGACATATAGTGCACATAGGACAACAGGGAATCCATGAATATACAGAGTCCTTGACTGACGAAAATCACAGAGACTAGTGTGGAAAATTGGGAATTGGGAGAGGAAGTTCTTCAATGAATGAAGAGGAGTGATGCAATTAGAACATGCCTGGTGGAAAGCTGCCTTTTCATCCTGCTGTTTCTTCCGCCAACTTTAGCCGGTTACTTCCAGTCGAGAGGCTCTATTGGGACTTGCCCAGACATGGCATATTGTCCCAAGCAGCCGCTATTCGCTTGGATTATTTTAGGCTTGAATCTGGCCCCAGCCTCTGGACCCTGTCCTCCGATAACAACCGCTTGTCTTCTGCTATCACAACATTTTTATGAGGCATGAAATAACTGGCCGGTGACACACGGCCGCGAGGCATATCTGCGAGGCCATAGCGTTAAGAGTGGCACTGTGTGCTAAAGCGCCTTTTTCAGTGCTCTCTCTGCAAGGCTGATAAGACCAAGAAGCGAGGGAGTGTGTTTCAAAGGGCCGTTTGAGTTGACATTTTAAGAGTCCAACATTTTTTCTCTTCCCTTTCTCTCTCTCTCTCTCTCTGTCTTGCACTTTCTCACTCACTCTCTCTTCTATTTATAAGCCAGTGCTCCTTGGGAGTATTTCTGCAAGGAGGGGATCAAAGGGAGTTTTTTAAATGTGGCAGGGTGGAGGGTGGCACAGCAGTAAAACACAGGGAATAGGAAAGCCACCCGGTTCAAAAGCCAGATGTTTAGACTCTACACTCGGCTGCTAATTACATCTTTTATACGTCATTACAACAAACACCAGTGTGCACTTATCCCTTGTCTGGAGGCCAGCTGCATGGAGCCCCTGCCAGCAAACACCGGCACTATTGTGACGCTCCAAGACAAGCCAAATTGAATGCATCCTGAGTAGGGGAACGGCTCTACGAATTTGCCAAGATATCAAGGCAGTTTTTTTTCCATATCAACCATTATGACAGTTCATTCCAGACTAAGAGTTAATGCTTTTATGCTATGTTTGATGATTACAGCTTTGATCAACCTACACAAAAGAGTCTGGACTGTGAAATAAATAGCATTTATCTTCATTTCAGATCAATTTGGCTTCCAGGGGGAAAGTTCTGCCTCATCCTCGGTTGCCTGCCAGTTAGCTTTGATGCACAGTCACATACACTTTGAGAAGAGATGCATCACACTGCTCTGTCCTGCACCGGCAGTTAGCGCAGAAGACCGCCATGTTTACATCCAATGTCGCTCACTTCACTTTTGATTCTCGTTATGGTTTTGAGACAGTGACATTAAAAAGGAGCTGAATAAGCTCAAACAGTAAGCGATGCCATCTTGCCATTGCACTCAACCATGGCCTAAGACAGCTTGTGGATATCTATTTTCAAGGTAGCTAGTTAGATTAGCAAGCAAGAAATAGACTTTGGCACAGGGAAACACCCAAAAATATGCAGCTCTGTCCAATGCCTTTTTTCAGGTACAAAACTTATTTTCCTTCAGTTAGCATTTCATAGACTGTAGAAGGATAATGGATATCAATTTAAGAGTTAGCTAGTTAGATTAGTGGATAATAGGGTTGAAAATATATACAGGGTTGGACTGGATGAATTAGAAGCCGTAAAAATCTCTGAAATGCTCCACTTAATTTCCCACACTCCTTTCCTGCAGTTAGCCATTATTTGACTGAAGAGGGAATGTGGAAATAAATGTAACAGCTAGCTAGTCATGTTAGCAGAAACTAGGATTGAGCATAATTTACATGGATGCCTTGTGTTTGGAGTTCCTAAAATTTCCTAAAATAAGATCTTAAATCCTGCAGCTCTCCAAACCTTTTCAAACAGGTTTAAACCCACAGTCCCCAAAGAAAAAACTGTGGACATCATAGTTAAAAGCTAGCTAGTCAAATTAGCAGAGGATATGTTTGAATAAAAATATGCATAACTCCACAAAAAAAAAAGTTTCACTGAACTTGCTTTTGCTTCAAAACACGATGAGCTCAAAGGCTGCAGAGGCACTGTTGACATCAATTTAAGAGTTAGCTAGTCATATTTCCGGAAAATATTCTTGAACACGAACAAACCAGCAGGTTTAAACAGACTGCCTTTTAGACTTTGGCACAGAACTCTTCTTTTTGTTGCTTTAATGAACTCTCACACACATTCATATCAACACGATTGGCCCTTGTTAGCGCACATTACCATGTGAAAGAGTAGTGGGATGCAGCATGTGAGCAAGGTACCTTAAAACCCAACTCCTAAAATCTACAGATTTTAACAAGGAAAAGTGTGCTTTTCATTTGGCGCCCTGCAATCAACTCCTGCACCCTTCACATTCCTGAGCTCCGTCGCCTGAGCAACATGAGCTAAGCAGAGACTCAGTGGAGTCGGTCACATGGCTATTTGGGGAAAAAAATAACATGGAGGAATAACTCTCCAAGAGATGGACTGGGGTGTGCAGACTGTGTGGGGGTATAGGAAAAACAAATAAGGAACAGGGCAAAGGTAGCAGTCCCAGAAGCCAAGAAAGGTACTTTATTTATTCTATTCACTTCTCCTTCAAAAAAAAGTGAACATACCGTGCTGGTATTGAAATCAGCTTCCTTAAGGTGCAGACACTTTGGACACAATGTTAAAATGTGAGTTGTGTAGCAGTGGAACTGTGAGAAACTGTTCTCCAGGGTATAGGAGCTCCTATACAATGCCTTTGTTATCCAGAAGGAATAATTCAAAATCATTATTCAACCTCAGAAATGTTTATGCAGCTGAATGACATAAAATCCTCACAGAAGTGTCCCAAAAAAACACTGTGAGAAAAGTGTTACTAAAGCAACCAGGGGGCATATTTCTGATTAACACCCCTTAGTTCTGCACTGTCAGAAAATGTGTCACTGTGATGGTACTTTTTGCTGTCTCTGTGGTTGCACCTTTAGTTAGGGAACAAAATTGTACCTTATTCTATTATAATTAGATTTTTAACAGAAGAACAAACAATTAGTAGATTTAAAAAAGGGTGTTGATTTCATACACTCAGCTTAATCTCCCGGACTTTTATTATGTTTTTTTTTGTTTGTTTGTTTCTTTGGTTTTTTTTGACACAGTTCTATAACGAAAACTTACAAATATCCAACTCTTTCTGGAGAAGAGAATGTAATGTAACTGGACTTTTAAACACTTTTGTACCTTTACAAGTACATTTACACTCTTTGTACCTTTAGTGAGAGTAATGTACATCTACTGTACCTTTATTTCTGAGTGTGGAGAAATATAGAATAATAGAAAATACAAAAATAGAAACATTTGGCCACAGACTGTAAATAATGTATATGATCCCAGTTCTTTTATGGGTTTTGGACTTAATTAAATTAAATTATGACTGATTCTCAGGGCTGTCCCAAATACCATTTCTAGGACTTCTGAGCATCAGAAGAGATATTGGTGAATATTTGCATATTCAGGTACTGAGGTGGTGTATATTAGGGATGGGCGTGGGGGGGGGTGCTCTGTCAGGCCGCACTTAGCTTTATATCTTTGAGCACAAATTTGAGTAAATTAATCTAAACACAGCCCGAGAGTGCACTCCAACACACGTGTTGATGATAAAAACCCTTTTCTGTAAGAGCAGATTTCAGCAACTGGTGCTGAAGGAACAGAAAAGTTTGAAAATGAGCGAAATAAGACGGTGTACACTGTTTAGAAGCATATCTAGCTTTAACAGGCACTTGTGTTTCAGCACATCACAGCAGACTTTTCAGTGAATTGAGGCTCAAAACACACATATTTAGAGGATGAAGCCATATACCTGTGTGCACAAAGTCGAGTGGAGGATTTTCTGAGAATTATGTCTGTTTACAGCTTAATTACATTCTCTTTTAACTCAAACTCAGCGATAAACTTACAACTGCGATTGCCTACTAGGCTTGTGCTTTTCTCCACCTGTTTTCAGACTGTGACATCAGCAGTCATTTAGCTCCCACAGCGCCCCCTCCCTGTGGCTCTTTTAAATGCACATGAACATTATAGCTGACTTTTAAAGACACCGATCATTTTAAGTTACTATCCACATTTATAAATACCATGGTATACGGTGTTATCGCTATACCGCCCAATCCTAGTGTATATAGTTGTCATTAACAATATCCACTTCCGACACCTGCTTTAATATCCCTCTCTCCAGGCTGCGCTGTGGCTCACCATGGTTTTGCTTGCTATTTATGCTCACTAATCTGCTAACTACCTTGCTAGCTAAGGGCACTGAGTATACACCATTTAACCAGTTTGAGTGGAGGTGCTCTAATTTCAGGCACACAGCTGACAAAATGAACTGTGGTGTCACCTCACTTCATTGTAAGTGTGTTGTTTTAACAAGTTAGGTTGTTTTATATGACTGAGTGGCTTCATTTCACAAAATCTTTTATGTTGATGAGCCTGAATATGGGTAAAGAGCACTGCTTTTACTGCTGGAGAGCATGAATGTGGGTTAAGTGGAGCATTGCCTTTATTGATAGCCACGTTTATCCAAAAAAACTGAATATCAGAATTTCAAAATTAGAGGCAGATACCTAACCAATGAGCAAATATCTGAATGCCTGAATACTTGGGGTCAGCCCTATTGAACAGAACATGGCTCAGCATGGTGCCGCTCGCTGAGTCCTTCGCTAACTCGTGCATGCACGGTGCCACTAAGGGCACAGAGTGTAAACGAATAGACCAGAGCTTCGTGGAAGTGTTTTAATTTGAGGTGTAATGCTGACAAATTTAACTGTAGCTCTGCCATGCTTCACTGTAAGTAGGTTGTTGTAGCGTGTTAAGCTGTTTTGGTCTTTGTTCAGGACTTTTATGTTGACAAGGCTCAATACTTGTGGAGTGGAGGGTTGCCCTTTATTGATAGCCCCATTTATCCAAAAAATAAACAAATATCGGAATCTCAAAATTATAAACCGAATTTCTACCCAACAAACAAATATCACAATATTCAGGGTCAGCCCTACTGATTCTACCATTCAGAGATCAAAAAACTGATCACTTTCAGGTACCCTATAACACACCATTATTCCCTGTAACAGAAGCATTGTTTCGGGATTGCGGCAAATTTGATAAGTCAACCTCTCTCCCTCCCTCCCTTTCTCTCTTTCCTTTCCCACAGTAAGACCCCCCCCCCACCACCACCACCCCACCCATTCCCATGCTCCCCTTCTTCGCCCGGGCTGGGGCAGAGGCAGTCAAACATGAAAAAGCAAAGCGAACAGTCGCATACCTCTGTTATCTGGCATCGCTGAAAAACAGCTCTACCTCTTTCTTTTTCTCCCCCCCCCCCCACAGCAGAAGGGCAGGATAGGGTCACACTGGTGTTCAGGATCAGTGGGTTTTTGGGGTGAATTTTAGAGTTTTGTGAGAGGGTTTTAGTTGCATTTCCCAGAAGCATAAACAACTGACTTCAGGTACTTAGCTGTTACACTCCAAGCTACAACAGGAGGCCTACTCTATCAAAAGAGGACGCTCCGCTAGAGAAAAGGGCATCGCATACATTATCCTCTCCACTAAAAAGGGTAAGCACCTTCAATCTGAAATGCTAGAGGGTTGTTTCCGAGGCTGGTCCATTAGGAGCGACCCAGGACCACGTGCCCCTTTCCATTCTCCCCTCCATTCTTCACAGCAGGGCTTTTATTTGCACCATAACCCTTCCTCTTACAGCTAAGTGTTTGAGTTGACTTAATTACAGAGCAAAAGAAATAAAAGGGAACAAAACAAGGACTGAAAACTCACCACTCTCTGGGGAAAAATACAGAAATCAGATACATAACCCAAGCTCAAACAGTTCCCTCTGCAAAAGGCAGGCGAGAGGTCAGGCAAAAACGCAAAACAGCGCTTAATTTAGCAAAATGAAAATGCCATGACCTTCCATGTTGAGGGTCAGACAATCTTGTTGCCAGAACAGCTCTAATGAATAGTTGAAATTGCCCATTTGCATAATTCTGCATTCAAATAAACCCAGAAAAATTTTCACAGAGTTTAGCTCTTTCTCTTGTTATCGCTTGCACCTCCTCGACACTACGAACTACACTTACAACTTGTTAAGAGTTAAATAAACTTCTAATAATAAATTGAAAGAGCAAAAATCAAAGACTCTTGTTCTGTCAACACATTAAGAGTTTTATTAAATCAGATCTTTATGACAGTCCAGTAACTACGTTGGGGTTCATTTTAGGAAATATAGCCTCACTTCCCCACCAAAAAAGAGAAAAAAAATGATGCTATGAATGTTAAGCTACTCCAGATACTTTAAAACTGTCTGTTCCTTTCTAGAAGTCTAGAAGTAATTTTTTGGTCTTAAATGGGAATATTATGTCAGAATCACTTGTTCAGTGCACATATTCATTAATGTGTATATATAGAGCCTATCATACTACAAACTGTGTAACAAGACCAGCCAGTCATTTTTCTGTGGGCTGCCCATGTCAAAAAACCTGTGATAAAACAAGCCATTCAGATTTTGCTCTGTTTCTGACATCTACTGCAGAGACTTTATAATTGCCCCCTCATCTGAGTCTGTCCAATCATAGCGCTGGGCCCACATTTATGTGAGAGCGCAAAGGCGAGATCAAATGCAGCAAGACAGTAGGGCTGTCCTGGATACCCTTTTCAGGGATTTGGTGAATATTCATATATTTGGGGAGTGGGGTGGCATACATTGTTGCTATTAACAATATCCACTTCGGACCCCTGCTTTAATATCTCTCCCTCCAGGCTGCGCTGCGGCTCACAGACATAATTTCAGACACAAAGTTCACAAAATGAACTGTGGCACACCTTGTTTGTTAGGATGGTTTATATGACTAAGTTTTAGAATTCATTTGCACATGTTGATAAGCCTGAATATGGGTGGAGTGGGAAGGGCAGTATTTTTACTGCTGGAGAACCTGAATGTGGGTTGAATGGAGCATTGCCTTCGATAGCCACATTTATCCAAAAAACTGAATATCTGAATTTCTAAATTAGAAATATACCTACCCAACAAACAAATATCTGAATGCCCAAATGCTTGGGGCCAGCACTATTGTTCAGAAAATCAGCGCTCAGCGCCCACTTTAGAATTAAGGCTGCAATGCCGCTCCCAGCATGGCTCCACTTGTTGAGTCGTTTGCTAACTCATGCATACACGGTGCCACTAAGGGCACAGAGTGTACACAAATAAACCAGAACTTTGTGGAGATGTTCTAATTTGAGGGGTAAAGCTGACAAAATGAACTGTAGCTTTGCCATGCTTTGTTGTAAGTAGGTTGCTGTAGCGTGTTAGGCCATTTAAGGCTTTGTTCAAAACTTTGACATAGCTGAATACATGTGGAGTGGAGGGTTGCTTTTATCAATAGCCACATTTATCTAAAAAAACAAATATCCAAATCTCAAAATTATAAACCAAGTTCCTACCCAACGAACGAATATCCAAATAACTGAATATTCATGGCCAGCACTGAGAAATAAGAACACTCAGTAAAAACTGAGAAAACAAGAACAGAGAAGAGAGAGGACAGAGTAAAAATAGATAAAAATGGTCCTCGCTCCTCACTGCTGTACACTCAGGTCAGGGTGAACAGTGACTAATTCATTCTCATTTAAAGGAACAAGTGCTAAACGGCCATTCTGAACTGGGCTGTTTAGACAGAGGGAGAATGCTGCTGTGGGGCTTGAAAGTATACTTCAGATTGAAAGTATACGTTTAGCTCTAGCAACAACATCATTTTAGTTCCTGGGCATAACTGAAAAAGCAGACCTCAGACACCACATGTCTCAACTCATCAAACACATTTGGTGTGATTTGGAAGAATAATGAAATAGAGTTTTCCACCAAACCATTACCAAATCTACAATGCTGCAAGCTTATACTGTAGACTGTAGACTCCAGGCAGTTGCAGCCATTAGGTTTTTTTTTTTTTTTGTACAGCTTCTCCCTGTGATTTGCGAGGTGTGGTTTGGAGCGGCCTCTTCGCTTGTTCCTTTGCCACGAGGGCATTAAAGCAGTAAAAGGCGCCGGATTCATTGCGTGGCTCTGGCAACATCAATCAGATCTGCGGCGAAACCCTTTATCCTGGGCGAGTGTGTGAGGCCTCTATTAACTCAATTACTCGGGAAGCAGTGTCTGAACACACACACACACACACACCCAGACGCACACATCAATTCTCAGACTAACTCTCTCTTGCGCTCTCTCTCGCACACACAAAATCAATCCTCTAACTGGTGCACAAGCACAGCGGGGCTGAAATTGGCTGGGGTCTGCACACAGGGGGTCTCACCAAGGCTCGATATGGCCCCAAGCAATCTCTGTGTTTGTCCAATCTGGAGATGGTAAACATCTCGGCCAGAGACTTATTCGTTTGGCAAATCTCTGCCAGGAAGAGAAAAAGAAAAAGGGACCAAATCTGGGAGTAACAATTTGGGGTTCGCAGCGAGGCTAATCTTATCTCGGGTGCGTGACTACAAATTAGTGCGCTTTTCCCGACGCAGGAACAGCCTCACAAAAAACATGAGCCAGCTTCTGCATGGTTTTCGAGGGCGGCATTTTATCCTTAAATACATGCACAGGCAGGCTAAATATAAAACAAAGTACAGCCACAGGTCCCAGAGCGGAGGAGCAAGAGAGCCACAGGGAGTTATAGAAGCTAACGCTAACAAGACAAACAGAACCAGGGTTTTGTCTAGGCACATTCCTTCCACAAACCCTGTTTGTCAGTCGGGGCAAAACCAGAGACATAAACATAAAAAGTACACGCAGGACTATGAGTAGTCTTTGGAAGTGAAGCCACTGCTGAAAAATGTACAAGACTCTTAAAGTCCTCAAAATTTAATGCCTGAACCAAATTTCCTTCTGAATATAACATAAGCTGTGTCTGAAACAGCTCCCTATTCACTATTCTCCATATTACTCATTTTAAACTGCGCTAATATAGGGAACTGAGTGCATTGCAAAGCAGTGCATTGTGAGTATTTACTATCCACTAGTGTCAGCTATTGTACATGGGTTGTACACTAACCTTTGGGGTGCATCGTGGCATTGTTTGAGTGCACTGAAAATTCTGCACTAGGTTTTCGGACAGTCGTGCAAAATGGTGGAACCAAATATATAGCGAAGAGGGCAGTTTCGGACATGGCGAAAGACTCATCTGTCAAGATGGCTGCTGCTTTATCTAGCTTAGCAAAGTACTTGTATTTTAGATATCTACCTATAGAAATAAATGATAAAACAAAAAATGGTAAAAGATAGCAGTAAACTTGTTAAATCTTAAAAGGGACATATTAGGAAATCACTTTTTAAGTGGGACATTAAGCACATTCAGGTGGGGATCTTGGATCCACCAAAGAACACACTGTAAAAATACATCCTGGTCAAGTTTCTTCAGTTTGCATAAGTCAGCAATCATTCTCATTGATCAACAGTTCTTACCAAGGTTTTTCTTTTTAAAACCCATTTATGCAGTTTAATGTAGATTCTGACATTCACCAATATTTTCTTGGTTGATATTTGATTTCTGGCATGTTTGTGAAAAATAAATGTTAATGAGAAAATTTTAAAAAATGGTTAATGTAATTTCTTCAGTTCTACAGTTGAACACAATGACAATATTACAATACCAATAAAGATATTTATCTCTTATAATATTTGCCTCTTATTTTATCACTTTTGTACTCTTCTCCCGATCGTGTTCACTGAACAAGTTATTACATCCCATGCATAATTGTCGGTGTGAGTTTTGTCCAGTTCTGACACTGCTAAATAATGTCATTTGGTGTTAATGTCCTGCAGTTCCATGAATTTTATGGAGATTAGCAGGCATATACCTATGTTAATTAGGATGGAACAATTAGGCACTTTAAATTTAAGAGGACAATAGAATTCATCATTATAAGAACACAGCAGTGAACAATTCTGCGGTTTAAGAAAATGTGATGACTCTGGATTTTTTAAAGATCTTTCTTAAGAACAAGTATAAAAACATTCTTAGGAGAATATCAATGAACGATGACAATTGTGAGCATTCAGCATCTGCCTGAAAAAGTTAATATTTCTGAAAATAAAACCTTTCCCTGTCCTAGGTAAGAATGTATGCTAACCTGTGATTGCGTACAACTAAGCTCTGTGAGCATGTCTTCACTTTCGTTTCATACTTTAAGACATCACTAGGGGTTTTTATTATGTGGCAGACTTGTTACAATAGACACATTTAAATCTATGATTCTTTTTTTATTATCACATAAATTATCACATAATATTTTTAAAACATATTTTTAAAAATGTCATATTTGGACATCTTTATATCTCTATACACATCTAAGTTTTCCAATTTTAGTTTCAAATATCATGACTATAAAATAAATGACTTTGAGCATATCATTTCACCTCTAAATATTAACTACACTCCTAACTCCAAATCTTAAGACTCACAACATTTTTCCAGATAAAACAGAAAACTGTAAAATTATTACTTGTTTGGTTAATGTTTTAGCAGACCCATTTGGTTAAAAACCTGCTGACACATATAAGCTTGAGCAGCCTATGGCATTTACGCCATCTTTAAGAAAAAAGCAGTACTGGATAGCATGTTTACAAGTTTGCTCCCATTTTAATGACCCATTTTAAGTGACTTTTAAAGCAGTTCTGGGGTTTTAATTCTGTCAGTTTGCAATAACAAAACAGTGCTGTGCTGTATGTCAAATGACTCTCTCTCTCCAGAGACCCCAGAGTGAAAGAGAAAGCTTTCACTAAATTCTCTGAAAATATATTAAATGTGACTCCTTGACTAGCTGACTTCTTACACCTAAAGTACGGTAAACAGCTGCCATAGTTATTTTTTAATGATTTATTTATTCACAGATCTGTTCCACTTGATGCTACATATATTATATTTTGCTGCTAATATCACAACATAAAGGACACATTCTGAGGCACTACCCATTCAGCTTGTGCACTGAGATTGATTCCTTGTTTGAAATGTAATCTCTAGGCCACTCGTGGTAACTTTAGCCCTTCCCCAACCATTCAAAGCCCCTCCAGTGCAGACCCCAACTGTCTAATCTCAGTTGCACAGGGAACCGCTCTGACCTCAGGCATATTTACTTTGCCACTAGCCCTGGCTGTGATCCAGAACAATGCAGCTTCAATGTAAGAACAACCCAAACCCAGACAGTGCCCATAGATCACTGAGGTCACAGAGGGTGGAAGAGCAGGTCAGGTGATCCTGGTGACCTGCATCTTTTGGGGTTAAAGGTGGTGCCGGCCAGACTACTCCTAGAGTGTCACACTCAGCTAAATATATCAAGTTGAGAGTGCCAGGGATCGCCCACTAAGTTGAGCACTTGTCGGCACAGTACAGGAAAATATCAGTTACGGAACTAAGTTCGTCATGGACCAAACTCTGACTAGACCTAAGATTATAATTCTGAATACAGCAAACTGATGATATGATATGGTTAAAAATAAACCTGCTTTGACCAAAATAACTAACACAATGTTCCATTGTAAAAAATATTTGACTAAAATGTGGCCCAAATTGTATTTCCACCAACGTATTTGCAGTGTAGAAGTACATGCTTAGAAAAATCAGCCGCCCCATAAAAATACATGAACAATTTACCATCTAGAAGATGTGTAGATTCATTGATGAATGTGAACAGTAAATACAATTACTTTATTTGCAATGCGGACATCAAAATCCCTGTTTCCTATGCCTACCACTATAAAGGATAATCTTAGTCAGTCTGTTTAACTAATGAAGCATTTCCCTTTAAACCCATTTCATATTTGAAAAAAAAATGGAATTCTTGATCTGAAGACATCTATTACAAAACATATGACCCAAAATGTTCATGTGGATTTCTTCCACACTATTAAACACTTAGCATTTGAGAAATAATTTAGAAATCATTTACTGGATGAAATGAAATTGCCCATTTTGTAATCTCCACTTGACAATCTTTGGTGGAGATCTGCAGGTCTGGCAGAAAGAACTTGGCACTGGTTAAAGACCCCAAACAATGCTGGACTATAACAGAGTTAACGTTCCAGACAAGCTTAACCATGCCTTTGTGGACTGGCATTGCACCCAAATTTATACCAAGCTCATTTGTGTATTTTATTGGATCAAACAAATATTTTGCACAAGTTGCTTCATTCTTCTCCCTGTCTTGCTGTTGTGCACCCAGTTTAAAAACTCCCCCCTGCAAACCCTGAACAAAAGAGGTGCAAATAATCAATAATGTCCCATCAGTTGAATGAGGCAGTGAGGCAATCTCCATAATACTGGTGGGAACACAATGACAGGCAGATGGTTTTGTAGGGGAAGAGCCCCACTCCAGCGCGTCCTGTCATGCTAAATTTACCACTGCAGAAATTAAGATTTCCCTACAGGGGTGCCTAAGAGCCACAGCTAATTTATCCACCTTAATAAAGTGCCATGCACCACCTTCAACTAAATGAATGCTTAATTATAATTTCCACTTTTTCTTAGAATGAGCTTGGAATAAACTTTCTCTTTTTTTAAACAAATGGTATTCTTCAAAAATCTGGACCATGGACTGCATGCATGCTAAAAAGCTTATGTTTAATGTATTGCATTTTCACTGACCCATTTGTACATTAATTATGCATGCCAGGGTACAGAAATACACTTTCAGAAGAAGGCAGAAGCCCACATTAGCTGCAAATTAGAAATTCACTACATATTAAAGAAGAGTGCTGGCTGCATGTGGTGAACATGAATCTAGGGAGACTGGGTGGGCAGTCAAGCGACCATTGGAATTCCAATCTTTTTTTGGCACAGGTGCTTGCAGAGTCTGTGTCCAGCTAAAATAGGTATTAATACTTTCTTTGTGTGTTGGTAATGAGGCCAGATCTTGACTTTTACCACAGAAATGGTTTTCAGTCCAAACAGCACAAGTTCTTTTGCACAAACTTTCAGAGAGTGCAGCAACAAGTTGTTGGCCCAGATACCTACACCATATGTATTGTTTGAAAATGTGCGCAGTATAGAGAAGCAAATGAAATAAAAAAGTTGAAGGAAAAATGTAGGTGGGTTGAAGCATTTTGAGGGAGAGGGCTGAGATGAGAAGAAAGCAGGGGGAAGTGCACAGCAATCCTCTTAAAACCAAGGCAACTAGCTTGGAATGTTTATAGCATGTCGGAGAGACAGCTGCTCCATCTGCTCCTGCCATCAATTCTGCCTCCTTACATGGAGAAACCAAGGGATGCTGCTCAACAAATTTCCTCCACCAACATCAACCTGTATTTGCACCTGAACCAACAATATAAAGGAAAAAATTCCAGTCTCTCCAATCTTGGCAATATCACAACTGAACAATCTGGGAATCACCACTCAGATTCATGCAGAAATGAATTGTTCCATTAAATATTCATGGCTAGACAAAATAAAGAATCACTCATTCCTACTTTCCACATTCTACCTTCCAACTAGACCTGAGCACATGAGAAATAACAGTATCTCAAAGCAAAGCAAACCTACCAGTTTCGTCATCAATGGCGAAGATCCCCAGACCAGATCCATCCCTAATTGAATAGCGGATCTCCCCGTCTCTACCTCTGTCCTCATCTTGAGCTGTGACTTTCATGACTGATGTTCCAATTGGCACGTCCTCTTTGATAAATCCCTTATCCACGAACGATGGGAACCACGGACGGTACAGGTTCTCATTCACATCCACTACCTCCACCTCAATGTGACAAGTTGAGGACAGAGAAATCGGTTTGCCTTTGTCCTTGGCCTTCGCAACAAGGTTGTAGACTTGCTTTTTCTCATAATCCAGATTTTGCACAATTCTCACTGCACCACTGACTTTGTCCACTTCAAATTTTCCTTCACCATTGTCCACGAGACTGTATCGTACCTGGCTTGATGGTCCAACATCAGGGTCGTGAGCTTCCAACCACATGATTACAGTACCGATTGGGAGATCCTCACGGACCTTTATTCGATAACTGGGAGGGATGAATTTTGGGGGGTTGTCATTGACATCTTCCAGTGTGATTTTAAGTGACACAGTAGATACTAGTTGAGGTTCAACAGTAGCCTTGTCACGGGCTGCTATCCTGAGAACAAAGCTAGGCTGAACTTCACGATCTAATGGCTTTTTGACCGTTACAACTCCAGTCTCCTCATCAATGGCAAACTGATCAGTGTCTGCCAATATTGAGTACCTGATAACACCATTATCTCCCAAATCTTTGTCTTTAGCCTCTACTTGGATGATCTCAGTGCCAATAGCTGTATTCTCACTTATTTCCACTGAATATGATTCTTGCAGAAACTGTGGACTGTTATCATTCGCGTCAGTAACCTTGACATCCAGCAGGCGCGATGACGACTTTTGAGGTAGTCCAAGATCGTACACAGTAAGGTTGAGTGTATAGTGATCAGTTGTTTCTCTGTCAAGTGGTGCATACACCTTCAGCCAGCCATCATTCATATCAATAACAAATCGACTTTCCATGTCACCTCCTGATATAACATAGACTAGTTTTCCATTGAAACCACTGTCTGAGTCTGAAGCGCTCAAATGCACAATCCGAGCCCCAACTGGCAGGTCTTCCTTGACCTCAACAACGCTGGGGAAGAAGTCCGCGAACTGTGGTGCAAAGCGGTTGACAGCATGTATGTCTAAAAAGTTCTCATCGGGTTCAAGCTGGGTGTGGATCTTGCTGCCTTGCAGCAGCTTTTCCGCCAGCATAGTGGCTACACCTGTGTCAACACATTTAACCTGAACAGGTTTACGTGCTGTGATAACAGTTATGTTCAAGAACATTGGTAGAGTCTCATGTTCTCCGTCACTAGCTGTGATTTGCAAGCTGTGAAAGGACAACTTTGCTGCTTCACCCTCACTAAGTGTCTGTTTCAGAGACAGCACACCTGAGTTAGGGTTTAATTCAAACAGATTCAAGTCATTGCCAGCTTTTATCACATACCGGACCAGCTGAAGCTCATCAGCATCAATGGCTGACACAGTTGTAATCTGTTCTCCCGTGCCATGATCTCTAGGAATGGTCACCTCACAGTCCACATTTTCAAAGAGGGGCTTGTTGTCATTCAAATTGCTTAGGGTGATCATAACCTGTGTCTCTACTTCACGCCGATACGGTTCACCCCAATCTGATGCTCGCACGCGCAAATTATAAATTCTTGGCATCAATTCATAATCTAGCTGTTCTGAGGTACTAATAACACCAGAAAAATAATCAATAACAAAAGGCTGGGGATTTATATTAGCTATGCTATATGTGACATAGCCATTCTCTCCACTGTCTAAATCAGTGGCTTTTACTCTTAGCACACTTGTTCCTACAGGCATGTTTTCATCAACACTGGCTTTGTATGTTGAATGCTCAAACTCTGGGGCATTGTTATTCACATCAATTACATCAATGATAACTTTAGTGGCTACTTTTCTGTCACTGGTAATAACATCTAGTTCATAACGGGGGAAGATATCAGCATGAATGGGCCCAGCTGTTGTGATTAAGCCAGTGTCTGGATTGATTGCAAAGTGATTCTTTTCTAATTTTTGTTTAAAGACATATTTTAATTGAGGATATTTTGGCACAGCTGTGACCATCACAACAGGTGTGTGCAGTGGAGCAAACTCACTTACATTCACCCTGTAAATGGATTGTTTGAATTTCGGAGGCCCTACTTTAAACTTTGGGGATGTGATATGAATGACTTTAGCAGAAGAAAACTGGGGTGGGCTGCCTTTGTCTTTCGCTTGCAGAGTGAGGTTGTAACCAAAAGGTTGGCTGTCCCAATCTACTTCCTTAACTGCTTTAATTTTGTATTCCTTACTACCAGGACTAGTCCTCATTGCTCTAAACTGCTGTAAAGGGTCTCCTGCTACTACACTCAACGATGCTATCTCACCATTAGCACCCTGGTCATCATCCTCTACGGTCACTACAGCGTAAGTTGGGTCCTTGTCAGTATCTGACGGTGCTAATGTAACAGCAGTGATGACTGGAGCATGTTCATTAGCCTGCTCTACTCGTACTGTAAGTTTAGCCATACTACTAAACCCACTGCTCCCGTACAGCTTCATCCCTCGATCTACCGCCAAAATCTCAAAATCGTACTGCTTTGTTGCAGCATAATCAAGTTTTCCAGTAAGTGTAACCACACCGCTCGTGGGATGGACCGCAAACATTTCGGTCCACTCTCTGAAGCTGTAGTAGTACTCTCCATTTGTACCGATATCAGCATCTGTCGCTGTGACCTTGGCAATGCTTGTGCGTATAGCTGTGTTCTCCGGCAGGGAAATGCTGTAGGAAGTAGGGGAAAAGAGAGGCCGGAGATCATTGGTGTCTAGTACCTGAACCCTAACCCGTGTCCGGCCCTCTGCGTTCGAGTTCCTTTCAACAGCTTTGACAGTGAGCAAATAGTGGTCTCGCACTTCCCGATTCAGAATGGCACTGCTGCCTCCTTTGGTCCTTATTCGCAAAAAGCTAAAGTCTCCCAACTGGTATTCCTCGGCTTTGAAAAGGTTCTCGTTGTCGCCCGCCACAATTTTGTACCGTATTTCCCAAGAGGGGTCCACAATGTAGATGCCCATTTTAACAGGGCTTTCCAGATAGGTCTTAGCAGCAGAGTTTTCAAAGATGGTTGCATTGTAAGAAGAATGGGTGAAGTGTGGGAGGGGTGTGGTGTCCAGCCCTTGGTTCCATGTGTAGCCACACAGGAGAAGCAGCTGCACCAGCAGCAGTGGGGTTGCCTGGATCTGCATGGTCACAGGACGTTCTTCACCAGACCACCTGTCGAGAGAATGCAGAAGATGGATGAGAAATGCATATATATATATATATATATATATATATATATATATATATATATATATAATTGGTTTAAGAATATTCAGTGATCATTACATGTTGTAAAATCAATTGTTTGGCATTCATAAAGCATGCCAATAAAAACAGTGAATGTTAACAGCAGATGCAGCATGGAGGAGCAGATATGATTAGTGTAGCATTGAGCTGAGTGACTGTTTTCCTCCCTGTCTGCAGTTCCAGTCTCGCTAGTCTTAACAGAACACAGTGTGAGCGATTACCATTAGTGAACCCAGGGAGGATGGGCTCATTCATCTTAGATATACACAAATATACACATTCCTCCAGCCACGGTAGGTATAAGCTTTTCTGCGAGCCTTAATCTGCAGACCTTGTTTAGCTTGGAACACCATGCTCCCCAGAGATACAGGTTCAAAGCCATTACAAAGAAACAAATGAGCTCTGCCTCCATAAATTCAATTACATCAACCCATTTTACACATTCAGATTCCCATTACATTTATATCTGCAGACTGCAACCAAGGTACACCAGTACATTAAAGGGGGAATTCCAGATTTCTGCATAATTGAGACTTTGCGATCATTAGGAGCGGGCTTGAGCTAAAGCGGTTCATTATAGGAGAGTTTACATTTTTCTTTAGTGGTGGTGATAGGAACCAAGAATCACAATAACCACTACACAAACACAACCATGTCACAGAGTAAAGAGCGATGGGGGACTAGTTTGCCTTGTGATGCCTTACCATGCGTTCACACTAGCAGGAGACAAAGCAGCAAGTGACACAGCAACAAATCAAGTTGAGATTTTCTCTACTTTATGCAAATTAGTTATGATGAATTAAAGCGGCATTCTAAACGATTGGCTGCAAGAAATTCTTTGAACCATTCATAGACACAGGTTCCAAAGTTTGGCCAGCTTCTGTCAAACTTGGAGCTACATAAGCAACATGTCGCCTGTGAGTTTGAATATAGGGTTACAAGAACCTTCATGCTGTGAACAGATTTAAGTCCAAAACCTGTAACTTTATAACTACCACAAAACAAATTTGATATAGCTTTTAAAATCCTTCAGGTGGTTGCTTCCAAAAAACACCACTGTGAACAATCGTATAGCGACTAGCCCAAATCCCTTCAGCAATCGAGGTGGTTTTGACTAGCGGGTCCAAAGTGAGTGTTATTAGTCCTGCTTAACTGGACATAGTGCCATACTGTGAGTGAAACTCGGAAATAAAATGCTTGTATTGTTGTGTTCTTAGATGTGAAGCAGTTACTGGAGCAGGTAACTTACTCACTCATACCTTCTCTTACTTATTCACATTTAACCACATGCAAAAGGAGTGATATTTCTTTGTATTACTTTGTTTATTAATGACATCATGTCCTAATTTTAATGCAGCACTATTATTACATCATGATATGTATTTAAATATCACGATATGATAATTTAGCCTTATCATCCATTCCTTATTTGGACTCCATTATTAAGCAGGTGACCAATAAAATCCAAATGTCTATAGAAGGCAAACCAGTTTAGAGAAACCATACATAGCAAATCAATTCAGTTCAGTCTAAACGAGAATGGAGTATACACAGAGATGATTTCTTGCACCCTCTGGGTTACTAGGATATTTGGTAAAGCCAGCATGTGGCAATTAGATTAGTCTACCTCTTCATTATCTCCTCTGTGCAATCTGAGCAATTTACATATCCTCCGGGGAATCATGCTTTATCACACCACCACCACACGGCACCAGAGGGTTTCAGCTTCTAAAACTTTCTCCAGGTGTCCCAACACTTACTGTTCTTTGTCCACCACGTCGCACAGCATCGCTAGCTTAATACGAAGCATGCAGTCAGTACAAACATCTGTCTTCGCACGCACATTAACTTTGAAACAAAAATGTGGCAACAAAAGCTGTGCCCTCCCCATCCCCCTCGCTCTCGCAAGCCAGATGCATGGGGGTACGCGCACGAACCGACAATAAACTCGCTGGGAAACAACCTGGATCTCATTTAAACTAAGAACAACACATTGGAAATGCATATTAATACAGAGCTATCAGTTTCCAATGTCGTATGCTGTTTATTTAATTGTGAATAAAAGTTACGGTTAGCCAAATCCTAAACCTTAATACAAAAGCAACGGAGCTCGCGCTTGAAAAACAGTTCCACTAAATATTTACTTTAAAGTCGTTACAAACTGTGTTAACACAAAGGGAAAAATATAATATAAAACCAAACGCTATTTCGTACCTCTTCCAGCTTTACTGTCCCGAGTATGGAGGGATTTTTCGTGATTTATAAGATCCACATTTCTGCATCGTACCTTCCGCTCGCACACACTCAACCAACTAAGCACACAGAACCAGCGCGAGCCTCTCTCTCTCTCTCTCTCTCTCTCTCTCTCTGTTTCGCCCCCACTCGCTCTCAAAATCCTTCCGCACATATCCCGGACCTACTTCCCCCTGGAATGAGCCGTTACAAACGCGGAGGGATATTTATGTTCTCTTCTCAGGGATTTTCTGAACTCGACAGAAAAGAGGGAAAAAAAGGAATAAACCGGTGATTTTTGAATGAAACTACGCAAAATACGGCCCAGAGCTAAGATATCACATCCATTTAAAAACAGAAATGTTGTGTAGATGAGTTCTCTACACAATGTTGAAAAGGAAAACTAACGAAAACCTCCTGAGTTAAACTACGAACTAGCGCAACATTTAGCCCCTCACCTCAGCCGAGGACAGGTAGGCTGTTCGCAAATAGGGGGCTAGAAAAAGGTCTGTACATTTAAGTTCACATTTTGTTGGATTTATGTGAAAAAATGTGAATACACATTCTACATGGAACACTTTTAAAGACAATCTCCTGTGGAAATCCCGTGTTTTGCAAGCTTTATGGTTTATACGTTAGCAGATAAATCCGGAGGGAAATTATTGCAAAGAAAGTTAAAAAAAAAATTTCCAGACCGTCAGGAGTTCTTACATCACAAATCTAAGGAAACGTTCATGACAGGTCGCGGGACAGGGCCTTTGAACTGTGAGCGAGGCGTTGAGGGATGTGTGGAGATAGAGGTGAGGACTAGTTGTATAGTAGATCCACACGCACTGAAAAAAACTTAAATAAATAATACATTTGCAAATAAAAAAAAATTATTTTTACTTTTTATGGTTTTATTATCTTTATAATATGTGTATGAATTTCATAAAAGTGTGGGTCTTCAATGACATTATTTTCGAAATTAACACACAGTCATTGGACCATGGTGTGCCCAAGCATTTGCATTGACACACCGGGGTGAGGACAGGAGCACTGGAGTTTAGAAACATAATAATAATAATACTAATAATAAACAGTGGATTAAACTCAAAGCAAAATACCTGAAACTAAATCAGATCGCTTGTTGATATATAATATTAAAAGTGTAATATTTGCGTTTGTTACTAGTTTTTGATTTAGACCTTAAAAAAAAAAAACACTTTGTCCAAACTTTGACATGAGTGTATCAGCGCGCGGATAGAGGGCGCTAAAACTTCAACTCTGTAGAGAGAGAGAGAGAGAGAGAGAGAGAGAGAGAGAGAGAGAGAGAGAGAGAGAGAGAGAAGCATGAAAGTCCTGACAATGGAGGATAATTAATTATAATGAGATATAATTAGATATAGATATAGATTAGTCTATTTACAGCAGCAGTAAGATAGATAGATAGATAGATAGATAACCATAGAATCCTGAATGAAATCACACCATGAGTATAAAGATAATTTAATATAATTAGCATTATAGAAATATATTGTCTCTCCTACTGTTATTATTGCAACTGCTAGAGCTAATATTACTACATTTTATTAGTACTGATACTGCTGCGTTTATTGCTACTACTCTGTTAATGTTACTATTGTTTTTACTGTTAATATTAGTACTACTAATTAATATTACTGCAAATTATATTACTGATACAACTGTTCATATTACAATAATTTCATTAGTAATAATGACATTACTACAGATATTACTGCTATTACTGAGACTGTTACTACTAATACTATTACAAGGACTATTAATACTTCAATTTCTACTTATATTACTACTACAGTTATTATTAAGACTGATATTACAACTACTACTATATTTACTTAGACTCATACTACTACTGATATTACTACTTATTATACTATTACTGCTGATAGTAATACACCTAATTCTACTGATATTACTTCTACAACCACTGAGATGCCATTTTATTATATGAATACTTTATATGTTCATATGAGTTTCACTGGATATGGAATATCATACACCATTTTTTGCTGTTAGTTTTTACTACTATTGTTATTATTAATAATCATATCATTATTATTAGTGATGGTTCATATATATAATATTTGCTGATAATTTCTCTTATTAATCAGTTTTATTGGATAACAATGAGGACAACAGCAAGAAATAAAACAGCAATAATAATGATCTACTATAATTGTAATATCAAAATTGTATATGTGATATTACAGTTACCAGAGGAATATTAATATTGATTAAATAAGTTTTAATAAGGTTAATAACTGGGTTTATTGTTATGATTATCATCATGTCACCTCCTTACTCTGAACTTTGTGTAATGATATTTTCCTTGTAGATGCCCGTGCACACTCTCCACTCACCACTCTCACAGCGGTCCATGCACAGCCCGAAAAACTTGCTCTCAGAGGAATCTCGGGCTCATCGCTCCGTGCGCAAGCTGCCGCTGGGAATGGGAGAGTAACGGAGCGTCAAAGAGCGAGTCGTGGATCCTGTCACGGAGCTGAAGCTCACGCTGCAGGGTTCACTATCTTGCTGTTCATTACTTCTCATCTCATTATTCACCAATTCATCATCTCTTCACTTCATCATTTACTCATTTTATCATTTCATCGTCTCACATCTCTGCCGCTGCTCCCTCATGCCTCCATCCATCTGCGCTGCGTGAGCTTCAGTTGTTTCAGCAGAGGAGTATGCAAAAAAGCACACGTGCACACTCAAAAGGGGGGTCCTGACGTCACCATATCCACTCGCTCTCTCTCTCGCGCTCATGCTCTCTCTCTCTCTCTCTCTCTCTCTCTCTCTCTCTCTCTCTCTCTCTCTCTCTATTTCCCACTCCCTCCATCTCTCACTGTTGTGCATCTCCTGCACAGTACTCAGAGTGGATCACGGCTTGAGTGCCTGCCCCAGAATGTTGGCATTTGGTGATTGTAGTGGTGGGGGCAGGGGAAGGCAAGCTGTTGTAGTGATTGTAGAGGAGGAAGGTTTAAGGGGACTTTGGAAGGATTTGGCAACTTGGTGGTAAAGTATACAAGAGTTGGTTAATATCATGCTGAGTGATGGAGAAAAGAGGGAGGGCCATCCTACCCACCCAGAGATAGGGTAATTTCTGTTCTGATCTGTTGGTCTCCTGGATACAGATGGCTGCATCACCAGGGATTGAACCTATTATCCCCCTGCTATGAATTGACAGCTGGAAGCACAGAATATTTTAGCTTGACTTGAATGACGTCTATAGTGCTACCTGGGAGCAGCACTCAGAATTGCAGTCCAAACTCCTCGCAGACCTTGGAGCTGTGTGACAGCCACACTACCTGTTGCGCCACAGTGCCACCCAGCACAAAAAAATGTTTCCTCTTAAAGTTCCCCTTGGTGTAATTCGTCAGCCAGCAAAATATTTGTAAAAGATACACACACACACACATATATATATATATATATATATATATATATATATATATATATATATATATATATATATTTTCCAGTCTACATAAAAGAAAACAAACCTGAGCCTGATGTTTTACAAGAAAAACGGGCCCAGATCTGGTCCAAACCCAGTATGTTTTTTCAGGACACCTGGGTATGGTCTCTAGCTCCCAGAAATCTCAGAAAAAGAACAAGTTTATGAGAAATACACAGGCCTGTGTTGTTCCCGAACTCATCATTTGACAACTGTATGACAAAGCTCAGCAGCCTGTGTTTGCGGTAAAGCCCTGGAGCAGTGGAGGCAACATGATTCTTATTGAGTTAGCTTTCATTAAAAGTACATTCACCAAAGGGCTAGTGCAAATGAGAGGCACCAGATCTTTTAGAGGGAAAGAGAGGAAGAGATCTCCTACTCTCTTAGTTCAGCAAATGGACATTCAGGTCTTGTACATGAAAACATTTCCCTCTGACACACACTTGTGCACTCTCACACACACACACACATATGCATGGACACACACACCAACAACCCCCTACTTCCCCCCGGGGGACTGTCCATAAAGTTTAATTGGATTCCGGTCAGGTGATATAGGGATAGGGCTGGTGCTTTTGATCTTGGCAATGTGCAGACATTCCATTGTTGGTCCAGGGCTTTGGGAGCAATGGCCTTGAGAACTAACAACTCGCCTGAAGGAGGGGAGTGTGTGTGTGTGTTGATAAAATCTCAAACCTGGATATCAAGTGTTATGCCTTTTATGCACAAGTAGTTTATTATTTTTAATAAAATGGGCCATAATTTGAAAAATATTTATGAGTTTTAAAATGTGTATAATAATCATTGCAGATAATTGTTCCAAATGTATGAACATATTTCCCAAGTTTGACCCTTTGAGCCTTTCATAGTTCCACCCTGAATCCCAGCTGTTCGCTTGCTGTTGCTTAGACTTTGTGACCCCTTGTTCAAATACAGCTCCTAAGTGATAAATTTCACTCCCGTGACAAGACAAATGTTCGATAAACAACTGGGTGGAACTGGAGAATTTTGTAACAAACAATATACAAACCTAGTTTTACGAGAATTGCTATAAAACATGGATTTGTGATTATACACTTGAAGCTTTATGTAACAGACAAATTTACAAGGAAAAGATTTCCAGTGTTTTCAATGACAAACTTGACTATGGACGACCAAACCTGCCAAAATAAAAAAAATGAATAAAAGTGGAATTAAAGAAAGAATAAAATAAATAAGGAATATGGAAACAAAACAAAATAAATTAATTAATTAATATGGGAACTGGCGCCCCCTCCGGGGTGTATTCCCACCTTGCGCCCAATGATTCCAGGTAGGCTCTGGATCCACCGCGACCCTGAATTGGATAAGCGGTTACAGATAATGAATGAATTAATCAATTAGGGATATAAACCCAAAAACATGCTAGTGAAGGTGCATGTTTTTTACCTTCAGGCTTAGCAATCAAGTCCAGAAAAAAGCAGTTGATACTGATAACATTGTCCAAGAACACAAAATGTCAGAGCGAAGGTTGGTGTCAGACCTGAGATTGGTGCCCCCCCCCCCCTCTCCCAACGGTGTTCAGAAACTCTAATAGGCGTCTTGCCTGTGACGTAGATGGTGGACAACAACTCTAAAAGTTGCACTTAATTTAATACAAAATGACGAAAAGGGTGTTGTTTTTGGCTCCAATAATTCAATGTACAGTGGGACATCTGTGCACAAATGGCCCAAAGATCCCAAAAAATCTAGAAAATGGACTAAATTTGTCAACTTTAAACAGGCACTGGGCGGCACGGTGGCGCAGCAGGTAGTGTCACAGTCACACAGCTCCAGGGACCTGGAAGTTGTGGGTTCGATTCCCGCTCCGGGTGACTGTCTGTGAGGAGTTGGTGTGTTCTCCCTGTGTCCGTGTGGGTTTCCTCTGGGTGCTCCGGTTTCCTCCCACAGTCCAGAAACACACGTTGGTAGTGGATTGGTGACTCAAAAGTGTCCGTGTGTGTCTGCGTTGCCCTGTGAAGGACCCAGGGTGTATTCCTGCCTTGCGCCCAATGATTCTAGGTAGGCTCTGGACCCACCGCGACTTATATGTGTCAGTAACTAAAATAATGTGAAATATTCATGGAGGTCCATTAAGTGGTGCTTAGCCTTTAAGTGTGATGCCACGCCATTTCATGGGTCCAATCACGTCTTAGTTCAAAAATTCAACATAAAAGGAAGCAAATGTGTCTTTGGCAGTGCTTTTTGCACATTTCCAGCTCACACTGATCTGCCATGCAGACTGACTGTGCTGCCCTGTTTCTGGGAGCAGAAGATCCGTGAGGAGAGCGTTGTCTCTCCTGCACACGGAGTTGTTCTATGGGTATATTATAGGCCTTAGCATACTTCTTCATACTGCTTTGTCGCATGACATTAATGTCTGTGGATTTCCAGCTTCAGTGTGCATGGCACGTAGAGTTGCAAGGCATGTATACATATATGTATACAGTTGATCTACAGCATCGGGCATCTATCAAATAATAAGAATGTTTAGACTCCATGACGGCACTTTTATTATCATAAAAGAGCAAGGAAAAACTGAAAAAAATTAATTGGGAAACAAATAAAGATAAGTTTATGCAATAAAGTTAAATTTATGCAAAAATAAAATAGTTACAGAAATAAATGTATAAATACCTGCAAGGTGGCGCAGCAGGTAGTGTCGCAGTCACACAGCTCCAAGGACCTGGAGGTGGTGGGTTCAACTCCCGCTCCGGGTGACTGTGAGGAGTTTGGTGTGTTCTCCCCGTGTCTGTGTGGGTTTCCTCCAGGTGTTCCAGTTTCTTCCCATGGCCCAAAAACACGTTGTTAGGTGGATTGGCGAGGCAGAAGTCTCTGAGTGTGTGAGTGAATGTGTGTGTGCCCTGTGCCCTGTGAAGGACTGGATAATGTTACAGATAATGAATGAATGAGTCCATAGATATGTCACACCCTGAGGAGGACAGGTGAGAGAGAAAGTAAATTAAAAACAAGTAATTAAACAGACATTTTAATTAATCTAATGTTTTATTTATTATGTTCTCTGGGTTTAATATTTATTATAATTTTTATGGAGGAAATTCATTTTATTGGGTCATTTATTAATTAATGTGTTTATTCCTCCACACCTGACTGTGTTTTGTAACAAACCAGTTCAGAATTTGATGCTGGTAAAAGTTGGGACGGGGCAAAATTATTGAAATGAAAAAATAATAGAATATTAATGTCACACTTTTAGCATTAACATATAAGTGTTTATAACAGGCTTGATCTCTGCAAGCAAAAATGGTAATTGCTCATCACTTTATGCCATAATCCATGAGATAATTGTCAGATAGTTTAAACAGCTTAATCAATCTATAAGGCATGTGAAAGTGCCAAAAATCACTGCTCACAAAATTACTTCAAATGAGCCACAATGTAGGTACAAACATAAATTATATTGTGCTAGTCAACCTCAAAGGTATTCAAAACCATTTTCCACAGCCTGATGCTATAAGCTTGCTCTGGGTCTGAGCATTAAACAAAGTATGATCATAGGGCAGCAGGGCTGTAGGGAAAGGGAGAGAGTTGTGTTAAGGCACCGAACAAGGCGACTGGGCTGGTGTGAATACAGGCTTACACACCCAAATGCAGCTATTGTTTAAATTCTTCAACAGTCAATGGACTGCTGGTGTGAAGTTTCTTCTTCTCTTCTTCTGGTGTAACAACTCTCAGCAGGCCCTATTTTTTACCCCCCTCAATTCAGCTTTCCCCGATGACCCTGCACACTTAATTAAACTGCTAATGATTAGCGAAGTGCTTCTCATACTTGGCCCCTGAGGACACCTCTGCATTTCATAGGGTCAAATTCTCACTGCTCTAACACACCTGACTCACGTCGGCTCATTACCGAGCTCTTCACCGTGTCAGTTAGGTGTGTTGGAACTGCAATCGCAACTTTGGCATTTAGCTTAGTACTAGAATACTGAAAATGCTTACAATTGATAAATACGAACAAAGGCATCAGGCCTACAGTCGACAATCTCAGAAAAATGTTACATTCTTGCATCTTATATTTTTGTCCCTAATGTCACTGAGGTGGTCCCTTCAGACATCTGTGTTCATTATCTTTAGTTAGGTAATAACATCCTTTGCAATTATATTGTTTATTCCTTTAAAGACAAAACATCACTCCAACTAATGCTCTTCTGAAGGCTACACTAAATTTGATTCAGTTCAACTGTATAAACATTAGAGATTTCACATACTGAATTGGTACTAATGTTCCAACTCATCGCCAAGGTATTAGAATGAGATCTATCACCCAAGGTATGGCACTTCCACTCCCTCTGACTGAAGCTTGGCATTGGATAAATTCCTATTAGCCAAACTGCATGTCCTACTTGCCAATCATTTAAATGCAAGAAATCCGAGTGATACTGCAGGATAATGTCCATATAGGTGCACACTGAAAAACAAGCCAGGCTACTTATTCAATGCCTGAAGAGATAAGGTGTCACAAATGTTTAATATCTGATCTGGAATCTCTACTTCCAGGAGACTTAGCCCTCACACATAAAAACACATTTATCTTCAGTCACGCTTACAGGCAATTTAACACTCTCTGGCAAGTTTATAAGAACCACCAATCTTGTACTTCCACTCACTGATCACTACATTGGAAACTTGTAACTTATATCAACACATTTCATATTTTGTGTTGTAATTTTACAGTAAAATTTCAATTCAGTTTAGTGAAGTGAATTGGTTATTTGCTAAATTAAATGGAGGTTAAATTTAATCCTGACTGGGTCATTAAGTATTGGGTATTTCAAGAGATTTACTCTTTCTTTTCAACCATTATGGAAGCAGTACTTCAGAACCCTCACAATGAAGCCATAAGGTTTTCTCTAAAAGCCTAGAAGGCCCTGGAGGGTCCTCAAGATGACATCAGAAATGGAAAAAGAATGAGGAAAACACATCCAAAGGGCCACCCAACATCTTCTGTGTAGTGCACAATAATGGGCTGTGTCGTCATTTAGGAAGGCAGAGGCAGCAAAAGTGTAGAAATGGCGTCCTCTCTGAAGTGGGCTCGGAGATTATCTTCACAAAGCCTGCGGGAGGAAAAGCTCAGTGTAATTACTGCTTTATGCCACAGTGGAGATACACATTCTCACAACACACACACTCCTGAGAGAGTGTGAATCATACAGAAAGGAGGCTTCATATGGACCTATTTTCCTTAATGTCCACACGCTGTGTTCTCAGTTGGAGCTGTGAATTATGCATCATCCTGATTTCTGATGCCAAGTCAGACCAAATTTACTAAAACGCAGGGTTAGATAATTATTTCTATCATCAGTCACTGGAAGTTTGCAAAGGTGCCAGTGCTAAGCAGCAGATGTAGGAAAAAATCACTAAGTTGCCAGGAACAAGTATGTTTCAAGCCCTTAGTCAAGTGCACCAGACATCAGGACATGGCTAATTCAATCCTTGTCTGTGTCTTAACCGTCCAAGGCTGACAGCACAACTGGCCTGGCTCTCTGGGTTGGCAGGATGGCTAGGAAGTTCCATCATACAAATACATTCCCCTCAAATACAACGAGCTGTCTACAGGTTTTGCTGCATTAACTCACACATGGACAAATATACACACATCAGTCCCTCACACACTCACACCTGTAGACATATTCACACAGCCAATCAACCTACTAATTTATGTGTTTGGACAGTGGGAAGTTACCCATACAGACACAGGGAGAACACACCACACTCCTCACATACAGTGACCCAAGAAGTGTATCAGTCGCCCCATTAAATGCATTTAGATGGCGCTTACTTACGTAGCTATAACTGGACAAAATCTTTCTGTAGGGTCAAAGTCTCATTTTTTTAATGGTCAGCTGTGGACGTCTGCTCTGTTCTGTGTTGTGGTCATATTAAATGATGCCTTTAAAAGTCCATGTGTGTTTAACAGTGTGTTGTAAATGGCTGGGAATGTGTTCCAATATCTACACTTTGACACAAATTCCTCATACCTGCCAGCTCGCTGGCAAAAAGCACAGTTTTGTTGGCACTGCTAGATGAGGAGCGCTAGTGACAAGTGAGCTTTTTTGTAGCAAGAAAGGAAAAGGGGGTAGGGGAGGGGGAAGGGATTTGAAGCAGGACGAAATTAGACAGACAGAGAGTGGGGAATAAACATATGGGACGTAATTGGCAATTAACTGAGAACGATGGGGCGCATCGCACGGCATGGCTCTATATTTGTTTACCTTGATGTTTGGAGTGACAAAAGACATCAGCTATGCAGGTGTCGGAATGATAGTGTTATTACATGAAGGAAAGACAGAGAGAGAAGGAACATCTGGCCCTTTGAAGACCTCCTTGTAAACAAGCAGTATTATAATGAACAAGTCCAAGAGATGGACAAATAGACAGACTGAAGGCCTTGAATAAAAGACAAACAGAAGCCAAGTGGACTGTAAAAGGCCAATATTGCCAGTACTGATAATGACATATGAGCATCTTTTCAAATATCTTCAGTGTCACAGATGCTCAACACACTTACAGGAGAACACTAACTCCCCAACTCTCTGATGTCAGCAAAAAAGGCATGCACCTTCTAGCTTTTGATTGTTTTATGTATCATCCCTACATTTCCTCAAAGTCAGATGACTCCAGAGTGTCAGATTCTATTTTTAAGGTGGTATTTAGGGTAGACTGAATAAATAAATCCAAGGAAGGAGAAAAGCAACATTAAAAGTTGGGAAAAGAACATGAAATTTTAACCCGGCTACCATTTTGAGGTCTGCTCCCAAGCATTACATAATTACAACTTTGCAAAGAAAAAATGCTGCTGACTCCGGGGGCAATGTTAATGCTGAGTGAGTGACCGCCTGCAGAGCCTCCTGATTAGAGCTGCATTAGTGTTTGGACAGGATTAGGATTAGAGACAATGGGGTCAGAATAGGGGTCGGAAACACACACGCATACACTGCTAATCTAGTGCATTGTTTCACTAAAGCTCATCTCTGCTCTTTCATCTGCTGAACTTTCCCTCCATCTGTATCTGTCTTTCTACATGTATCTGAATACAGTTCTGGTTTTCTGTCACGTATTTTAAATTTAAGGAACATTCCAGCATTTTTAACATGATCTCTCTCTCCTACATCTGGAGTACATGATAAAACTACATGAAAAAAAGAGTATTTTGTTTCACAAACACACAGTTACAATTGTCAGGACCCCAACATGACCTCCAAAGAGCAGGTATGATTTGGATGGTGGATCATTCTCAGAACTGCAGTGATGGTGATACACGTGTAGTGGTGGAGTATCACTGTGTGTTGTGCTAGTATGTTAGGATCAGACACAGCAGTACTTCTGGAGTTTTTAACCCCTCAATGTCACAGCAGGACTGAGAACATCCAAAAACATCCAGCCATTAGCATCCTGTGTCCACTGATGAAGCACTAGAAGATGACGGACACAAAGTGCAGTGACAAATGAGCTACTGTGTCTGACTTTACATTCACAATGTGGACAAACGATGTACGTCTAACAGAATGGCTAAGTGAGTTGGTTTAAAAACTCCAGCAGCAATGCTGGGTCCATTATTACCAGCACAATGCACACTAATCCACAACCCAAATCATACCTGCTCTGTGGGGGTTCCTGATCATTGAAGAACAGGGTGAAAAGTGTCTAACAAAGCATGCAGAAAAACAGATGCACTACAGCCTATAATTGTAGAACTACAAAGTGCTCCTTTGTGATCGGTGGTCAGAGAATGGATAATGAGTATAGATACAAGGTAGGTGTTCCTAATCCAGTGATTGTTCAGTGTAGAAGCCGAATAAGTTGCTTTCCAACTGTGTAAACAGGGCTCCCTGCTTCAAAACAGTATGTGACTTAATATTTATTTAATATTATTTCTGCTTTCTTGGATCAGAACACTAATAATGGACCTGTGTTTAGTTGCGTATAAAAATATTGAACAGGTATGTAATTATAGCAGGCGTGAGAACTCCTGGGAAATAAACACAAAGCAGAGGAAGTTCAGCGTATTATTCTGCATGTAAACACTGAACAAAACATGGAGATGTCATATGTACGCGGACAATAGAACAGTGTGTTCTTATTACAACCACCACATTTGTGGTCTGCTGTACAAGTCGTTCAGACACAGCAGTGCTGCTGGAGTTTTATAAAATTGTGCAAACTCAACTGTCCAATCTATTAGACACACCTTGTTGGTCCAGATAAGCTCAGAGACGGCAAGCTGATCTGTTGCTGCACGGTTTCTGTTGGTCATGCTGAAATCCTTCATCAGTTGACGCAAGATACTGTTAGCTTGGTGGGTGGAGAACCAAGACGGTAATTTAATGATTTAGCCAAAATGTGTATGCAAAATTTCTGAAACAGCAAGAACAAAGTAAAGCAAATAAGCCCCTCAGTTTAACATGGCACCGTGTAATATAGACACTTTCTTTTGCTGAAAAAAGGAGGTCCACATACAAATGAAGTACATCTCAGTAAAGAGCCAAAAACCAACCACACTCTCACAGGGAGATGGACACCAGGGATGCCAGTTTCTGTCAGTGTAGAAGAAACCGACCACTGCATCACCTGCCAGTCCACCTGAACTGAAGCACCATCATTTAAAAACATGCACTCTATTATCTGTCATTGTACAACGTACTACAAAATATGTACATTTAACTCATCCATGACAGTGTAAACACACACACTCACACCTGATGCTTTAGGCAGCCACCCCAGCAACCAGGGAGCAGTTGGGTTTTAGGTGTCTTGCTCAAAGACAATCCTGTCCTTTTACTCCCCCTGCCTCCATTTTTTCTGCCAAGCCCATGGGGCTTATATTCATATACAGGAAAAAATAGGACCTAAAATGTTGCAGCATCTTCTATATTGTAAGTAAATTTCTTCTTCTGATAATAATTTATTATTTTGATTATTCTTATTTATTTTATTTTTAAATATGATCACTATTATTAGTATTTGTATCATTTTTATTGAATTATTTATTTAATTTTCTTTTCATGATAAATTTTATTTATTATTTTTATACATATGGTAATTTGCTATGACGTTCATTGTTATTTTATTGTTTTCAAGATTATTATTTGTAGCATTTTTATAATAAAAACAATTATCAATTCACTGCTGGGTAACATAACAGAAGGATGTTTCAGCTTATATTAACATATGATAAATATGCTAACATACAATTCCTAGAATTACAGAACTGGGCAGTGTTCTCCTCCAAACTTGTTGAGCTCCACTCCAGGGATTCTGTGTTAGCAGCTGAACATCAGCCATAGGGCACTGAGGAGAAGGAGTGTGAAACACTGGAGCCTTTTAAGGATGTATACAATGCACACACGCTCGTATACACTTCAGCTCCACTGGATTATTGTCTTAACAGATTACACAACGGGAAAAAGCAGGAACCCTGGAACATTGATCCCTGAGTGTGTTCTTTTGTGAGAGGAACAGAATAATTTTTTTTTTTTTTTTTTTAACCCTAGAGTGCTTTTTCCCTCTTGGTCGTAATCTGGTGGCGGCTGTGGTGGGATTACATACAAAACCGGTTTCTGTGTGTGTGTGTGTGTGTGTATTTGAATAGTGGGATTAGTATGAATGTGTAAAAGAGACGCATGGCTTTCATACAACTGCACTAGAACCAGCATTCAATACAGAACACACCATCTTTCTATCTCTCGGTCTCTCTCTTGTTCTTTCTCACTCTGCTTCTTATTCAGTTCATCACTATCTATTCCACCTCTTTTGTTTCCCTCTGTTCTGGTTCTCCTTTTTCTCTCTCATTTTCCTCCATCTGTTTCTCTCTTTTCATTTGTCTTCTCTCTCATTCTGTTTTGTTTTTTTCTGATTCCTTTGCTTGCTCTTTCTTCATATCTTTTTTTTTCTTTTACCAAACCTTTCTCTCTATCTCTTTTCAGTGTTGCCAACTCCTCAGTAAGGAAAGTAGCTATTGGCTGTCATAAAAGTCGCTAAGATTCACTAAATGACATCATCGCTTAAATTGCATAATAGTACATTTGTAATTGATGCTGTAGAAGATTGGAATAACGTCTAGGGAGACAAAAAATGAGTAAAAAAGCACCTTAAATATGTTTAGACCTACTAATGAATTTTCTTCCGTAGATTCTTGTTCATTGAAATAGGCCATCACTTCTCAAAATAACTTCTTGACTTTAATGCTTTGTCTTACATGAATGTATTGTATTGTTAAATGTTAGAATACCAAATTTAATCAAAAGACTTATGTGGGGTGGAATTGCTATGTCCAACCGTCCTCCTTTATACGGGTGACGTTAAAAGGGACACTCTGGTAGAGTTTATTTATTTATTAAATTTTCCAGTTGTAAACCTAATGTATACATTTTTTGCTGGCTCAGAGAATAAGTAGGTCATCTGACTGAGACTGTGAGTCAAATGCAAGAAACATTTGCATTTACATCTTGCTCTGCAACCCAGGGCAGGATCATCTGCGGCTTTGGGCATGTGCGGTTCATCTGCAGTTTGAACGTTGAGGGGAAAGGTTATGGGTCTCTGCTCTGACTGCAGCTAATGGAAGACTAACCACCAGTGAGTGTTGGGTTGGGGAGGGGCTGACGGCAGCAAACGCTACTCATTGAAGACAGTAAATTCTGTCGCATCCAACTCTACAAAATTCTCGAATAACACCAGAAAAAGGTTAGGTTTGTTGCTAGTCACTTTTTTAAAAAAGAGTCGCTAGACGGGTCTGGATACTCACTAAATATAGCAACAAAGTCGATAAGTTAGCAACACTGCCACTTTCATCCCTCTTCTTCATCTTCCTGTGATTCTCTCTCACGTACAAATTAGACTTAACTCAGAGCCAACCTTTCCTTACAGACAATTCAACACTGACTCATTCTAAACTGATTCACATCTCAAACCTGATTCACTCTTGACTGACTCTAATCATGACTTTGCTCATAAATCACCTATAAATCATTCTTTATTGGCTCACAACTTAACTCAGACTTAACCATAACTGACTCACATCTAAATCTCACTTTTAACTGACTTGCAACTCATCTCTGATTCAGCCTTAACTGACATACAACTCAATCCTGACTCACTCTTAGCTGACTCATAATTTGTCACTGACTCACTTTTAACTGTCTCATGACTCCTACTCAGAGTGAAGTGAAGTCACAAGCCATTTATGAGTTAGCCATAAGTCACATGTATTTGAATTATAATTGATCCTGCCTCTCCTTTAGCTTACTTATAAATTGATTCTGAGTCAAAATGACATTCCAACTCAATCTTAACTCTTAACTGACACACCACTTGATTCTGACTCATTTTGACTAACTTGACTCAAACATACCCTTGAAGGTATACAAAGTTTGAATTGGCTTTTTGTCTCCTGAGCACCCCCTACCGGCTGCTGAGTGTAATTCATGTTTACAGTACTGTCATTAAATCAAGTCTCACACACATCTCTCTCTCCTTTGCTCGCTCGATCACTCACTTAAATACTACCGGCTCTCACGGACACTTTCCCTGTCTCTCTCTCACAAACAAACACCCACCTTCCTCAGTCTCTCTTTTACTCACTCACTCATTGAGTGATGTTTACAAAAGTAGCAAATGGCTCTGGGGCTCCAGCTGATTTTGAGCCGGTGGAATGTGTGTAATTGAATAAAATTTTGTTGACTATATGATAAAGCCCACATATCGCTCATAATACAATCGGGACCATGCTATTACAACCATAAAGTGTAACTTTGGTGGTACACTAGCCGTTATAATAGGGTGACCAGACATGTCCTCTTTTTTAGACTTAAAAAAATGTCCGGGCGGAATTTCACAAACGTCTGGGATTTTGTTTTTCTAGAGTTTACATAGAATTTCGAGAAGCGAAAAAAGTGGTGGAGTAGCCTAAAATCTTCTGATTGGACGGTCTGACTGTAGAGCTACCGTTATTGGTCGGTAACCTTCTCTGTAAACATTTAATGGGTCAGTCTGCACGTCAGTAGTCGTCCAGTATTAAGTCCGGTATTAAGTCCGGTATTAACTCCTGTACGTCTGTTCTCTCTCTCTCTCTCTCTCTCTCTCTCTCTCGCTCTCTCTTCTTTATCATGTTCTCACTGCCATATATTGCCTGTACCGGGATTACAGAGCTAGATTCTAGCTATAACAGAGGCTGTGTTTTCCCTATTACTCTATGGAACATTACAATAATTAAGAAGCTGTAATTTTAAGGTAGAAATACTACATAGTGTTCCTTTAACTGAATCAAGACTCAGATCAAACTAACTCTTAACTGACTCTCAACTTGAATCTAATAAACTATTAAAAAAAACTCATGATTTGACTCAGGCTCACCTTAACTAATAATGAATCGTGTATAAGTCACCCTTAACTTAATCTGACACACTCATAGCTTGACTCATTTTTGACTTGCAGCAAGGGCAAAGCCAAAAGAAAAATCCTGATATAACACATAAGACCAAGCCTGTAGTTAGAGATTAACATTTCACTCCTGAGCTTGATATGGTGTTTTTTCACTTGATGCTACCTACTCTGCTTTTTTCTTGGTCCTGGTCCTCGAACCATGTTCTATTCAAGTCCCTGCTCTCTTGTGGTTCCATTCAAGATGAGTAGAGACTAAACCATCACGTGTAAACTTGCAGACTGCTGACTGGCGAGTCATCACATTGACCCACGCAATGCAGACATTCAACACAAACTCACCCTCTCTAAAATCTTCAATTTACAGCAGAGATGACATTTGTTTTTATTCTACTCACAACGTCAGCTTGTACAATTTCGTTTTGGTCTTTAAACTCTAGTGATCAGTCTGAACTGATGTCAGTCACAAACAACCTGCTTGTTAAGTGTGACACCTCCAGTTTGAATAAAACTGAATGTCTCAATCCATTATGTGATCTCAGTTCAGGAGTTCAGAAAAATGAATAAATTAAACATAAAAAGAAGCAAATGTGTCTTTGGCAGCACAATTTGTACATTCACTGCCCAGTCTTACTGTGCGGCTTCGATTCTGGGAGCAGATGAGCCGCAGATACAGAGCTCCTGTAGCTCTGTCTGGAAGCAGAGAAACCGTGGAGAGAGAGCGGTGTCTCCTGTAGCTCTGTCTCTGGGAGCCAAGGTATTGTTTGGGGAGAGCCATGTCTCCTGCTGCTCCGACTCTGGGAGCGGTAGGAGCTGGTGTTTTGATGAATTGTGCTACCTTGTCGAAATGTGTTGCCATAGTGTACTTTTATACATACAGTCGTTTAAATAAAACATTAGGTAAGCTAAAAATTGTGTACCAGAAAATACTGCCCACAGAAATATAAGCAGAAGATATGCACAGCCCAGATGCCCTTATTAAAGAAACTTTATTATTATTACAGTGATAAGAAATGGTTTTATAGTTTTTACATTCGCCATGTACAATTCACCATATACAGATTTGGAACACTCAAGCAAATAATAACAGTAAGCTAAGATTGTGTAATGCACCTGTGAAAATCAAATTTAACACAAAAAACATGAAAACATTTAAAATGTTGGGTCTGGACATGTGCAGAGATTCAAAGTAGCACATTTTGACAAGAAAAAGCAAGTATAGTCCTATAGAGCAGGTACCATTCAGTGGAAAAATAGCATTAGTCTGTTAGCACATGTCAGTTAGCAAGTGGCTACAGCTGAAAATCTGATGGATGTATCAACAGTAACTAAAGAACATTCTGCACAGGGAGATATTACAAATTATGGCACATTGCGTGTGAGATGTTCTATCAAGTCCTGGTCAAGGTATTAGGAACAGAATTAGCATTCTGTTTCTGATTGGCTACATCACTGTTTTTCAGCAGAACAGTAGCATGTAGCATGTTGTGAGCTAAATGGAAGCACAGTAAACTGACAGGCTCAGGGAAGCGTGTTGAGTCTAGTGTTTTGAGCCAGGCAGGGTCAGTACTGTCTTGCTAAAGCTGCTGACTGCATCTTCAGTGAAGATTTTCCTGGGTCGAATGCTACGACACTGGAGCTGTTAGTGTTTGATGCTAAGTGACCCTGACGGCTAACACACTTTTACAGATGTGTTTGGCACCATTTACGGCAATGCACCCACACACTCACATATACACACACAGACACACATGCAAAGTTTTGCTCTGCATAGAATCCCTGATGGTCCAAACACATACAGTAAATAAAACATGAAGGTCTAAATCAATAAATCAGAACCTCCTAGAAATACGGACACTCACACACACACACACACTGAGACACAATGTATTCCAGAGTTTCCTAATATTATTTTTGAACAGAAAAAAAATCAAACTATGATATGTAATATAACTCACATTACATCAATGATGATAATGCTACATGTGTTTTTGTCCCACAGTAGCACTAGCAGAAATTAACATTATCAGAGATGTGGTATTACTTTACTCTGACTGTTAGTGATACTCTAGTTTAAGCAGACCTGCACAAAATAACGATTACAAACACCACTACCATAATAATGTCTGTTAGCACCCCTATGACATGTACAGTATGTAGATGTTGCTTTATTCCTTGACTTGTGTTTGCTGTTACAGTTAAATTACTTAAGATGGAACTGACTGTAATTTCAGAAGAGCATTAACTGCAGGAAATGTAGCTCATGTAGCACATGTATCTGTTTGTTGTTGTTCTTGTCTACGCTCTAGTCCCACCTTAGCACCACCCTCTTGTTGTGCCTCCTTTGTGGTCCTGCCCCCTTGTTATCTGTCCCAGGTGTTCCTTGTCTGTGGTGTGTATTTAAGTTCCCGTGTGTTAATGTTTGGTTCTTGGACATTTTCCCATGTGCTTGTTTCGTCTGTCTGTTTCGTCTTATTATTCTACTTCGCTTATTTGGTCTGTCTGTATATTCTTCTTATTTTACTTCTTGTTCTTGTCTGGTCTGTCTGTATCTATCGTTGTTGCTTTACTCTGTTTGTATCTCTCTCTCTCTCTCTAGTCTATTTGTATCTCTTCCTAGTCTGTTAGTACTGTTGTCCACCACTGTCATTCCAGATCTCTGCCTTAAGTATATCTCTCTCTGTTTAAGTATTTCTGTCTAAGTCTCTCTCTAGGTATCATCTGTCTAGGTCTCTCTGTATCAGTCTCCCAGTCTAGGTCTCAAACGTTTGGAGACATCTTTTCATTAGTCATTGGTGGATTAAGGGCTATTCACTCTATAGAACTATACCAGCCTCTATTCCAGCATCTACCTCTGCACAACCCAAGTTATGGTCTCGAACATGTTAAGAGGGTGAGGATTTCTACAAATTAACTCTTGACAAGGCTGCAGCTGTTCACTAAAAGACATTCCAGGTGACGACCTTATGAAGCTGATTGAGAATAATAAAAAAAAAAACACTGAATGAGAACCTGTCCAACCAAGCTTTTGATTGGTACTGTGCATTCACAATATGTGGAAAATGGCCCAAAACAAAGGAAAGCCTCTGAGTGGTTGTGTCCAAACATCTGACTTGTACTTTTATTATTATATATATTAGAGAGAGCGAGAGAATGAACATATCAATTTTTTAAATGTGCACTCTCCATTGATGGCAACATTCATCCAGCACTGATAGCACCTTGGCTAGGGATATTGGCTTCATAAGTGTGAAGCATACACACTTGTGGAATTTTAATTGTCCAGTGAATGAATAATCGCAAGATCCGTGTCCCATTTGTTCCCAAAGCTGTTGCTGTGGAAACGTGTAAATGCCGCATCTTCCACTCCTTCACGGTGTCTTGGAGAAGTGATATCTTCTGTTCATGCTTTACCCTTTAGCAATTTTGTTTTGCATCATCACTAAAATTACTACATTACCTGTCACTGAGGCATCCAAACAAACACACTGTAAAAAATAGCTGTAAATTTACAGAACATTTTTTTACAGTGCAGCTATCACAGTTAAAGCAACACAGCATTATATATTTACCTTAAAAACACAGCTTCAAAATCATTGAGCTGTCATAGGGAGAATAGAGCCTCTGATTTTCCTACTCTTGACTCAGCACAGCAGAGATTGCACTATGTAACTTTTGAAGAAGTGTAGGAAACATGCCTCCTCCCTCTGCACATTAAGTCTCCACATTAAATTCAGTACAGTGCTGTAAAAAATTTTTATGCAAGGGGGTGCCCCATGAGGAAAAAAAAATTACTTAGTGCTCCTTTAAACAAAGTTGACTTGAGTTGGGAGCATAGCTGTGAGGATTTAATGGCATGCAGTTAGAAGATCATCAGTAAGGTCTCATAGTGAAGGAAGGCTTAATAGTTTTTTTCAACCCTCTGGCCAACACTTTTTTTTTAGCACAGTGACCTTCAGCTTTCCTCTCCAAGGGTTAACGGATCCTTCTGTTCTCTCTCTAGCTTTCTCTCTCTTTCTCTCACTATCCTTCTCTCTGTGTAAACAGAGGTGTGATATTTTTCTGTTTGTTTTGACAAAGTGCTGTTCAGATATTCATTCCAGGGTTGTTCAGTGGAGCTTAACACACATACACACACACACACACTTTGTGTGGGCGTACTGGTGGAGGATCTGAGACGAGGGTCCGTCTGGAAGCCCAATGTGTGCACATGGAGCCAGAGACCCTGAGATTAATAACACTTCCAGACACACACTTAATATACACTGCATTATATATTAAAACTGAAATTACTGACCATTACAGACACACTCCCTTCTGTACGCTCTCTCTCATTCTCTCCATTCCTTTCATCTGTCTCTCTTTCTCACTTTTATCTTTTTCTTCTGTCTCAGTCTCTCCATTTCTTTCATCTGTCGTTCCATATAAATCTCTCCTCATATCTTTGCCTGTCATCTTTCTCTCCCACTCTCTCTGTATATACCCTCTTCTGTCCCTCTGCCCTCCCTTTTTTAGCTGTCTTTCTCTCTCTCTCTCTCTCTCTGTCTCTCTCTCTCTCTCTCTCTCTCTCTGTACTGCTGACAGTTTGATTGACAGGTTTGGGGGACCTCCTGCTGCTCCACTTCAAGACAAACAGACATCTTGACACTGAGATGATTCCTAAAGACTCAGCCACCAGAATGATGAGGTCAGCATGTTTCAACTCTTAAAGAAACAGCTTTTCTTACTGTACCTTTAAGACTGATATATGTAAATGACCTTTGTTCTGATGGGCTGTATTAAACAAAAAAAAAAAAATCACAAAAATGGAGACGTTTTTTTTTGGGCAGCAATTATATATTAGTTTCCACATATGAATGGTTTGGACGCCATAGTGAATTGTATGTTTTGATGCTATGTTGTTTACATTTTCCATGATATGGACCATTTGAAAATGTTCCCCCATGTCCAGTGGGCTTTTAACAGGTGGTCCGTCTCAGTCCCTGACCGAACATGGGCGATCAATACCACCCCAATCACCACATCAGTCAACAGGGCTCCAATCACAACAACCATCAATTCCACTTCAATCACACCATCGATCACTCAACTCGGCAGAGGGACACTGCTGGACGCTGCTCTGGACCTTTGTGAAAAGGTCAGTTCAGAACCAGAGGAGTCTGGACATTAACACATCAGAACAGTCAATAAAGCCATCACGGTCAATCCGACACCTTTTCTACACTCTACAGAAATGGTTAAAACTTACCGCTATTTCACTTGTCATTGACTGAAAAATTAAGTACATTATGAAATATCAAGGGTCTTTTGAAATGTTAAGCCTTTGGTTCAGCTCTTGAGGCTTTTCGGGACATATTTGTTGGGCCACATGAAAAGATAGCACTCTGGGCCCCACCATCACATGGTATGTCAGCGCTAAAAAAAAACGTACCATTTGTCAAAAGACTGATGCCCTCTATATGAAAAATTTACCTTATTTTGACCAAATATGAAAGATACCATATTTTACAGTTTAATGCCATATTAATATTAAGACATAAAACATTTAAAATATATATATCATTATATAAACAGTTATATATTGTTTAATTTAATATAATATAACCTTATTATCTATAGATATGGTTAATCAAAACTAAATCAAAAGTTGGCATTTTTAATCAATAACAGCACAAAACAGCGTGGCTTGTCACTGGCAAAACATATGCTATGTTTATGTTCTGTTATGCTGGAAAACCAGCACTGGCATCCTGTTGGTGACCAGCTAAACCAGCACCAGACCAGCAAAAACCAATACATACACCAGCAGATGTGATGGTTTGTGCTTTTGTTTTGCAGCAGGGAGTGGAAAAGTAAATACAATTTTAGTTAATAATAAAGTTAATAATAATAAAATAAATTCCCACTGTGCCCCTGCAATTATGACAACTGACATGTGGTTGAACACAGTGCTCCTCAACTCCTGAGGAAATGTTCTTGACATGTTAAAACATTACTTCAAGTTAAAGATAGACATTCCATAATGTCTTATTCATAACACCCATGAAAGGGTCCACAATCTTTTTTCTTCTTATTATTATTTCTTTTCGGAAAACAAATCTGGTAGCATCACACACAGAGCTTCTGTAGCCATGACTGACCCGCCTCCCCAACGACATTTGAACTCACACAATGACGCGAATGTAGAATGGTCCATGTCAAACATTGCCAGGCTCCTGACCAAGACACGGCTCAAATTTATAGTGCTAATCTGACATAGTGAACGTCATGAACAACCTAAATGTGGTGTAGTCAGATCCTGGCATAATTGGTTTAGTCTGGTGTGCTTACTTGAACAGGGCACCAAACCCTGTTACCAAATGCACAACACCAGCTACTAGCTCTGCTTCAGAGAACCAGATCACTTTTTGAACTCACTGCTGCAGATCCACACCCACCCAAAGGGGTTCAAATGTTATAAGCAGATCTTCAGGTAGCTACAGCATTAGCAGCAGCTGCTTTTCAAAGTGCCTTATCGCTGCTGTCATTATGAGCACTTACATTGTGCCATTTCTCCACTTAAAACACCTTTTAGTGCAGAGGTAACACATTCCGTTTACTCACCTCTGTGCACTTAAGTCCAATTTTGATCCATTTATACTGTTTTTAATGATAATGTCTATTCCACTCAAGAATATAGTGAAGAAAAAGATCTGCTCTTTCCACAATGTGGTGGAAAGTCAAGTCATCGACAAGGGGCCACTAATCTTCTCAAAAAAAAAAAAAAAGAAAAAAAAAAGGCAAGCTTGAGTCCAATCAAGCCAAAGCACGTCTGATTCCACTTGTTTAATCAGTTGGTCTCAGCTGGAATTGATTGGGTACATGAGGTGTGCTCCTGCTTCCCTTGAATCAAAATCTTGTCACCAATCTGGACATTCATAGGAGACGAGGGACAACCATGACAAAGAGGGATCACTACTGTTTCCCTAATGGGTGGATGCTTCAATCAGATGCTCTGTATAATTCTGTTGTTAACATGTAAACAAAGTCATTGAGGGTGGTCCTGTTTCTTGAGCATCTTTTTGAGTCCAAAGAGTCCCAAGTGGTGGTGAATGAAACCAGAAATCCACCTCAAAATACTCCTCACAGAAAGTTAGTGCATGATATGCTTATGGACACACTGCCTGATGCCTGACGGTAGATTTATGGGATGTTTTTGGTCTAAAACCTAGAACACAAACACACCCACACTGAGCTCCTATTTCGTCTCCTTTTTCCGAGCTGCACTGTAGTGTTAATTTTCTTTATTAAAGCTTTTGTGTCCAATGTTAAACCTTTTACTGAATCTTTAACTCAGAAAATTAAGACCCTAATTCAAACATCACTAAAACTACACTGAGATATTAAAGTAATTATTAAAGTGTGGCATGCATATTCACAACACTTGTATGTTTCTCCCGAAAAATAGTACCAACATTGGAACTTTGTTTTGTCCGTTATTAAAAGCTTCAGTCTTAGAAAAAGACAATGTCATTAAGTGTGATTAACTGCAGCAAATGTGTGGGTTTATTATTTTAGAAGCTTTAGAAGCATCAGTTCTGCAAACATCTCTCTAACTAAGTCCATCCAAAGGATGCCAGGCTACCAGGATACTACAAGAAGCAGAGTATATCCTAATGTCTCTCTCTCTCTCTCTCTCTCTCTCTCTCTCTCTCTCTCTCTCTCTCTCTCTCTATGCACTCTAAAGACCTAAGTGCCTTTTCTGTTCATCTACAAAACAGCTTTGTATTTTTTTTCTTTTGCTCCCATGCTGTGCACAACAGCTGAACCACAAGACAGACACACACACACGCACACGTGGCCACACTCTGAAATTAGAGGGATACGTCAATAAACTGATTCAAACACTTGATCCCTGTTGTGTTTATTTAAGTCACTCCCAGCAAGAGAGAGAAGATCATAGTGAAGGCAGTATGTCCACGGGAATGGCCAAGTATCCTGATGGGGGTCCAGGCAGGTGGTGCTAACAGCCATTATTGGACAGAAATCAGATAAATTGGCACTTGGATGAAGAAAGATTGGTGAAAACAAAACAACCCCAAAAGAGATAATGACTTCCCTGGAGCTGCACAGGAGAATTTGTGTTTAGCCGCATACTCATCCATTGTTAACATTCACTGCCAACATTTTGAACACCTGCAAATCATTTTTTTTTCTGAAATGAATGGTATTAATAGTAATTGGTTACCCTTTCCTTCATCAACAGCTTCTACACTTCTGGGAAGGCTTTAAACTAGATGTTGGGACATTGATGAGGTATTAATGTTGGATCATTAGTTAACCCTGGTGACAATGCCACTACCTGAAAGACCACAGTGACGCTCCATGTTTATAAATTCATAAAAATGTTATGTATTTACAACGAACCTAGAAAGTGTTACCCTTGCAATTTTCTTTGTTGTTGTGGCAGAAAACAGGGTCATGAAAGCTCTTAGTCTGAGAAAAGTACTCTCATATTTGGTGAGACATTTTGAATTCTGAGTGTGTTTTCATGAAGTGTCTCTAAAAATGTCTTAGATTAAATGTGTGGACAGGTGGACGGTAAATGCTAAAAAAGTTCTCTTCAGGTCAACTGTGTGTGTGTGTGTGTGTGTGTGTAAAATTCTTGTGACACACTGCGTGTGTGTGTAATCTCTGTGAGCAGTGATGCACGTCCTAGGTGACCGCTGGACGGTCCAGCCTTCGCTTAGATAAATCAACAGGACACAGACGGAAAGTCAAGGATGCTTGCTTGGAACTCAGAGTTTTATAGTAAAAAACCATAATGAGTTTTATACCTTGATGACAGCTTTATCTCTCCATCCCTTACAGGTCAATGTCTGACATCAGGACCACTGTTGACTTTGTATTATGGACATGGTAGACCACTGCTTAAGGCCTGGACCAGTGGCCTACTAGTAGCCCTTAGCCACTGCTACACTTCAAATATTTTGAATGAGCTGGAGTGCCAGATCTAATCATCCAGCATCAGTACCTTAATCAATAAAGGTTATGTGGCTGCCATCAAATCCTCACAGCAATAGTCCACTAAGATACAATCTGTTATTTTAGCAAAAAGGAGCACAATACTTACTGAGACCACTGATTTCAGAAGGGTACTACCAACCCTGAGGGATAGATTATAGACAGAGAGTGGTCTGGCCTATCCAGACTATCCAGACAAAATCAGAGCTGTGGTCAGAAAACTGACCACAGATGAAGAACAAGTGAAGTGTTTCTAATAAAGTGGCCCTAGAACTGCAGATAAGCTTATTTCAAAGTAATGAGACTGAATCTATGCATAAATTATCCTAATAAATGAATTTGGAGTTAATTACAGAAGCAGGCATTCCTCTTTAAGAGTAAATAGAGCGGTCTTTCTCGAGTCTCTGCCTGCAATGACTTCATTTGCCTCTGTTTCCTGCTTCCATTCCAAAGGGCAAGGTCAATCTAGATTTCTTTTAAGGCTGCTTCCACTTTGTCTTCGTCCCGAGAGTTAGAGGGGAGGTCGTTACCACCTCGCGCCCAAACTGCTCTCTGATAGGGATGTGGAATTAGGCCCCATTTATACTAAGGCCCTCCCCTTCTCCCCCACTTCTCCAGTTTGGGGCATTACTCTCAGCCGGGCTCGATTGAAATTGGCCGCCGGTGCAGTGGAACAATTACACTGTCAACGAGATGTATGTGGACACTTCGGCCGGCATTAAAACAACACTCCGGCTTTAATAGAGGCAGCGGGACGTAATTCTTTCCCTCCTTCTGTTAACTCCCTCCAATCTTCACTGCGGGTTTTAATTTCAATTGTGTGTGTGTTTTGCTACTGATCGATGCAAGGGCGACTAATTATGCCAAAACAAGAACCATTGGCTCCCAGAAGGAAGACTAATGAGGAGAGTTGATCTTGGTAAACAACAGTGGTTAAAAAGAATGGGTGGCGTCTTCTGGCCTACAGCAATGCAAGACTTATTAAGGGAGTAGGGATAGTCAAGCAATTTAGGACCAGGCCCACCTCATACAGCGGTTATAGCATTATGTAGTAGTATAGAATATTTGCTGGATGGTAGGCAGACAGATAAATCAGTATCCAAGTGTGTGACCAATTGATTAACCATGGAATGAAGGCAAGGTAAATTTATTTATAAAGCACCTTTCATACACAAGGGAGGGCAATTCAAAGTGCTTTACAAAGTCAAAAAAAAAAAAAAAACCCAGTAAAATGAAGAGGAAGAATAAAAAACAAAAAGTCATTTAAACAATTGCAATTACATAAAATGAATAAAACAAAACATGATTAAAAGATTAAAATGATACAATCAAAGAAAAACACTTAAGAAAATAGTATTTTAAAGTACTGTAAGCCTGCTCAAAAAAAAAGGTTTAAATGGGAACGTCTATGATTGTGGGCTGTTTGAATTACCACATTAGCTGAATTGTAAATCAAGTTGTTTAGTTTTGTAGCACTTTCGGTAATGCAGTTAGCCATCTCTGGAATTTGGAGACATTTCTAACCTGAGTGCTTCCAAACAGCAAAAATAAATCTATATTATTACCCACCTATGGAGCAGTCATGAGCAATATGCTCATTTCAGATCATGTTTTTCAATGTTTGGAGTTTTCCCCATTGTCTAAAAATCTTCCAGATGCTGCTGCCATGAACAGAAAGAGAGAGAGAAAGACTAGCATACTGGACAGAGACAGTTTATTTTTCTACTCATTTACAGACACTGGGAAACCCATCAGATTGGTTTCCAGCCAGCAAACAGACTGGAGAACAGCAAAAATGGCATGGAAACATCTTCTGAATTGTATAAAAAGTGTTTTTTGATTACAGTTGTGAACTATGCCTTTAAGTCTTGATTTAAAGGTGTCTAAAATCAGGGCTCATCTAATGTTCTCTATCAGCTGGCTTCATTTAAGAGTGGAAAAGTAGCTAAATGTTGCTTCTCCATGTTTAGTTTTCACCTGAGGCAGGACTAGTTCCTAAAGATCTAAGAGCTCTGCTCGGCTCATGTCCCTGTAGCAATAAAATAAATATACTGATCCTAAACTATGAAAACATTTATAGACCATTAAGGTGTTTTTAAAGTCTATTCTGTAATAGACAGGTATCCAGTAGAAGGTTTCTTTCAACCTGTACAACTGGTGATCTCTGCGTAGACACCAACCCTATGGTATAGCCTGACACAACCTCCCCAGATATGTATCTACACGTCGTGTTGACCCGAACTGTAATGACCGTGATGGTGAGAGATTGCATATTGTAAATTCGTGGTGAGAGATTTCCTAGACGTTGGTTTGGATGTCATGGAACACAAAAAATGTAGAACTAAGGAAAAATATGGACACATCCTAAAAAAACACTCATTATGAGGAGCTGGAACATAGGCCAACACTGTATTTGTTACGCACCTGGCACTGCATGTAAATTACACTATTTCAATTAGTGCCCTACTCCCTACATAATACACTTTACAGATAATAAAACTAATACTACTACACCACTACATTGTGTACTACATAAGGTTGAGGAAAATATTTCCGATTAAGCCCTAGTGTTTTGGTAGTGTAATTGGAGAGTGACGGCGATACCAACAAACAAATAAAACACTCACTACCACATAGGGCATTTGCGAAAACTACGTCGTAAACTATGCATTGAGCCAGCGCAGAAGAATAAATCAGTTTTAAATGTCATAGCACGGTGTGGATACCCAGGTACAACATTGCATCCTAGTTACTTGTTTGGCACTGGCACTGATTTTCCAAGACATTAGCCCAAGACAGTATTATATCCCTCTGTAGTGATTTGTATTTTGCTTTCTCATTCGCCACAATTCCTCCACATGTTACCAACCTGTTGCATGGGTTTGTCATTTGAAGAAACCCAACGTTGTCAAGCCCCAACCCCGTGCAGCCCCAGAGAAGAACTACCTCTATGTTTTTCTTACAAATAAAATTGTCGTCCACACATCACCAGGGCTTATAATCTTTAATTAGGCCCAGAATTATAGAAACGTCTGGCTTCAGTGAAGGGCCAGAGACATATTTCCGCTAATTAGCAGCTCAGGGAGATGCTCTGTTAGTCGTAAAATCACACATCGAGCATCTTAATCAGGGGCTCTTGGTCGTGATGACCCTGTGTGCTGCATATTTCTTGTGTTTTACTTGGATTTAAGTCGTTTGAATCAACTCGTGAGGGATTTGTAACATTGGGATCTTTTGAAATAAAGTTATAAAAGCACTTGGACATACTTCTGAGACCTACTACTGAAAATGTAGTGCACCACTGCAAATAAAATTAGAATGATAGGCTATTCTGAAGGGTGTTGGGAAGTCAATGCAAGCATAAGATGTTTATAACACCTGCCATTAGCGTTAGCCTTTTTCCTTGCTCAGAATCACTGACCTTTACAAACAGCAAAGCTTCTAACCAAGCATCTTTGCCTCTATGCTAGCAATAAACACAGCTGCATGTGGTGAGACAGGTCTAAAGCTGCGTTTTCCAGGAGTTCCCCCAGGATTTGGCCTTAGGAGCTCAACGCTCTGCTTGGTCCACCTCTCAAAACGTTCATAAGACAAGTAGCCAGACAAGAGGAATTAATTCCTTTTCAAATTAATTTTATGTTTTTCCCTCTGATTAAAAAGATCCTCACAGCTTCCAGTCAAGCAGCCATGTCCTGCTCACGTTTATCTAAAATTGAATTATTAGTGTTATTCCCAATCTGCAAATCCCTCTGAGAAATGGGAAACTATCTATTTAACAGCCTGGTCTTGTAACACATTCCACATATGTTTTTGAGGAGCATGTTGGCAATAAAAATGGGCCTGATATCTTGGAAATTTATGTTATTCCTAACTTTAAAATACATGTGTGATATCATATGTAAACATCAACATGTCCTTTCCTCGGTAGTCCATACATGGAAAAACAGATGTTCAGTTTATGTCTCAGAAACAAATAAAAGTCCATGCATCTGTCTATTCATTGGCAGGTATGATTTGGCTGCTGGGACACTGGTGGTGTGCTATTGTGTGTGGTGCTGGTGGATCAGTGGATCAGACACAGCAGCTTTTGCTGGAGTTTTTAAACACTTTGTCCACTCACTGTTCACTCTGTTAGACACACCTACCTCATTGGTCCACCTTGTAGATGTAAAGTCAGAGACAGTAGTTGTATCTGTTGCTGCGCAGTTTGTGTTCATCATCCTCTAGTGTTAGGTTTAGGGCCAATCACAGCACTCTGAGTCCATCAGGGTCTTGTTCCAGAGAGAGAAGACAGTTCTGAACATTTCATTATTAAACACATGGAGATCATGTGCTTTTAATGGAGGGATTCAGAAGAAACAAAACAATCCTTAAAACCAGATAGTTAATGGATGTTTTAACTGGAAAGTGAATAAATAAAATGGTAGCCGCTGCAGTAAAAGGGGTGTGGTGGGGTTCTTGTTTATAAATGAGGGTCCATCCACTGCTAAGGGGGTTCAAGACTAAACATAGACCCAGAAAAATATGCTACAGTGAAACTGGCCTTGTGTCTCTTTAGGGACAAACCAAGGCTTTTTATTTTTCTTTCCCAAAACTTTCTTAACACTCTACCTGGACCAATTAGCCCACAGTTCACACAGTGCAGGAAGTTTGTGGGTCTTCTCTTCTCCCAAGACAATGCAAACGCATACACACACACACACACACACAAACAGCACAATCATGGTTCTGTGAATTGTGGGGATATTCTATTGACTTCCTTTCATTTTATGGAGGCATACCGTGAACATTTCCATAAGAACTAATGGCTTAACCCTAACAATAGTCTTATCCTTAATCCTTACCCTAAACTTAAAACACTATGAAATGTAATTATTACATTGTGGGGACCAGCTGGCAATGTGTAAACAAAAGGTTTTGGTCCCCACATTTGATATATTCCTGGTACACACACACATCAAATCTTGTATATGTGAACTGTGGGGACATTACATAAACTTTCATTAATTTTGGGGAGATTTACCTTTAGTTTTTCTACAAGTACTATTAGTTCAGCCCCAATCTTAACCCAACATAAAAATATATCTTCAACATAAAATGTAATGATTAAGAAGGAAGACACGTCCCCACAATGTGAGTGTGTAAACAGGTTTTGGTCCACACAGTGTGATTTATTCCTGGTACAAACAAAAAATCATATGAACACACACACACACATACACCAGCTGGCTCCCTGGGACCATCCTGGGACACTTACACAGTATATATATATATGTGTGTGTGTGCGTATGTGTGTGTTTTAAGAAGCCCATGAGTCACAGTGCCCTCCAAACAAACATCTGCTGATGGCTGAAGATGAGGGGCCAGACCATTTCATCAAACACACACACACACACACACACACACACATACACACACAGAGTCTGTGGAGTGTGTCTGTCTGTCATCCTTTTTTGTAGTGTGTGTTTGTGTGTGTGTAAAGGTAAGGAAGATCAAATGTGCCAGACTGATGTTTGAGACCACACAGATGGACACCTCCTCCCCCATTCCTCCATCAACCTAGGGTCATATATATACAAAACATGCCAAGATATTTCTAGAGTTTTCATTAAAAAGAAGGACGTTAATAAGGAGTTTGTCCCTCTTGGATATCACAAGCTGGAACATTACTTGAGGATTTGATGGCAGCCATATAAACATCAGTGAGGTCAGGTACTGAGGTTGGACAATTATTTGTGGATAGGGCCATGAAAGATCTTAGACCGAGCTCCATCACTTGGAAGAAAACACTTTTTTCCTTTTGGTATAGTGAGCTTAAGCCTATGTGCAGCTGCTGCATCTTAAAGCAGCTGAATTAAAAACACATGCACACACATGGATTGACCCAATGCCCTGTTGATGACGGTGAGTGATGCATCCTGTGGACAGAACAAGAGACGTCTGTCACCTAAACCAGACACAGGACAGAGCAGAGGTCAGGAGCAGCTGTCACAAACACTTCTGCATTTATATGCATGCATATGTGTGTGTGTGTGTGGAACTGAGAGAGAGATAAAGAGAGCCATATTCGAAGCTAATTTATATAACGAAGCAACACTGAATCATATTAACCCATTAGTGTTTTGGGTTTAACACACACACACACACACACACACACACAAACACTTCAACAAGTGATACATAAACAACTGTTAAAATGTCTGTGCTCACAAAAGTCCTGAGCATCCTCTGCAAGTTAAGTCTCTGCTGTGTCTTTTTATGGATATAGTTACTGTGATTTGTGAAAGACAGCCAGTTGTCGATCTCTGTTGCCAGATATTTGAACGACTCCACCTTTAAAACCATTTCTAAGTACCTGGTGTGGCCTTAAAAAGTTATGTATCTATAAAAGCAATGATGGATAAAGACGGAAGTCTGAGAGAAGATACCGCAGAATGTTTGTATCAACGGCATTAAAAGCAGAGCGAAAAATCCATAAATAAAATCCTTATGTGCGATTATGTAGTGTCCAGATGTTTAGTGACAGTTTCAAAGTGTAAGGCTTGCATCCTCTACACCACCTTTTGTCTTAGAAGCAAACTGTAAAGGATCCAGCTTGTTTGAAATGAGATTTCCAAGTGGGCTCCCACTACCCTTTCCATTCACTTGCACAAAAAGGTGGGGTTTGGATAGTTAACCAACGAAGGCTTAGGATCTCTACCAATCATGATGTTCAAGCCCTGCCATGCCTCCCTCACATTCCAAGATTTCAGCTGTTGCTCCACCTGTGTGTGTATATTTCCTTTTTGCAAGTATGGCATTCCTCTGAAAATCCTTCTCCAGTTCCCTCACGTGTTGCCTCACTTCTCAGCCAAGCACATTTTGAGTTCTTTTGTAATCCACTTTTTTATTGTTTGGTTGTTTTTTTATTTGTATTTTTATTAGGAGCAAAATAGCATTCTGGTCTGGACTGCCCAGAGGTGGGCGTGACTTTGAGATGTACGCATTTGGAAAATTTCCAACATGGCTGTTGTGACATATTGCTCTAGATTAGGCAAGTATATTGTGATGTCACATTTATTGAAATCTCCCAGCTGAAATACTGGCTAATCTCCAGTTCTATTGACAGCCCTGTTAAAACGGTCCGTTATGTCCTCAGCAGCAAAGTTAAAATCGGCCCCAGGTACATACACCAAAATAATTGTGATTTGGGAGAACTCATGTGGGAGAACTAAAGTGTGGTCTAAATGACAGTTAGGGGTTCATAGTGTCTTCAGCTCTCTGTGTCTCTCACTTTATAGTTGGTTGCCTACTTGCTTGTTTTGGTCGAGAATGATGTTAAACCCTTCCAACTGGAAATCCACATCCGTTGGAAGCCAGTTCTCAGTAAAACAGAAAAAACTGGTCTGGGATAATCCAGATCGAATCTCAGAAGTGTTGAAAGTTCGTCATTTTTGTTACTTTTGTTGCTAATGAGTGCACGTTCTACAGCATGATAGCTGGTAATGGAAGCCGGCTACCCCTACTCCTCATCCAATTCCATATGCCTCCTCTTAATCTTCTTTTCTGTATACGCTTCCACCATCTCCTCCGAAGTAATCCCACTGGTATAGTATTGACAGGAAATCGGAGTGTTCTAATCCTGGGTATGCTCGGTTCGGTACCATCAGATCCTTCCGCGAGTAGACGAACCTTCCTGTGTGAGCGGGGAAAGGCTGAGTTGGCCGTGAACAGAATCCATTTACAAGAGTAAAACTTGTGATTGAGACCAGAGAAAGATCATAAACACAGCACTTGATGTACCCATTCGATGAGCATGCATGTTCCAAATCAAGTGTACAAACTGGGGTTTGAATTCCTGCCCAGGTAACCATACCCTTCTTTACTAATAAGAGTTCTTAGGCTAAACTCCTAATTGTATACATCCACTTGCACTTAACCTAGTTTGTTTCAGTGGGGGTTTCACTGTGTGTGATGATCTTCAATGTAGCCCGGCATGACCAAAAATGTCAATTAAATGAATGTGCCAATTAGCCAATCAGGTGAAATCCGATTGAACATCGCCTCCTTCTGATTTGAACATGGCAAATTATTTACTTCTGTAATCTTTGGGAAACAGCCACACAGTGAGCAGTGCCAAGCTATGCAATGAAATGCTGAAAGAAAAAGTATGAATGGACACCAACCTTGACATTACATTAGACTTAGAATAGAATATTTTCTGCATCTTTCTTCCAGGGTTCAATTAGTCTCCACAGTGGATCATGAGAGCCACATATTTGACTTAGCACAGGTTTGATGCCGGATGTCTTTCCTGAGTTCAACATTATGAGTTCTTATCTGTTCACCTAATATATACATTATATATAAATAGAAAAATTATACCAGAAATAAGATATACCAGATAAATTATATTGGTTTTTAAATTTTATGACGCTGTGAATTCTTGTCTCAATTACTGTAATAAGATCACTGAGGATACACTTACTTACACTCCTTATATATATATATATATATATATATATATATTTGTATTCATTGTGGGGACCAAAATCTTTTGCACACCCAAATTTTGTGAACTTGTCTTCCTTGTGGGGACCAGAAGCCGCCCATAATGTAAATATTATTTATTTATATAGTTATATTGTAAAGTGAAGATGTGTTAAGTTTCAGGGTTGGTGTCAGAGATGGGGTTAGGGTAGGGGTTAATGCTAGACTAGTAGTAATTATGGACATGGTTAGGGCGAGTCACCACAAAATCAAAAGAAGTCTATGTGGTGACCCCTCAGTGCATGTAAACGTGTGTGTGTTTTATTATATTATATCCCCACAGCTGTGGTGTTTGACAATCAGCTCAGCCATCTCCAGTGTGTAATTGAGCATTAGAAGAGCCTTGAGCTCCCACTCCATCACCTTCACCCTCAGACCCAGTGGGAGGAGGGAAGAACGGATGGAGATGAATTACTGCAGGAATGGGTGGAGCACTGCGAAAAAGTCCAGAACCATCTTTCACTGATTTCATTTCCAGTAAAAACAAATTGGAGCTCTGGTTGTTCGTCTTCCGGAGACAGTTCTGTGGAGATCGGATGCAAGATATCCCACTCGCACAGGTGGTACCCCCAAAACAGGCTCGCAAGACAGACCATCTCACCTAAAGTGTCTCCATCAGATAAACAGTTCTGATGAACTCTCACTTTATATATGGCTGTTTATCCACCCTTCCACTGGGAGATCAATGCCTCAACATCATGGTTCTGAAAGAACGTGGACCTGCCCAGAAGTATAGCAGTGTATAATGAGTCTAGAATTTCTGAGACAAGGAGGACAGATTTATGGTCCTGGGTGGACCTCCAAAACTCCAGATACTGCAGCTCTACACCCATCTAGCCGGCACCTGGGATTGAGCATGAATAACTTAGCATAGTGGAATTACAGATAGGTCTAATAGTTCAATGTTTAAGGTGGAATGCTTGTGAAAACTGCAGAAAATGTGAAGTACAAATTAGGAAACCTGCTGTACTGTATAAGATTTAACAAAAAACTTGAACAAGATGGAATTATGGAATTACTGATGTATGTGATGGTTCACTTAATAATATGCAGCACAATGTAAAGTGGAATGGCAGATTTGAACAGGAAAGTAAATTTACTATGTGGAATTACAGATGTGGGTAAGGATTCACAAATGGATAATTATTTTTTTGTTTGTTTGTTTGTTTGAAATACTGACTTTGAATGTATATGAGTCATAATGTCATTTTTTGACTTGTTGAAATGGTGGAAACACTATTGCTACACCATATAAGGTGGAGTGGCAAATGAGAAGATATTTCAGGAATATACAATAATAAATGTTTCATTTGTATGATGCATTTTAGGGACTGTACAAACCCCAGCATATAATAGCTGAACCATTTAAGGTGGAAGTACAAAAGAACTCCATGCAAAGATGTATTTGAACTGGAGTCAAGTTAGTGGCTGAGCTTCAGGCTGTTTAGGCTGTGATTTCAACAAGGTGTCTAAATTCAAATGTGCTTGGCCACATTAAAACGTTACAGCAGAGTAGTTCTGGTGACACTACAGACACCAGGATGTAAGTACTGCACCATTTAAAACACAAAAATAATAGAGCTCACTATTTAATAGCCAGGGGTGCATTTCCTAAAATCATAGTTGCTAACTACATTAGCAGCTTACATTGTTTGAACGATGCAGTTGTCATGAAAGTGTTTCTCAAAACCGTCTTTGGAACTATTAAGGTGAGTACGTTGGTAACTTGCATAGTCCAAACCATCGTTAAAAAACAGGTGTTTCTCGAAACTGTAGTTCCACTGAACGATCACAAACACAATTGTTAAGTTGTGTAGATGAAACTACAGTTTTAGAAGCTTAGTTCCTGGTGACTACATTAAGGATCAGACACAGTAAAATTATTATTTTTATAATTGTTTTGTGTATATATATATATATATATATATATATATATATATATATATATATATATTTATTAACCCCGGTCTTAATATACAGTCGTCATCATGATTTTTAAGATTTTATACCTAATGTTTTTGAACTATGAATGACCATTATGAAATACATTTATTGAGTTTAGAGAAAATGTTTAATAAAAGGAACAGGAGAGCAATACTTAAGGATTAGCAGCTTTCATTCACCACACTGTGTTATGTTATTGTTCTCCAGTAATATCAGTGTTTCTGCTACAAACACTGAATACTATTTCTCATCTTGTCCCACTTGAAACAATGACATTACATGTTTAATTTATATATGGGGGATATAATAATTTAAATGTAGTAGTTCAAGATGGATTTGAATATTATATATCTTCAGTTCACTTAAGAAATATAATCACTTTTTCCACAGAGCTCTGTTGGCCAGAATACATCTATTTCCTGCTCCCCACCTCTAGGATGCGGAGTTGGGGCCACATGTAGGCTTGATTTACAGGCATTTTTTGAAATAGGGAATGGGTAGGAGGGATTGCAGAAAGGATCAATCAAGGTCTATAAAAGTGAAAAAAGTTACTCATTATACAACCAGTATATTAATATAAATAAAGAGCTATATTAATTACTCTCTGATAGGTGGGGGACATTGGGGATCTTAGGAGCTATTCACTGCACTGGCAGCAGATGCTTCACACCCAGTGGGTCTGGGTGTGAGAGGCCCTGTGGTGAGGCAGCAGGACGGGCAGATGAGTTCCCAGATTGAGGGGATTTTGAGGTCCAGGGGACAGCCCAACCCAAGGGGAAAAATGTTCTTCTATTATTATTATCTCAAACTTGTAACAATAAAGGAACCATTTATGGTGCCATACAGAAGCCTTTTCTACAAGGTGCTATATAGAACCATCTATAGCACATTCTCCATCAATCTGAAAAACATGATGCAAAGAAATCTTAAATTATGTAAAGTTTTTTCAAGTGTTCAAGGTTCTTTATAGAACCATTTTATTTACTAAAGAACCCTTGTAGAGCCATCATTTTCATTTTATAGCAGTTGTTTTCTCACGTATTTCCCACCTGCTCAAACTGTTTAATTACTGCAGGACACACCCAGAGGTAAAAAAAAAAAGTTCAAACAAAACAAAAAAAAAAGAAAGGGTATAACTGACACTTTAAGACACAATAACCGTGTGTATGAAAAATGTTATCAAGTTGGTATATATAGTACAAATATATATCAGAAGAGGGAACTACAGTAGTTTAGTGAATCAATGTTTCATCACTGAGAGCTTCAGTTGTTCAGCTGTTATAAAAACTATAGAGTGTACGCACTTCTGTGCGATACAGAGGGGCAGGGTTTTTATGTGTAGCACACTATATAATAATAATATATATAATATTTTTTTTATAATAATAAACACACTGAAATATATTTTTTTTGCTACAAAATATCTTTGCCTATTATTACTATTATTTATTTTATTTTATTTTTAAATATGCATTTATTTATAATTCAAGTAACATTATTCTTTTTGCTGATGATTTTATATGATTACAATATAAATAATTTTGGTCACAACTCTCATATTTTCGCATAATTTTACGAAATGTGTGAGTTTGCAAGTTTCCCGCTGTGAAATTCAGACTCCATGCCACAGGTACAAGAAATTTTAGAATCCTTACACGGGGCTGTAATCTTCAGCACATTAAACCTCAAGAATGGATACTGGCAAGTTGATCTAGAACTTGACAGAATCCCTAAAACAGCTTTCACCACATGCCAAGGACTGTTTAAGCTTGTAGTGCTCCCATTTGGGGTAAAAAATGCAGCTGCCACTTTCCAGCATTTGATGGACTCTGGACTAGTGGATTTGAAAGGGAAATCATGCTTTATTTATATAGACGACATAGTACTTTATTTTCATACCATTGAACAACATCTAATCCACCTGGCATAAGTGTTCAGAAGACTCCACCAGGCTAGGTAGACACTAAACTTGAAAAAATTTAAATTGCTGCAAATGTCTCTCACCTTTTTAGGCCATGTAGAATCTGCTGAGGGTGTCTGCACTGAACCTGGCAAGGTGGAAGTGGTACAAGCCTTTCCTGAGCCTCGATAAGTCAAGGAAGTGTAGCAGTTCCTGCTAACAGCATGACAAGCTGGTATCACTGGTTTATCCCACACTTCTCTGAGAGGGCTGCAGCACTCAATGGCCTAAAAAGCAATAATGCTACATAGATCTTGGCAGAGGAATGCCAAAGGGCCTTCAAGGATATCAAGCAGGGTTTGATGACTGCACCCGTGTTGACGCTACCCAAATGTCTCAAAAACATTTCAGATCCAAACTGTCAGTGATCAAGGATTAGGTGCAGTGCTATCACAAATGATGGACAGTCTCAAGCATTTGCTTCAAGGCTCTTACAAGGAGCAGAAAAAAATATTCCACCACAGAAAAAGAGTGCTTAGCAGTTGTGTGGGCCATGGAGAAATGGAGAGTATATCTGGAAGGACAATATTTCACTGTGATTACAGATCATGCTGCACTTTCTTGGGTCTTTAACCACCAAAAACCATCCACCAGGTAAACTAGGTGGACTGCAAGCATTTGATTTTACTAACCAATACAGAAAACATCATACCTTGTGACAAATTCCCCAGGGACATACAGAAGGTTTCATGGCCCCTAGCCAAGCTATGGTTTCTCCAAATGTCCAAATGATGGACTTGCTGTAGACTGAGCAGAAATAGCTAGAGTACAGGGGCCAGATGTTTCACTACAACCACTTAGGGAAGAGGTACTTAATCAAGAACCATGATAACAGAAGATCCATTTCATATGAAAAAAATGACATTCTATACAGGGCTGTGCCAAATCAAGAACAGGAGTATACTCTACAGGTGGTACAGTTTCTGCAGTATATACATGACAATGAACTAAATGAAGACTCCCTTATGTCTGTTAAATATAGCATACTGGCTATCAATTCAGGGAGACGTATGGGCATGCTATAAAAGGTGTGAGATCTGCCAGAAATACAAACCTCGTATCTCCAAGCTGTCAGGCATGCTTCAATCTACTTCTGTGGTAGAATCATGTTGGGGTGGATCCCATGGGCCCCCTGTCAAAAAGCCCAAGACAAAATGAACATCTCTTGGTCATTGTTGACTATTGTAGTAAATGGGTCGATATGTTCCCATTGAGGATGACTAAAACATCGCAAATTTTCCAAATCCTGATCAGGGGAATCTTTACTTGGTGGAGAATGGCATCTTTTCTAGTACCTGATCGAGGAGCCCTGTTTACTTCCCGGCCATTCACACCACCTGCCAGCAGAGAGGTGTGGTCCAAAACTCACCACAGCATATCACCCCCAAACTACCTAACTAAGCATGTCAACAGGACACTTTAAAACCATGATCGCCTCAAATGTCAAGGATAAGCATTGTCTGTGGGATCAGTGGATTACATAGTTCTGCTTCCCAATCAGTTCAGCATGGAAGGAAAGTTATACCCCTGCTGAAGTAAATTTGGGAAGAAACTTAGAGGTTTTTAAGTCAGCCTCCTAGCCCAGACAATGAAGCATATAAGGTTGTGCAAAGGCAACAAGACTTGTTCTGTCAAGTCAGGGACAATGTAGTCAAGGCAATCGTCAGTGCAGGCAGGTGAACTTTAATAATGAGTTTTTCTGAGTTGGCACATCCTCTGTCTAGGCCTGACAAAGGTTTTGCTGCCAAGTTAACAGAGAATTGGAAAGGCCCTGCCAGAATAATCTGGAGAATTAGTCTGGTGAACTTTGAAGTCACTTACTTTAGTGATCCTGATCAGGTTGACACCATTCATGTAAAAAATCTAAAGTGTTACTATGGTCAGGGTGGGTCAACTATTAAGGGGGCGTGTATGTAACCGTCTTGCTACATGAGCTTGCTTCCTGATGTCTTTATCCTCCCAAACACTAGAGGGCCTCCAGATCTTTTGCTATGATTGGGCTACATACTTAGGAAGGCCAATCAGTGGATAGAGGTTTCTCCCTGGGAGGAAACCTCTTGGTTTAATACCTTCTAGGGAGTTTTTTATTGCCATAAGTTACTATGGTGTGTTCGAACCTGGTGAGGAGTCAAAGCGAACACAAGGGCTCATCAATTATCATCAGCTACTATCAGCTGTCAACCACTAGGAAGACTTCTAACCTGCCACTAAATCCTTCCAAAGACTCTGGACAGATTGGTGGGACTATCTGATCCTATTACCAATAGACAGTTTCATTCTGAAGCAAAGATTACAGGGAATATATGTTGTTTGGGTTCATGGTGGGATTTTAGATTTTATGTGAGTTTCTCTGGTGTGTTTTCTAGGGTGAGATCATAAATAAATAGTACAAGAAAACAATAGCAAATGTCTGAGATTAGCTCAAAGTTTTAAATAAGTAAGGATGGAAAGTCATTAAATTTTTTGAAAATTGAGAACTAAACAAAACAAGTTCTAAAAAAATAATGAATATGTAAAAAACAGTAACTAATCATCATCATCATCATCATCATCATCATCATAATCCAAATTGTGGAATATGCTTAGCATAGGTAAATTCAAGACTCTTTGTGTTACTTAGACAAAGGGAACATGCTGCTGTGGATATGTAGGTTTATTACGCTAATTCAGATTGGATTAAATTTACATGGGGTTCTGTTCCTGACAATGTCATTAGTAGGTGTATTTACTGTTTACTATTTACAGGCATCCAGGTTTGTAAAAATATATATAAACCCCTAGAGACTCACTTCTGTAGTCATTTTAATGCAATCTGGGGTTTTAGCACTGAGACTGATGATGTTTAATTGTGTCTGAAGTTTTAAATTTTGTTAATTAGACACATCTTTTATAAATTAATCCAATCTTAATAGGGTTACTTACATTGTAATGTATATAGATCAGTTTTTGTGAAGAATGTCAGTGATGTCAACAAATTCCTCACAACATGCTTACAAAGGCGCTTCTGTAGGGACAGCATCTGGTGTTTTGAGATGTTTTTCACATTTCTTTGCTTCTTTTCTAACAGATCTTTTTTGTTTACTATGAGTAGCAGTTGGGGTGGTGTGATGTCATAGGTTTTATGTGCTTGGAATTCAGGTGTTGTTTTGTCCATACAACTGACTGTGGTGTACGGTGGCTGATTGACAGTCATGGACCAAGTACATGGACCAAGTGCAGCACAAGCTGCTAGCTCTCCATCTCTGCTTTGATGTAATTTAGTGGATGCATCTGTGTGAATCACATGGGTGAGGCTGTGGTCTTGTTCTGTGCAACTGGCTGTACTGTATTCAAATGACTCATACATGTGAACCTTTTAGAAACTTCTATATTCACAGATAAGTTTGATCTAAAACTTCATTAGATTATTCACACAAGTTCCAAAAGATAAGGAAAACAAAATTAAAGGGACAAAAATATTAGACTTGTTAATTTATTAATAAAAGTAAATATTACAGTGTACAATGTTACAGATCTATATTTGGCAAAAGTATGTGAATGTTTGTTTTTGGTAACTGGTGTGACCTTCTTGTGCAGCAATAACTGCAGCTTCAACTCTGTTATGTTGGTGAGTTTCCTCCTATGAACTATAAGGTATATCCACAGCATTTGTATTGGATTAAGGTCAGGACTTGGCCATTCTGTTACATCAAGCTACCCCTCTTAAGAGGATTTCAGATTTGCATGTGGTTTTGCAGACAAGGTCCAAGCAGGTGGATCAACACAGATGAGTGGCTCACTTTCAGTATGGTGCAAAAATGGTGATATTATTAGTGCAATGTAACAAGACAGACTAAAGAAAACACAGAACAATGAGTTGAATACAGGGGCTGCATGTCACCAGTTTTCTAAGGAAATATATTTCTAAAGGTGCTATTGACATGAAATGTTGGTAACAACTCATCCAATCCACACATTCAAAGAAATCAAACCATAGATGTCCATAAATTAAGTTTTGTGTAATAATGAGAAATGACACAGGGAAAAGTATTGAACATATGATGAAACAGCAGTGCAAAAAGCCATGGAATGTTGTGACACCAGCTGAATTCAGTAATTAGAAAGTAATCCTGCCACTTAGTGCAAATTAATATCAGATGGTTCAACTAATGGCATATAAAAAGGTGTCTCGTTACCAAGATCCCACACAAGAAACATCTTATGATGGGTAAAACCAGTTAACTCTCTCAAGACCTTTGCAACCTTATTGTTGCTAAACTTAATAATGGCATTGGTTACAGAAGAGACCTGTAATCAGCAGGTACAATTGTTTCAAAGAAAACTATAAATAATCCACTCAACTGCCATAGGTGGTATGCTCACCATGCAAGACACCATTGCTGAAGAAAAAGCATGTTGAAGAGTGTTTAAAGTTTGCTCAACAACATATAGAGAAGTCTGTGAAAAACTGGCAGAATATCGTCTGGTCAGATGAGACCAAAATGTAACACTTTGGATGCCATAATACACACCATGTTTGGAGGTCAAAAGGCACTGCATATCACCCCAAAAACACCATACCAACAGTGAAGTTTGGAGGTGGGAACATCATGGTGTGGGGGTGTTTTTCAGCATATGGCACTGGCACGCTTCATATAATTTAAGGAATGATGAATGGACAAATGTACAGAGACATTCTTGATAAAAAATCTGCTGCCACCTACCAGGATGATGAAGATGAAACGAGGGTGGATATTTCAGCAAGAAAATGATCCTAGACACACAGCCAAGGAAACTTTCAATTGATTTCACAGAAAGGAAAAAAAAAAGGTTCATGAAACATTGACGCTTTCCATCCAATTTGTTAAAAAAAAAATTAATTTCTTGAGGCCTCATGTTCACACAAAACCCCTGCTGGTGTCAAAACCTTTATTATCATTTCAACTGTTTGTGATGGCCTTTTGGCTGTCTTGCAACAGTGTCAGCATGGGAATAATCAATGCCAAGTATAGAAATAAAAACACCTTAATATGGTTTTGGGTGGTTCATTCGTCCACCTATCTAATCTGTTTAGTGTGGGTAATAGTAATGAAGGTCAAAAAACTTGTCAGTATGATTTTGGTCCATGTTTAAATAAATCCAATGGGACATGAGATGTAAGAACTGCTGTAATGTTTTCCAAGACCATGTATAGACTATATGCACACAAATTTTGTGGGGATACATTGCACTTCATATATGTTCATAACTCACACAAATACTCAAAGCACTTCCTGAACAAGCGAGGCTTCAGACGTCATCAGGGATGCCACTTGCCCTTAAAAAGGCAAGCTTCCGTATGCACTTCATTATAGATGTACTGGATTTCTCGTCACACGCTCCAATACCTTGGCACAGTATGACCCATCAGTACTAAAAATGATAGTATAATTGCAATTCATAAGAAATAGCAATGCAGTGTTATGGGCTGGACCAGATGGCAGTCATGCTTTTTAACCATTTGAGACTTGACTGGGACTGGCCCCTCAAAGACATGAATTGGACTTGCAAAAATTACTCTCTGTGTTGGAGTAATAAATATTAACATTATTCAGTCCTTAATTGCTTAAAAGTTACTTTGGGTTCTTTTGTGTTTCTGTGGACATCATAGTTGGCATTATATTTGTTGGTTGACCACTCCTGGGGAGCGTAAAGGCCTGGTGATATTGCACATGCGTAGGCATGTCTACAGGTAGAGCTGGACCTTAGCATTGAAAACAGTTTTCCATTACGGTTCTTCAGTTTCACAGAGAAGCAGCATTGGCATTTAAACTACAAAAAAACCCAGATCTAAAGATAGTACCATCTAATCCTTACTCCTGACTGAGCATGTGTCATTTTGCTCTTGTTTAATTTGTAATTTATAATGGGTGTTGAAAGACTCCTATAGCAGCTCCTGCACTCCCTCAAACACAGCAGAGATAGTATAGAGTACGTCATAGGTCACACAGATAGAGTAGCAGCGCTATTGATCGGGATGGCTATGTAACATTTTCCTCAATAAATATGACTGAAAAAAGTCTAATATTGTCACATTTGGTTGTCCTTATCTACTTTTAGGACTTCTGTCATAGTTTTAGGTCTGAACAGTTCACATGTCTTCAAGCACCATTTTATTAAACTTATAAGATGAATGTAAGATACTTATTGACTGTCTTGTGCCCAGAGCTTTGATAACTGCAACTGTTAATGCAAAGTGTCTTCTTTGGGTGCTTAACAATCATGGTGTATTTCATACACCTGAAGGTCTTTTAATGCCTATATATGTAAACAAATAGATTCAATGAACTCTCAAGTAAACATGCTGTTTTAATCATAGCATGTGTTCATCTACTAGTTATTAGGACTTATCACTCAGCATGAGACATTTTTATGTGTATACGTACACATCAGAAACAACAACCTCCCATAGGTTTTATTGTGGTTCATGTGCATTGAATGGCTTGTGGAGACTAAGGCTGCCATGATTACAGCTTCAATTTGGCAATGCTTCCATTCACATAAGCACTTTTCCTCAATACTGCTTGCTGCAGCATGATGTTAGTTGTTTGCCCTCCAGTCATTGGTCGGTGCATTTTCAGGGCAGGCTAAAGACTGGCGAAGGCATCTACAGTTAGACATGATTTTGAAGAGCTTTCTAAAAGTTTTCACAGAACAATTCATCAGAAGTATAGGAGAACTTCATACTGGCATGAAACAGAAAGGTGTTTTGTGAAAAGCTTTGATGGTACTGGTGTGATGTACAAGTATCTAAAGAGGAAAGACATGGTCACTATTCTGGAAGAGAGACCTTAGTGTCTGTGGATGGATCACTGTGGTTTTAGCATTAGTAATAAAGACTTTAACCCTGCTGTCTTCGTAGCCTCTACATAATTAAAGCCATAAAGTGAGCTGACTGCTACTTTTGAATTTCCATTAAATAAGAAATAACTTTTGAAGAACAGTATTTAAATGTAAGTGAAAAAATAGTCAATTTTAAAGTTTATTTTTATGATGATGGACATGCGAGTTTAAAAGGTATAGTTATGCACATCAGAGCTCAAAAAAGCATCTTTGAAGATAGGTTTTTGAGAAGTCCATTTTGGTGTTAATTTAAACAAAAACAGATGAATGACATACATACTCCTCTCATATTATTGTTGCTTAGTTTGTTCTGAATATTAGCATGTGTACATTTTTGGAAAAAGAAATTTAGGTAAGTGCAATTGGCAAACAGGGCTTATTACCAGAATTAATATCCAAGCTAAAAAGTGAGCTAATCTGGCTAAAATTAGCAGGCACTACCACTCACCCTCCTTCATCAGTAACTCTAAAAAACCTAATTTTAACACTTTGTTGTCAACAAAGCTTGTGTTCCACCGATACAAAGTGTATTTTATTAACACAGCAACAGGAGAAAAGCACTTATTACCAGAATCAACATGTAATACAATAAAGTGAGTTAATTTGGCCAAAGTTAGCATCAACAAACCCTGGCTCACTGTTCAGTAACTATCAAAAAACTGATTATAACACTTTCATAAACAAAACTTCTCACTAACAGCGCAACACTTGAGAAAATGAGAACAAATACTGCTCTAACATGTGCCCTCACTGTTTCTGCTCACTCTATTTTGTAAATTCAGTTCAGCATTAACTCTTGTACAGCTGCTGATTCTCTTTCTTTCTCGTCCTTGCTCTCTCTGCCATAATGTCCCAAAAGTAATAATAGCAGCTTTGTGGAACATCACAATCATTTAGAAGTTGTCATTTTAAGGTAGAAATACTACATAGTGTTCCTTTAAACAGAGCTTTCCCCTGAATTTCAGCATGATTTTTAAAAAGGACAATGTACAGAAATTATATTTGTTTACATGAGAAAATGGTCTAATCATGAATACATTTTATTTAACTTGTGATATTCAAAATGAGTAAGACTTGAGAAGCTATGTATTGGTCAGAAGGAAGTTCAGTCAGTATTTGCCCAGTTAAACACTGTGATACATCTCTCTGTGGAGGTTTACTTTTTCCCGAGAAGCCCACTTGTTGACCTCTGGCCTAGATTCATATTTTTGTAATCTGAATTTTTACACTTTTACACCAGAAGTTTTTACACTTGAATTTATGTGTTTGTATTTTTTTACTCTGACTTTTTGTAATCTGAAGGTTTCTTTGTGAATTTTTCAATTCTGAGTATTTCAACATTTTTCAAATGCTATACGAAATAATTCAAACATAAAATATTAAGACAATTAGGAACATGCAAAACAATTTGAGGTGGAAACTACAAAGTTAAGGTTGGAATTTGGAAATCTGCTGCACCTTTTAATGTGGAATTGCAAATTTGAACAGGAAAGGAGTTTCAGCGTTGTGGAATTTCTGATGCATCTAAAGGTCAAAAAAGTATAATGCTGCACCATTTAAGGATGGCTGGTAATTTCAGCTTTGTTTTCATAAACTGGGAATGATATGAAAACATAGGAGAATTTTTGAAAAACTGCAAATAGAAACAGAGAGTTTTACTTTGCAAACTGCACTCTTTAAGGTGGAAAACCTAATTTGAAATGACCCTTGATGTTACGTATACCCCAAAATAAGCTCTTAATCATTAATCATGATAATCGTCTGTTTGCTAGTATACTACTACAAACATTTAATCCTAGTTTATGCTTGATTATTTTTAACAAGAGGTTGTTAACAAGACAGAAAGGAACATAAAGGTTAAATATGGCATTCAGAAGCTTTTTCGTCCAGTTGGGAGCTGGGGCAACTTGCCAAAACAAGCCAATCACAGCACAGCAATTATCCTGTCAGCCTCAGAGGGCGTTCCACACTACAGCGCTTTTCTTTCTCTCTTTAGCAACCCAACAATGCACGATTCATCCTGAGCCGTGAGCTGTGTGTGTGTGTGTGTGAAAGAGAGAGAGAGAGAGAGACTGACTCAGAGTAGAAGCAGCTGTTGTATAATCAACATTTTTTGTGTAAATATGCTCATGGGTGTGTGTGAGTGAGTGTGTGATGCTCTTCACCTTCATGCATGCGCCAGTGTCTTTTTTACACATTAACCACAAAGTGTATGTGAGCGTGTAATTCTCTCCTGTTTCACCTTCACACCTGCTTTATACAGCTGCTTCACAAAGGTTTGTGTGTTTGTGTGTGTATGTGTGTGTGTGTGAGTGTGGGTGTAACACAAGGCTGTTAGCCTAGGTGGAGCTATTCATCCTCTCTCTCTCTCTCTCTGTCTGATATTTTAGTGTCTGATTACATACAGCTCATATATTGCGTCCAACAATACAGTGACACAAAGACATTGACCACTCACTCTGAGACACACACTTTGTGTGAGACATGTCCGATCTCCGAAGATTTTGGATATAAATGCACTGACGTGTAGACCTACCACTAATATTTCTGGTTCAAGAAAGGAACAGAATGAGACAGAAGCGATAAAGAATGAAAGAGTAGCAGAGATGAGGGTAAGTCAAAGATTAAATGAGATGGGAAGATGAAAAAAAGAAAAGAGAGATAGAGTTGGCCACTGTTCATGTGCAAGTTTTTACAGGTTGTATTCTGGCACTCTTACCACTTATCCACCAAAATAACTTTTAAACTTATTTTAACTTTTAAAATAACTTTTACCTTTAAAAAGTTTTTTGAACTGGTTCCATTTAGGATTCTTGGAATCTTGTGCTCTGCTGCATTTCCACCAGTTTTGATGGGAACCAAGGATACGCCATCAGCAGGGGTGCTGTCGGGGCTTGGTTCCAGCATCGCTGTGTCTGATTTCAGCACCAGATAAACAGCCAGGACAGAGTCATTGTTTATCCAATGTTTACAGTGTGGTCAGATCAGAGTGAGATGTGATACACATGTAAGTGTTGTCAAGTCCTGAGTCATCTGCAGAGCTTGTGAACAGCTGAGAAAAGTAGCCAGTACACCTAATGTCACATTACCATAACACCCTGAGACTCTGAGCCTTTCTGAAGCTTCTTTATCTTGACAGAAGTGTACAATGAAAATTATTTAAAAGTATTTTAATACATTGTCTGATGTGTCTGAAACCACTTATCCAGTTCAGGGTTGCGGTGGGGCCGGAGCCTACCCAGAATCACTGGGCGCAAGGCGAACACACCCTGGAGGGGGTGCCAATTTCTCAGGGAAAAACACACTCACACCTATGGACACTTTTGAGTCGCCAATCCACCTACCAACGTCTGTTTTTGGACTGTGGGAGGAAACCAGAGCACCCGGAGGAAACCCACGCTGATGCAGGGAGAATACATCAAACTCCTCACAGACAGTGGTCACTCGGAGCAGGACTTGAACCCACAGCCTTCAGGTCCCTGGAGCTGTGTGACTGCGACACTACCTGCTGCGCCACCGTGATGCCGAAAGGTATGTCCCTGAGACTAAATAAATTTCCACATAAAAAAATCCTCAGTTTATTTTGTCTACTAATGAGGTGACCAGAATGGTAACAAACAATTTTTAATGGCTAACAGCTTGTTATACCAGTTATGGTCAACAGAATTTTTATCGCTCCAGGCTTCACTGAAACGGAAACATTTTCAGAGGAGCTAGCTAGTAAGAATTAGCGTGCTTCACCTGCTTTGAACGCAAGGGAGCATAAATAGAGTGCAACTGCAGGGACACAAGGAAGTTGGCCATTATATAGGCACCAATAAGACAAATTTTTCAGCTGCACTTTATTGTTTAAAATGTATATATTAATAATTACACATAGCTGAACAATTTAGGTTTGCGAACGGGAACTGACGGGTTAGTGGAAAAAGTGCTACAACATACAGAAAGTCTCTCTCTCTCTCTCTCTCTCTCTCTTTCTCTCCCTCTCTCTTAGTGTAGTGAAGAGTATGTGCTTTTTAAAGGTCTGCGTGTGGTGAACGTCTGGCCGCGTGACCTCCACTGTGTCTCTCAGCCGCTCAGAAACCACAGTGCATTTCACTTTCAAATCTGAAAAAGGGAAAAGAACAGAACCCTTTCTTCCCTCTTCACTTTCCACAGTGTGTGTGGAGCCCACTCACTGCAGTAAAGACCCTCAGTGACGCGCGCACACACACAAACACACACAAAAAGAACAAAACCTCTCAGATTGTGCCACAAAAGTAGCAGTTCCACTTCAGACCTTCATCTCGACTGAAGCTGAGTGGGCAACAATGCACCTTTATCTAGAACAAACACACACACACACACATTTTCCCCTTCTCCCACAGAAGTAAATGGAAAATTCTAAACTCCTTCATTGTCTGTCCTATCCTAAATTGATGTTTTTGGATGGTCAGCAAGTGGTCACCAGTGCTGGCGATAGTGCAGTACAAAACTTAAAGGTGCAATCCATCACTTTCACTACACAAATAGTAGCAAACAGTGTTTATAAAATTGCTTTGCAGTCCCTGAATGAGCTCCATACAGTGGATCTTACAACACAGGAATGACCATTTTAAACACATTTGGAAAACAGCACCTACTACATCCAGGCGACTAGGGGTCGGTATAATATAAAAGAATCATTGAGAAAAAAATGACTGACTGCTTTATTATACACTATTGAATGGGTATTGAAAGATGTGTTGTGCTGGTACAAGTGGATCAGACACTGCAGGTGTTATTGGAGTTCTTAAAACCTGTGCCCAGTCACAGTACACTCTGTTAGAACACACCAGTAGCTTGTCTGTCACTGCAGATGAAGGAAGGTTATAACTCTCTGGCCTACACTTGGCATTGGGCAAGTGTCTGAAAAGTTGCTCTCTTGGCTCATTAGACTGTCTGCTGTTTTCACTCCTCACCAGTTTTCCAACTGCAGTCTGAGAAAAAGTGCTGCTCTCAGACCCTCAGAACCAGCAACACCAATAGGAAAGTGACCTCAGATGGAGATATCCTGTTACCATGGTAACCTCAACAGGAACCAAGGGAGCGGGAGAAACTGTTGCTGGTTCGCATTCACAGTTTTTTTTTTATAGCTTCTCTATATATCTAATTTTGATTCCATAGAGTGGGTCCCTCACATGGGAGCAGCTTTATTTATAATAATGGGCTTAGTATAGAATTTCTTTACTAGGACAACAACCACTAGGTGTCAGTATAATGGCTCTTCCCTGATCTAAACTGAGGTCATGTGTATATATATATATATATATATATATATATATATATATATATATATATATATATATATATATAAACCCCCATTTATTTGCACTTTACACGGTATCTTGTGCTTGTATGCCTCGCTCTCCAGCTCTGAATCTGACTCGTGGGAATGTGTGTGCGTGGAGAAAAGTCAAAGGAGAGTATGTCTGTGCACGTGAACTCACAAGCTGGGAATTAGCTCTGGCTGACTGGGTGGACTGTGGTTCCTCACCCATGACTACACTACACCTCTGACACACAGATTTTGGGTTACCACCAGTTCCGTAAAAAACCTGGAATCTTTTCTCATTAAAAAATAAAATGCACTGTACCTTAGTCAGTAAAAGACTAGTTAGTGAGAAATGGCAAAGCCAGTCTATGTTAGGTGGGTTCTGGAGTTGGGAGTCATTGTAAAGGACAATATATTAACTGATTCTGAAGCAAATATACTGTCTAGACACAGAAATACAGAAATTAAAAAGTTTATTTTAATATTTATACAAATTAATTGCTAGATAGTCACAGTAGTCACTGATTCTAATTATCATTCTGCATGGGGGTCAGGACATTTGGCTTTGACCAGAACGCCAATACTAACTCAGTTTCTCCTAGCCCCAGTTTCATTAGCTGAGTTAATTACACTGAAACTAATCAAGGACTGTTATAAGTTAGCTCAGCATGGGGCTAAACGATTTATGAAGACCCTGTGATTCCCGAAGTTACTTCTTATTCTTATTCTTTTGCTTTGTTGCTGTTTTTATTTATTATTTATGTCCAAACTAATGTAGATACCGATTATCAAGAGTGAACTAAATATTGACCTTTCTGGAGCAGCTATACACAAGGTTGCAGATCCAATCAATCCAGTACCGTTTGGTTGAGTTGAAATGCCAGAACTAATCATGCAAAATTGGGACCAGTTCTCACTAATGTTATTTTGGCTGAATGCCATCAAATCCTCTCACAATGTTTAGCATCTAATGCACAAACAGCCTTGATTTCTGAAGGAATGTTGGAAAAGCAAGTGTCTGTCCCAGGATCAATAGGGGTTAGTTTGAAAGGGGAGGACTATGTGGCTAAAGTGGATAAGCTGTGTGGTCACATCACGTGAAGGCCATGCTAGGCTTCCAACAGTCCAACTGGGCTCTGGGGTGGCCAGTCTTTTTTTTTTTTTTTTCTGAGAACACTGGACTCATTTCTCCATAGGTTTTTAATCAATTTTAATCAATTTACTTCTCTTTGACTTTTGTAGTCCATGTCCTAGTGGATGATCTTCTGTGCCGTGTCCTCTTAAATAAGACAGTTTCAGTTTCAGATATATGCTAGCTTCAGTACCATCCAAATGTTAGCTCAGCTGGAGCTAATTCACACTGTGGTTTTTGGGAATGTACTCTATTTAATAAAAGACAAATAAAATTTATAAATGAACAGACGTATTCTGTTATTTTACACATGACAAAAAGATGAAATGTGTTTTTTTCCCTCTGCATGTGTCTTCTGCTCTCTCTTTCTCTCCCTTTTCAGAGCTTGTTTAGTCTGACTCATCTCTCCTGTCTAATTTTTATGCAGAGCTCGCTCGCTTTCTTTCTCTCACACACTTTCTCTCTCTCTCTCTCTCTCTCTCTCTCTGGCAGCGAAAGCTTCAGAAAAGCTCAGTGTTCCTCTACTCTCACATCTTTGTAGTTCCTTGCTATGAACATCTCAACCAAGGAGGAGGTCATTATTCCCTTTCCAGATTCCTCCAAACTCATCATCAGGACACAAAACTGCCTGTTTGTTTCTTTGAATATTAGTGTGACAGGTTGTTTTTAATTGTTTATTAGAGCAAAGGTTATCTGACCATATGCTGACTATGCTAACAGTAGTGTTAACAAAGAGTTGCTAGGGGGTGAGGCTGTGTACCATTTGCCTTGTAAGTTGGATGTCAGAGCTGGAAATGAATTCACACCAAAGCTGAGCGGGTTCTCATTAAACATTCACAAAACTCTATGCCCTAGGTTGTCATTGTTAGCCTATTCCTGGTTAGCACTGCTAGCGATACCAGTTGATACCAGAACGTTATGTGATATTTTACACATCCAAACACCATGGAAACACATCCACATACAGCATTAGGACAGTACTGTGTGTATGGTACAAATAGGTAAAAGTGATAAAAAAGAGTATAACACTACTGCTTTAACATACTGTTGATGTTTGGGCAAACGTCTTGGATTCTGAACTTGGGGTTGGTAAGGCTCCCTTGATTTTCCAAGTAGGGCATAAGAGCATTCCAGCTGATATTTCCTACTTTCCTACAGGTGTCCTTACTGTAAAATGCTGCTAAGACACAATATGCTAGCATAGGCGGATGTTGTTTAATCTATCAAATTCTCTTAGAAATGTGAGAATTGTTGAAATGTACATTTTGTTTAGTTCCATGAATTTCCCAATGATAAAGACATCAACAGTATCATTGCTTATGGTCAAAGTTCAGATGCTAAAGACGCTAAACACTTGGATTAGGTCTGGCAACTCAGATTAGCCCAGATTACTGCTTCCAAATCCCAGCAGCCTCTTGCTCTTAGCTTAAGGTTTCTGTCTCTTTAGGAGTTAGCAATCCCATAAAGCTAGTGTTAGCAATCACAGTATCACTTCAGTCATTGTGGTAATGCTATGCCACATGGCCAAAACTTGTTGGACACCTGCTAATTCACTGGTTATCAGGGAATTTGTCCTCCCTTGCTGCAGTAAAGGCATTTTCAAGAAATGCTTTATGGTTGATGTTGGAACATTGCTATTGGGGTTTTGATGGCCATGAGCGCACTACTGTTAGATGATTAGCTCACTCTATCTCATCTCAAAGGTACTGGATGGAGGTCTATAACACCTGAAAACACAGATCCACTTCTTTTAAGATTAGGCTATTTACAGTTCTTGTCAACACTGGACATTGGGCATTATACTGTATATGGTGAAGCTAGGGTGATGTAGCTGCTCCTAGTGAAATTTATTATGTAAATTATACAAGCAATTACACACCTGAAGGGTCACTGACTAAAACGAATATCCACAAATATTTGTATAAAGAGTAAATCTATGCTAAATTCAATGCAAGCATCCTAGATGATCAGATAACTGAAGTGAATCAATTGCTAAAGTTTTCCAAGATACTTCCAAGATAGCAGGATGTTGTTCTAGCCCTGAGTCTCTCGTAAGTGTAAGTTTGGGACATCCATAGAGGATTGGACTTGATTGTTTTAGGGCTCATCCAATGCTAATTTAGAAAGAGCGAGGGCAGATAGACAGGCTAAATCTACCTGAGGAGTATGGTTGAATCTGAGATCCATGGTTGAATGTGTCATCCTAGACCAGAACACTTATGAGTATTGATCAAGTCAACCGGAGGCATATGGTTAATTTGTCAAAGTGACAATAGTTATGGTATTTAAGTGGATTTTCAAGCTGTATGACCACTTGCTATGATATCTAAAATTGTTGCTAGGCAGTCTGAATATAATCTCGATTACTTGTTAAGGTTTTGGTGATGATGGAGTTTGCTGGGATGTTGCTATAATAATTTACACAGTGTAGTTGCTAGGGAGTCATTAAGTTTGTAAGGTTTTGTCTAATGTTTCTATCAGATATGATATCTTCATTGGTTGCTAGGTTGTTCTTAGGTGGGTGGAAGGATGTTATCAGTTTTTATGTTATCTGGTGTAGTTGCTAAGGTTTTGGTATTGTTGGTGATTGCTTTGGTGTTGCTTGGTGATAGCTAATATATTCTAGGTAGTTGCTAGGTTATTTCTCATCAGTTGTAAATGTAGGTGGCCAAGATGTCTGCTAAGCATCTTACATTCGTTCAGTTTGTTCTAAAGATGGCGTGCTTTGATTGCTGTGGTACTGGAGGTGATTTCAAGATTCAAGAAATTTTGGAGAATTTCTATTTGTCTATTCTCCTTTAATATTTCACAAAATTCAAAGTAGAGGTGCTGGGTATATCATCAAACTGAAAATTAACATAGATATATAATATTTATAAGGATAATAATACAACATCTCTAATAAATTGTTGATTATTATATCAGTGTCTGTACCTCTCTAGAGTTGTAGGCTTTCCCGGGACTCTGGGGGGATATTTCAGGGGAATAAAGAATTAGAGAGTTTGCAGAAGGCCACAGGAGGAGGGAATACCCCTGATCTGTTTTACAGCTCTGACCGATTGGTCCAGTGAAACTCTCTCAGGGCCAAAGGCATCGGTCACTGGAACAAAACACACCCACACACACACACACACACACACACACACACAAACTGCAACCAGTGCCATTTATTTCACAGCCTCATGAGGATTATGATGTTTCTGTACACTCACAAATAAACACATTTTACATCGATATTTAGGTCTACAATTTAAAATACAATAGTAAAAGACCCAATTCTTATCAAATGCATAAATCATCTGGCACGGCAGAAGCAAGGGAGGCACCAGCCGGCATGTTTTGCTTTAAGGTTTGGGAAACCATGAAGTTGAAAACCTATAGTGTCCGCTGTTTGAAAATTATTTCAAAATATGAACACATACAATTATAGCCAGAGATACTGATCGACTGTGCAAGAGCACTGCAAGGGATACCAGACAGAGGGGTAACACTGGGATATTAATACATAAAGTCCAGCTTTTTTGGTAAAAACTAGTATGTCCTCATCCAGAAAAGTCCACATTTAAACATTTAAAATGTCCTCACTGGTATTTTAGCTGGTATTGTAGTGGCAGTAGTTAAAATGAAAATGTTTTGCTAGCTCTACATTTACTCTGACTCTTATGTTGTCGTTTGTAATCCGTACAAAAGAGTAATATCTCCAGTTTTAAAACTGCAATTGTCAGTGTTGTCTCATTGTTGGCTGTTAGTGCGTCACTAGTCACAAATTCTATTACATGTGAAAATATAAGGCCACAAACCTAGTTTAACTATGGCTTAAGTACAGTCCCAGTACCAGTAGTGTTCTCACACTGATAGGGTTTGACACTTAATACTTCTGGTAGGTGGGCTTAATGATGCAGGAAATTGCTGATTGGCTCCCCATTTATGATACTGCATTGATGTCACAGCTGTTTTCATAGGGCCTTCCTAATCAGCAAAAACAGATTGAAGCAAACCGGAACCAGGTTCACAAGTCCGGACAAGTGGAATGGAGTGACCTGCATATGGTAATCATTCAACCATTCAACCACGCTTGGGTCCTTTATTGCACACTAAACCAGGAGTCATATCATGATTTAATGCAATAATAAGCCAAAGCACAGCTCTTAAACTGATACCTAGTGGACTGTGAGTATCAGATTCTGTACTAAACCAACTTTAAAAATGGCTGCCCCTATATAGGTGAAGCACTCTGTGGAGGAGGAAATGGTTAATTAAGGGAAGAAATGTGAGCTTTCTAAAAATGCCATTTTTTAACCGTTTATTTATTTATTAGATTATTTATGTGTTCATAATCCTCTGTGCATTTGGTCCCCAAAAAGAGACAAATACTTACAGAATATGTACTGCGTCCAAATTGTGTCCAAATTGACTAACAAATTTTATTTATCAGTAGCTGTTATGGAACTAGGAGTCCATTAAAGCAAGAGTAAACTAATCTTCACATCCCCAGTGTCCTGGGGCTCATTGTCCACTGTGTTATTGTGCTGTCTGTTATTTTTTTACTTGCATTTCTCCTGGCATAAAAGCTCTAAGAGCTGTCTCCTTTGTCCAGATACAGCTGATATGGCCAGGATAAAGCAGCAAGGGGAGATATTTCAAAATAAAATAAACCTCAGTGTACGCCTGCCATCTGTGAAGAAAATATCATGACACTAAACAGCAATGCTAATTCTCCCTGGGTGTTAAAAAAAGAGAACAACTGAGCACATTCACTGTGTCCCAATATTTAGTGAACTGACTACATAGGCTGCATTTGGCAGCATCGGGTTGTCTTTTAATTCTATTAATTTAAGTCTTATTTTAGCATTTTTATATAATAAAGTGTTTTTAGATTAGCATAATAGCTGTATCTGTTGTTTGAAGCTGTGGTTTCAAGTAGCTCAATAGTTTGATAAATTTGTAGCATGATACTACAAAATCAAGCATCAACTGGCTTTGTGGTCCTTAAATGATGAATATTACGCTCAATGAAGTGGGTCCTGCATTTGGCAGCTATGTTTACAATGGGTTTAATACAAAATCTCTGAAACCTCTAGACCAGTATGTGTCAGTATAATTGTTAAAATCCTTTGCACTTTTAATAAACTAGTGTCAATATGAAATATGTTATAATTTTTCAAAGCCCTTACCAAAATATTTGTACACTGTGTAAATTGTAATGAAAATAGAATCCAAACATTTATAAATAATTTAAATTTTATGCTTCATTTTAAATAATACAAAGACAAATTTTAAAAAGTTTCACGCCCTTATTCTGTCTTGTCTGTTGTCCCTGCCATGTGCTCACTTGGCACATGGCTCTGTTTATTATTGTTTATATCTCCGCCCTAGTCCCGCCTTTGTTCCTCCTCCTCGTCCGTGTCTCATTTGTAACCCTGCCTTCTCGTTATCTGTTTCAGGTGTCCCTTGTCTGTGTAGTGTATTTAAGTTCCCTTGTCGTGTTTCCTTGTGTGGGGTATTCCATGTCTGTCTTGTTGGTGCTTTGATTTGAGCTATGGTTGTGTGTCTGTTTCTTTATTTGGTTCACCTCCCTGGTCTGTCTGTTTCTTCCTTGTGCTTTGTGAGTTGTTTGGTTTGTCTATTTGTATTATTCTGTTTAGTTCTGTGTTTTAGTTTCATTCTGTGTTCTAGTTTAGCCTCTGTAGCTCTCTGTCTGTTTAGCTCTCTCTCTGTCCAGTTCCCTGTTTGTCCAGTTCTCTCTTTCTGTCCATGTCTCTCTGTCTAGATCTGTCTTTATCTAAGGTTCCTGTCATGTTCTAGTTTGTCTCTGTTTTATCTTCTGTTTAATAAAAATCACTGCTTTAGCAAGTGCATCTGCCTCCCGTCAGTCCGCACGTTCCTGACAGAAACACATTTCAAAATTTTATCCAGTTCAGGGTTACAGTGGAGCCTACCTGGAATCATTGGGCACAAGGCAGGAACAAACCCTGGAGGGGTCACCAATGTTTCACAGGGCAACACGTACACATTCACTCACACACTCACCTAAAGACACTCTTGAGTCACCAATCCACCTACCAACATGTGTTTTTGGACCGTGGGAGGAAACCGGAGCACCCAGAGGAAACCTGTGCAGACATGGGGAGAACACACCAAACTCCTCACAGTCACCCGGAGTGGAACTAGAGGTCCCTGGAGCTGTGTGACTGTGACACTACTTGCTGCGCCACTGTGCCGCTACAACAGAGTTGTCTTGTATTAAAATGTGTGTGCTAAACAGTTCAGACTGTTGAAGTTTTCTGATGCATTATGAACTGAAAAGTATTATAATGGAGAAATCCTATACAAACAGTTAACTTACAAAAATACAGCAACTGGTCTCCTCAGTTTCCAAATGCTTACAGAGTGTAGTTAATTGAAGTGGTCATTAACACACCAGAAAACACGACCCTGTCCCATGTTTTTTGGAATGTGTTGCTGGCATCACATTTGCTCATCAGTATTGGCTTATAAAGTTTAAGGTCGCAGTGGGTCCGGAGCAGGCACGGACTGGCCGTCAAGAGAACCGGGACATTTCCCTGTGGCCTGGTATCTTAGCTGGATGTTGCATCATATGATGAGCTAAACAGCAGAGTTAAGCTTGTAAATGCACTCTGTCTCTGCAGTCCTTTTTTGCGATTTATGCTTTTCTGCTGTGAAGTAGCATGTAAACAAAACACTCATTAACCCCTTGCATGCATGTAGTACAGCTGGCAAGTTTGTGCTCATCTCATCTTATGAGAAAAGCTCTCGAAGAAGATGCTTTTACATGTACAAAGAAATTGATTTATTTAGCAAGGGAGCAACAGGTCAGTCATGCAAAAACTTTTTCATTAGCTTAGGTTAGCTCTGGTTGTGTTTTGTAGCCCACATTGCCTTAGCTAGCTATAAATTAGCAGTTAAATATTCACATTTGGTGCATATTATTTGGTGGAGGATTAAGTCTGGTTCAACTCAGAACAGAATGAAAATTTAATGCTCCCATGAATCTTTACACCAAAGGATCGCTGATTCGCTCAGCGAATCGAACCCACAACCTCCAGGCCCCTGGAGCTGTGTGACTGCAACACTACCTGCTGCGCCACCGTGCCGCTCTGACATGTACACACAACAGAATATATTTGATCACTTATTTTTTGACATTTTAGGGGAAGCTGAGCTTCCCTTGCAGTCTTAGAGCAATCGCCTCTGGTAGATACCCTTACAAGTACAGTTTTCCAAATCAGTTTGCAGCAGATTATTTATGACTTTTAAGACTTAAGAATCAAGATATGTTTTGATGCTTGCAATTAGCATGATAAAAAGTGTACTTTTCAGGTTATGCAATTGCACATTCACTTTAAAAGCATATGTTATATGTAAACAAGTTTGGGTCTGATTTAGGTGTTTTTTCATATAACAAATCATGTGGTATTTTTGCCAGACTGCTACCAGGCTGGCTTAGAAGAGGCAACTTCACATGCTTTAAGCTGTTACATTGAATAAATAAGTATTTTTAATTCTTAAAGTCAACAAATGCTCTTGATCTTCTGTTTTCTTTGGTGGTAGATCATCTAGTATTTTTTTTTTATAAAATGAACAAGAAAAACACTTGTGTTGGTGTTATATATTGTGAACAAACTGTTCTCCTTTCTGCATTTATTATTATGCATTTCTGCATTTATTAGTCCTGCCCTCCATATTTTCTGTACAACACACTCACATAATAAAAAACCACATGTAAACAAAGATGTTCATATGAAGCACTAAAGCTTCCCCAGACCTTCCAATGACAAGGGTATGTATTTTGGGCTTTCCTGTTTTTGAAATGCCAGAAACACTTATGCGACAATGGCTATACGGCTAATGGCTTGCCTAGTTTCTCTTTGCTCTTGTTTCTTTTAAATCCTGACATGATGCAAAGCTTGAGTCTTTTAGTATATATGATATACATTGTCTTGTGAAGTTACTCAGTGTAGATGCTTAAGAAAATATATGCATATTTAGATTGTTCACATGTTATTTTTATCTTTGCAAAGGTGAAGATAGTACATTTGCTGCTGTAGAAACACAAACAGAGATAGACCATGAAACAGCTGCAAGTTGATGGACAGCTCAAGGTACAGCTTTTATTAGGTTTACCTGCCAATTATAAAATAAATAAAGAGCATTTATGAGGATATTGTTAAAAATAGTAAATTCAGCACCTAATGCAAAATACATTTTGCATATTCATTTTATTATCCAGGGTATTATTTGGGTTTGAATCTCGGTTCGGAATTGATTCTGGATTCATATCCGGAGTGGACTACTGCACTGCACAGCAGTCCCAGCGCAAGGTGACCTATCAAGAAGAAGAGCAAGTCCAAAAAGGCAGATTCTAGAATGTGTCATTAATGTCATTAAAGTCATTGGTAAACGTGGGCTGAGCTTCAGAGGAGATAAACATGAAGCTGCATGTATGAAGTTTGGAAAACATGAGCTTGAAAGCTTGGACCATGGCAATTTTTTTGGGATTATATTGTTTCTTAGCAAATAAGATGTTTGACTACCAGAACATGTCAAGGACTGCATTGAAAAATGTAAGACACTGCAGAAGAGGAAATGTAAAGGAAGAGCTTCCTTTGTAAAGCCGTATTCATACGGGATTAGTTTTACCTGTGGACGTAGACGTAAAGTAATTATGACTTGAGTATCTCATTAGTTTTAATCCTGTCCGAATACACCATTTCAGTTGTTATTCCTGAGTGTGCTTTTCTGAGCTTTTTACCTACTGTAAAACGAATAGTAAAAATTTGGGGTAATATTGTGCCATATCATGGAGAAAGAGTTTTTCATGGGTGTTATGAACGTGTGTCGTTACCATTAAATGCTTTATAATATTGGTTATAGTAACTGTGTAAAGGATTAGGAAAGTTTTTTGCCACCTTCTTGCCCGTTATCTGTTATGAAAGACTAGAAGATAAAGTTGTTTGGTGGGAGGGCTGATCTCAGACCCGTTGTGACACTCTAAAAACTTCAGTAGCTCTGCTGAGGATGATCCACACTGTGTGAAGGCAGTGCCTGAATCGAGTAGCCCCTCCCATTTCTGTTATTTTCACTGGAATTTCTTATCCAGTGCGAATCCACCATAGATATTACTGACGCCTTGTGGAAAAATTATATTACCCCAGCTCCCCATGTAAAACTAATTCTTTCCAAATAGGGCTTAAGTCTGTTTTCTAAAACAACACTGAACAAAGTGATTGAGGTAATACAACAGACTATTGCTGTTGAAGTGAAGAAAGCAGGGATGTTCTCAATTCAAAAGGATACCACCCAAGATTTTCTCCTTCTTTTCTCCTTGCTCAATATGAAGTTATGGGAGGAAGTCAGTGAGGACAGACAGCACAGACAACTTGCTATAATAGGAGAGAGTTGCTGATGGGCCAAGGTCCAATCTTGACTAAAGTATTTGCATGTTTTGAAAACACAGACAATGCACTATACACAGATGTGATTTTCACAATGATGAAAACTGAGAGTGATAAAAAAATTAAATGTTTCCTTGAATCGCTCCTGAAGTATGAAACGATATGCACAGCTCAAGTTTTCATCAGAATTATTGAGCAGGTAACACCTCTCTCTTAGTACCTACAAACAAGTGGTACTGAGATACTAACAGCTCAGTGCTTGGTGATGGGAACAGAGGAAAATTTCTAAAATGTGCTAGAGACTTTGATAGTGTGAAGAAAGCAGCAAAATATTTTGTTGACTGAGCCAATGGCGTTCTGCAGGAGCAACAAGACTGCAGTGCTGAAGTTCAAACTGCTCTCCTTCAAAAGCAAATGAAAAAGAAGAAAACAAGCCAAGGTGAGTTGGCAGAAGATGAACCCATAACAGATGCAGAGATGGAGTATAAAATCAAGGATCACAATGTAATTTTAGACACCGTTGTTAACAGTATTCATCATCGCTATGTAGCAAATACAATACTGTGCTCAGATTTTGCCTGGATGGACCCAAAACACTAAACAGAAATACAGAAAAAAGGTCTTTCAGAATCAGCTATGAAGGAAGTCAGCAAATGTCTTTTGAAATTTAACGAGTTTGCTACAGCTGAGACCTTACAATCGGAATTGACCAACCTATGAGAAACTGAAGATGCCCCATTTGCACCTCTCTCAAGTTATGAATATCATAGATTATAGATTGTTATTTTTGCTTGTTCATTAATGTAAACAGTTAAAGGAACACATCCTGGAGAGGCTGTTAGTCCACCACAAGGCAACACACTCACTCATTTACTCGTGCCTATGGACATTTTAAAGTAGACAATCCACCTACTAGCATGTGCTTTGCACCATGGAAGGAAACCCCAAACTTCTCACAGACAGTCACCAAGAGTGGGGTTTGAAGACAAAGAAAATGGCGCTAAGAGAATTAAGAAAGTCTCCGGTTCAACAAAATGAAAATTTAATGCTCCCACTGATCTCTACACTCGATCGCTGATTTGCTCATTTCGCTGTCAATCAAAAAAGGATTCAGCCTCAGACAGATCATCCAATCATCATGCAGAAGCTGAGCGTCCGGGCCAGTCCGGGCCCACTGCCCCATAGACCCCCAGAGACGCTGAGTGTCCGATGGGCGGGACAAAGCCCAGCATTTATCCAATGACTTGTCTCGTTTTGCTGCACTTCGCTGCTTCGCTATTGAACTATTGTCCACACACTGTGAAGCTGCGGGAGTGACTGAGAGGAAAGCTGCGTCTTTACCAGTGATAAGAAGCTGATTCTGAACAAAAGTTGAGTGCGTTGTAGTGGATATTTATTCAATGACATGTACACACAACAGTATATATTTGATCACTTTTTTTTTTACATTTTAGGGGAAGCTGAGCTTACCTTGCAGTCTTAGAGCAATCGCCTCTGCTACTTAGTCATATTCATTCAGAGATGGCTGCTGCTGATTGCTCTGTGTGTGTGTGTGTGTGTGTGTGTGTGTGTGTGAGAGAGAGAGTTAGTGTGTGTTCACATGCAATTGTGTATTCATGAGTGGATTATCTGCACATCTCCTGTATTATCTCATAAATACAGTAAATACAGTACTAATCAATATACTGCTAAAGTTTAATCTTTTCATGTTTCATTTCGTACAAAAAAAGCCCAGGAAGATTGTGTTTATGTAGATAAGACACGCCTTATTCAGACAGTCATTAGGCTCATAGCTGGTCATTTGTTATTATAATGAATACATTCATGGGAGTGAGTTTAAATATACATTTTAAAGGTGCATCATTTCCATGGTGACAGCAAATGAAAATGTAAGCAAAACCATTGTCCAAACCAATAAATCCAGAGGTGGACTATTACTCATGGTGAGGTCAATGAAAGTAAAGTTATCAAATTCTGAGATTTTTGGCCAGAATAAGTTAGGACTTATTATCTCATAATTAAAAACTAATTAACCTCATAATTAAATGTCTCCCAATGTCTCAATTATGACACACTATCTAATAATTAAATGTCTACATTACAACTGACTTACTATCTCATTATTAAGATATAATATGGCTTAATATTTCATAATTAAATGTACAGCTTACTATCTCCTTACTAAAACTATCTCTTAATGTTGACTTACCTCAGTTAAACGTATTGTGCCATAATTTCAATTTAAAAATGATTAGGTCTACATTGGTGACTTATACAGTTCAACATTATACCATAATTATAACTTATTTCAGTCAAAATATTTATATATTTTGTATAATCTCATTATATATTACTATATCATACTTATGATTTTCTGTCTATACATTTTTACTTACTCATAATTTCATAATTATTACTTTATTCATTGTCTATTACTGCTTATCCAGTTCAGGGTCACCGTCTGGAGCCTACACAGAATCATTGGGCGCAAGTCCTTCACAGGGGGACATATATGCTCATGCATTCACTCACACTCTCACACCTATGGACACTTTTCAGTTGCCAATTCACCTACCAACGTGTTTTTGGACTGTGGGAAGAAACCAGAGCACCCAGAGGAAACCCATGCAGACACTGGGAGAACACACCAAACTCCTCACAGACAGTCAACCGGAGCAGGACTTCAACCCACAACCTCCAGGTCCCTGGAGATGTGTGACTGCGATACTACCTAAAACTATACTAGGTAAAACTTAGTGTGTCATGAGTTTAACTTCTATAAATGTTGACAACAATGTTGTGGTAGATAGTAAATCATGATTATGAGATATATAAAGGAATAATAATGAGACACTTTGTACACGGTGACATTTACAAACTTCAGACACCAAATATATCTTGGCTGATAATTAATATTATTAGCTACATTAGCTTCATAGCTCCAGTGCAGTACCCAAGGAGCAAACTCTAGGTAACTGGTGAAATGTTTATCCATTTGTCAAAGGTTTTCCACAGTTTTCCTTAAAGAAATATTTTCAACTGAGACTCAGAACTCAAAGACAAGACTTAGCACAGCACCCTCTCTCCTGACATGACTGTGTCTGAAAATAAGGTGGAGGAGGCTAACCAGCAGACAAACGGACATTGATCAGCACCTCATAATTTTGCTTTTCAAAAAGAAGATTCCAGTTCATTGCCTTCAAATATAGTTAATGCACAATGTGACAAGTCTGTCCAAAAGCAGCCAGCAGCACTCATGCTATTTATAAAACAAATTATGCGAGATATTTTTACAAACTCAAGTCTTCTTTAACAAGCAGAAGATTTCACACCTCCGCTTTTTCTGACCTGGGACCATCCAATGTAATCTGGATCTCCGTTTGATAGATGGTGAAGCTTAGCACCAATGACAGATTGTGTATGGGCAATGTTCAGAATGAGAAGATTTCTGTGTTATAATTCTGTCACACATCTGACAGAATACTACAAGTGTATGTGCGTGTTAGTCCAGTACAGTAAAAAAAAAAAGACAGACAGACAGGCAGACAGACAAAGCCCCAATGGTCCACTTCACTTCACTTTCATTCTCCCAAACATTGGCACAGAATGTCAAATACAAACAGAGAGCTGCTATCTGTAAACAAAGAGATAAAAAACATTTAGATTTTGAATGCTTTGCCATTTAGAGACCATTGTTTTTGTAAACATGTGCTTATTCTGAAATTGATGCCCAACTCAAGAATGTGAATATTATAAATAATTTGATACACCCATTACTTATTTATACACGATTGTGATAAAAACAGTTTTTATAAAATTCAGATGTTTCCTCACCAATTACTGCTCTTCAGTCTGTCTGAGTGCTGGAGACTGGTCTAATGCTTTATGAAGCTCCATTGTCAGTAAACGAGTAAAAACACAAAGTTGCTCCATCAGACATGCTAGGCTTCCAGCAAAGAGCCTTCCAATCATTGAAAAACATGAAAAGAGATAAGGATATTGCTTTATTTCTGCTCCACAGGTTGGTAATTACTTATAATGACTTATTTTTGAATAGTTTTAGAATATTTAGGTAGGGACCCTTGCTAAATTCAGGAGTGTTAACTGCCTGAAAGTAAACACAGAGGGAAAGTGTTATAAAACGAAAGAGTTACAAATTAGATTTTGTGGTAATTTAAACATTGAATTATAAATTTACAGACAAGTTCAATGTCAGCCACATATAAACAATATGTAACAATATGTAAAAAGTAATTTTTCTCCTCAAAAATACCATTCCACCTGAAGAAACATAAAGAAAATGGGAAAACTGCAGCTCCCGACAATCGTAGATGTTCCTTGTAAGTGCAATACATGGTTGCAGGTATTTAAGGTGTTTAACCCTGTACACACATAATATCACCCAAATATTCCAGGAATTTATGTGTGTAAAATCAAGGGAAAAATGAAAAAAAAATGAATGTGTATTTGAATAATCCAGCAGTTAAAAAAACCTTCCTCAATACTTAATAACAAGGACCCACCATTTACAGTTTATAGAAATAATGAAAGTTTTGTTAATTCTACCAAAGAACAATAAACCTGTGGTGAAACACAATGGGAAACAGGATCCTGTCCCAAATTTCTGGAAATGAATCAGGCCTCCAAAATAGAAAAGTAAATTACCAAATATCATATACAGGTGCTGGTCATAAATTTAGAATATCATAAAAAATGTTGATTTATTCTTTTAATTTGCTTGGACAGAGAACTCTGTGAACAGCCAGCCTTTTTAGCAATGACCTTTTGTGTCTTGTCCTACTTGTGTAAGGAGACAATTGTCAGGAGTCTTCCCCATGATTGTGGAGCCTACAGAACTAGACTGAGAGACCATTTAAAGCCCTTTGCAGGTGTTTTGAGTTAATTCACTGATTAGAGGGTGGCACCAGGTGTCTTCAATATTGAACCTTTTCACAATATTCTAATTTTCTGAGATACTGAATTTGGGGTTTTCATTAGTTGTCAGTTACAATCATTAAATTAAAAGAAATAAACACTTGAAATATATCAGTCTGTGTGTAATGAATAAGTTTCACTTTTTGAATGGAATTACTGAAATATATAAACTTTTTCCTGATATTCTAATATTATGACCAGCACCTGTATTTAACTGAATATATCTCAAATTAATAATAAATAACTAATCATTCATTCATTGACTGTCTGTAAGTGCTTATCGAGTTCAGGGTCATGGTGGGTCGAGAGCCTACCCGGAATCACTGGGCACCAGTCCTTCACAGGGTGACACAAAAATACACACATTCACTCTCACAGTAAGACCTAGGGACACATTTGAGTTGCCAATACACCTGCTAATGTGTTTTATCTGTCTAATCACAGACTGTCACCCAGCGAGGGACTTGAACCCACAACCTCTGGGTCTGTGGAGCTGTGTGACTGAGACATTACTTGCTGCGCTATCTTCTTAATTTCATTAGTGTTTAAATGAGTGAGTCATGTACTGCAGTTTATTGATGGTCCTATAGAAAGATGTGGATACATCTCACAAAAATAGGAATGCACACTGGTGCGTGTGTGTGCTGAACTGGGTGAGTTATACGCCATTGTGCCAGAGTGTCACATTTAGGAAGATGAACGACCACAGCAGCGTATTCATTCCCAACATGTCCATCCATCATTCTTCACTTGTGCTCCTCTCTCTCTCTTTCTCTCTCTTTCTCTCTCTCTCTCTCTCTCTCTCTCTCACTTTCTCTCTTTTTCCTCATCCTCAAACCTCTCTTTCAAAAATTCAAGAAAGGCAAAATAATAAAGCTACAGTTTCATGGTTCGCTGAAACTGACCATGAAACTGAGCCCTAAGAGAATCTAGCTGACATATAGGCCTATCCAGTACATGACAGCAAGATTTAATGTTCTCCTCCAAGCAAGTTTAACTCCAGTGATGTTAGAAGCACTTAGAAAAGAGGTAGATGAAAGTAATGTCGATTACAATGAGATATTTCAAATGATGAATATTTACATGCTGGAAATTTGTGTTTTTGACCAAAAAATGTCAATAGTTTTCCACTACACTTATCCACCAGGTTAAAGGGAATATTCATTCTCCACCTCTTTTCTGTGTGTTCTGAAAGGGACTGGCTTCGTTCTTTTCGTTCCCAGGGCTCATCCAGCTATGCAGAGGGCTGCAAAATTCACCAGTTATATTATTACAGCTAATTGGAGTCATGGGAAGATCTCACAACCCCATCCACTCCAGCAGCCTGCAGGACTTTTTTCAGATTAGTGCACAAGACAGAGAGAAGATGAGAAAATACTCTCTCACACTCTCACTGACTTTTATGACTAGGAACATTTTACTAATTGTAGATGAGGTGTCATGTAATAAGATTGGCCGTAATAAAAATATGCATACAATTTACAGTTCACACCAAACCTAGCCTCGCAACCCATTCTTCTGTGTTGTTCTTCTCAGAGTGGAAGGATGGACGCAGACAGCTGCTTAAACCCCAGGTCTGAGAATAGCACACAAAACCAGCATGGTCCTGTGGGCAGCTTCCTGCATCCACTGATGAAGGACTAGAGGATGACTGACACAAACTGTGCAGTGACAGATGAGCTACTGTCTCTGACTTTACATCTACAAGGTGGACCAACGAGGTAGGCATGTCTCACAGAGAGGACAGTGAGTGGACATGGTTTAAAAACTCCAGCAGCACTGCTTTGTCTGATCCACACTTACAAGTACAACACACACTAACACACCACCACCACAATGTCAGTGTCAATACAGAGCTGAGAATGTTCCACCAGCCAAATCATACCTGCTTTGTGGGGGTCCTGTGGGGCATGTGTGCAAAATCACTACTCAAAATGGTTCTGGAGGCAGTGTTGCCTTTGACACAAAAAGAACATAAAGTGGTTAACAGCCAGCAAGCAGGAATGCACGTTATTGGTTAAAATGTATTAGGCTGAGTATTATAGATAAATACAATGCCATAAACTGGTAAAGCTCTGCTTAGACCCTCATGTTTTTCTGCTCTGACTGACAGAAATGACTTTGGAAGTGAAAAAATGTGCAGTATAATTTCCATTTTGTTACTGTAGGCTTAGCTCTGTTTCATAATTTGTTCTGCAAAAAATTTCAGAATTCTGTATAGTTAGAATGGAGCATGATGTAACAGCCTCAGAGGAAGCTGCAGAATGATATAATGTTCTGCTGCCTCTGAGGCAGATTCTGAAGAGATATTGTCCTGCAGATTTGTATCACGACTGCTGTATCTGAAGGAGCTACAAAATGTTATACAACAATGCTCTGCTTCCTCTGTGGCACAGGCTAAGACAAAGCGAAATAGCATATGACTGCTGCCTCTGAGGAAGTAGAACATTGTTGTATGTCATTCTGCAGCTTCTTCAGAGGCAGCAATAATAACGCAAGAGTGCAAAATGTTCTAACAAATTATGAAAAAGAACTAATTGTACAGTATATTGCACTTCTAGAAACTTTCCTGACAGTCAGAGTAGGCAACCTATGAGGGTCTTGGCAAAGCTTGCATTTTAACCAATCACATTCATTTTTGACCGGTAACTGGTACTTATGTCCCTTCTGCCTCGAAGGCAGTGCTGCATCCAGAACCATTATGAGTAGTGATTTTGCACACATGCTCATGTGGTGATCATGAGCATTGTAGAACAAGTTGAAAGGGGGCTAACAGCTTATGCAGAGCAACAGATGGTCTACAGTCTGTAATTGTAGAAATACAAAGTGCACCTGTATGGTAAGGAGTGGAACAAGGCGGTAGTTTTAATGATACAGCAGCTAATTTAGTCTAAACTGTGAACACAAGCCAAGCACCTTTATCGTAAAGCACCAAAAGTACATTAAAATATATGGACACTGAATTATTTACTTCAAAAGCTCGTCAGCTAACAGTAAAAAGCCTCCTATAGGAAGTGGAGAGGGAAAAGCTTTAGGTGAGAGAGAGAGAGAGAGAGAGAGAGAGAGAGAGAGAGAGAGAGAGAGAGAGAGCATCACTGACTCTAAAACCTTGAGAAAGAGGTTTTGTCAGCTCCAGGCTGGAAGTGTGTGAAGTAGAAGAAGCTGAGAGCTGAAAGAAAAAAAAAAGATTTACTTTACATCACACTGAGGAAGAAATGAGAATAAGAATTTCTGGAGGAAAACACACACACACACACACACACACAGAGAGAGAGAGAGAGAGAGAGAGAGAGAGAGAGAGAATTGAAGCAGATATATAATATCTACTGAACCTGAAACAGTTACATCGGCATGACAAATCAGATGCTTTTCAATTTTAAGTTTCAGTTAACAGAACAGAAAGAGTGGTCAAAATTAATAATTCATGTTTATAGGCTTTTGACAGCATCACATCCTTTCAGCCCCATAGCACTAGAGTCTGAGATATGTCCTGTAGTCGTTGTAGAAGAAAAGGAAATGGAAACGTGAATATCGGCTGAGGTATGTATGGGTAGTTTCAAGTGTGAATGTTAGTCTATAAAGAAGAACACAATGTTTAATTGGTCAATGTTTAATTGGTTATTAGTCTAATATTTCAATCTAGTAATACACAAAACATCATAATAGAGTATGTACACATATATAACTCACTTCAAATGGACTGCGCAAACTGTGGCCATTTGGATTTGAATGTCTCTCCAACTGAAGGAGGTGGGTAATGTTGTAAATTGTCTGGTAAGTGGAAGAATAACGGATATCTACAAGCCTGGCTCTGATTACGTTCCCAATCTGAAATTGAGGTTCTAACTGTGTTCTGCAGGGGTTTGAAATTTTTCATTAAATCACATGAATCCAGAATTGCAAATTTAGCAATAACCTACCTTTGCTCATTGGAGTCTGACTGCAATCATGTGATGCACGTGATGTATATGGTGCACTAGGCCTATAAACAGCTTCATAACCAGAATGAATTCAAACATATTGGGGAAAATCTCTAAATAAACATCAACAAGCTAGCAGCTAAATTTGGATTCCACGCTTAGCCTATTTGAAATATTAAAAGGCATGTGGTCTATAGAAATGGTTCACCATTGAATGAGACCGCAGGAATTTGACAGTGTAGCTGTAGAAAGACGATCTGGTCGAATATAAAACTACTCAAACAAAGCACCAGGGAGTGAGCGAGGGAAAGGAAGAGAAACAGAAGGAGAGAAAGGGGATGTGTAAGAGCGAGAAAACAGCTCCTTTTCTCTCCGAGTCAATAGAAAGAGTGGAAGTGGGGAAAATCCCATTACTGCTCACACCATGATTCACTGTTTAAACTAAAACAGCAGAAAGAATGCAGGGTGCTTGCCAACAGCATTGGAAAGAGAGACGTAGCGAAATGTGTGTCTTTGTGTGGGTAGCTTAGTTGGGATTTCTTCATAAATCTAACACCTTTACGAGTCTTTCTTGTTTATGAACGCTTTATGAAGCAGCCACATGAAGCCGCCACATGAGCTTAAGATCACCAATGCTTAATGTTGGCTGGAAGGATATAAAGCCCCCCACCAAGGGGCTTTTTAGCATCAGAACTGTGGATTTTGGAGTGACAGAGCTCTGTTCAGTGTGTTTTGAAAATGCTGATAGTCCATTATCTGTACATAATTTCACTGGTGTTTATGTGGCTGATTGCCATCAAACCCTCACATCAGTGTTAGAGCCTCTAGTGTGACGAGCCTTGTTATAATAAATGGCATCAGTTTTGTTGAAAGTTCAACAAGGGAAGTCAAAGTTACATCAAAGCTGTGGGCTGGATGCTCAAAACTAGAGGCATAAGTCGTCATGAAATACAAATCACACAACCAATGGGAAGGTCAGAAAACTTGTCCCATGAAGTCTAGGGGTTTAAACTCATAACCATACAGATTCCCAACTAGCTGCTTGCTTGAAGTAGATAGAGTAGACAGAGGCATCTCAAATGTTTTTCTGCCCCATTGAAATTTCACTCAGCAGCTCTTAGCTTCAGCTCTATACTCCCTGGGTTCAAAATCTGAGACTAGAAAGCTTTCTTGAACTTCATTGAACTGGCTGAAAAAGAAAGCAATCCAATTTCAAAAGTCTGCCCACTCCAGCCCTCTCACTCATAGAAGCTGACCGTTTCATCTATGTGATGCCAGGGACACTTCAGGGCGAGACTTGTTCGGAAGAGTGAACCGGAGGAAATGGACCAGTCTTCAAAAAAAACTTGAACTACAAAAACCACTAAGAACAGCTGTGTTTGAAGATGGCATCTGACCTGAATGTTTGAAGGGGGAAAAACACAAAATAAAAGAGCCAGTGGCTAGTATACATGCTAATAATCATATACCAAGCTAGCTAACCTTGCATAATTCTGACAAGAGAATGAGCTGTAAAAATAGCAGCGCAGTAATGTGCCATTTAAAATACACTGATGTGCTTCTTCTTTGTCTCCTCTTAGCACTTAGTGATGACTTCTTTTTATACTCAGCCACTAACATAAGGAGCTGACAAATCCTAAATTTTGCCAGAGCATTGGTATCTAGTTGGTGTAATTGAGGCAGATCTTGTTGATGTTGAATGTGGGTGTGTAACATGCCCAGCTTCTGACAAGAAAATGTATTGGTTGTAGAAAATATGAGCCACAATCACGAGGCCGCAAATTTATGATTTATTCATCACCATTCACTTGTCACAGTTAATTTATAGCTCTGCACTTTTCATCTTGTTACTTGTTGCATGCTCCTAAAGGGGACTTATTTGGACAAAATGTCTTGTTCAGTGCACCTAGGAGCCATCTAACAGTTAAAGTGGAGCTGAAGATTATTGCCTTGGAAGTGTTAGCAAAGACAATGTATTTCCAACTGAATTTAGGAATTACTCAAGCTCAAATAAACAAACATGACTTAGTGATGTGCTCTAGAGGTCTCTGGGTCCTTCATTGTTTGGATGCTTTTCAGTATGTTTATCTATTTTTTCCCCCCAAGTGTTGACTTACTTAGCTAGAATGAGGTAGGCTCAAGTAAATAATCACTGCCCACTGCTGCCTTCTAAAGGCATTAGAAGTTCTAAAATCTGTGGGTTTTTTAGGTCCCAATGTACATCTCAATAAGATTTCCAGTGTCTGCTGAAACCTACTGAAGATCTTTCACTCCTAACTCATTGGACATTTTCAGTATACATTCCATTCCTGCATCTCTAATACAGAAGGCATGGTGTAACCAATCAATGTCTTGAGTAGCCTCTGGATATAACAGCCAGGTGTTGCTGAGTTGGTTTTAGAGTTAAACCTATGTTCTACTTCTTCATGCCATATTCTGTTTTTCAGGCTCTTTTTCTCTCCACAAATCCCAACCTCTCCTTGTTCAAATATGTTTGACAGTCAAAACCAGCTGTGTTCCGAGGCTCCTGAGCTCGATGGGCTTTGAAGCCAACAGTGTGCCCAGTATAGTATTCCTATAATATTTTTTTAAAACAGATCACGTGTTCTTCCTGTTTCTGGGAATTTATTGAAATGCTCTGCCTTCCCTCGACTCACGAGCTCTTTATTGGGATGGAATGCACATGGCCTTTACCCAGATGAGGAATGCTAAGAATTCCAAGCTAATCTAGATTTGGCGAACAAACCCAAGACTTGGAATATGACTGTGACATAGATTTGGCTTGGTAAACCCGACCCATGGACTGTCAAATTCGTAACTTAATATCTCAATTTATTCAGGGGTTATTCTGCTTGTGAATAATGTTTGCAAAAGAAGGACATGTGGTTTCTGGGCAGACAGCTAATAGAAGCCCAAATGAAAATTGCGGAACCTAGAGTTATTTTATGTTGATGGCACGGAAGGAATTAGTTCTCACTCCTACACTGTATAGCCACACCCTAGATTTCTGCTCACCAATTTACCTTTGGAAATCAATTATATTAAAAAGCTTCTCCACCTGATGGTGGATCTTTGCTGTGAAAATTGAGCATTCAGGCACAGGAGCAGGTCAGGTCCTGATATTAGATGTTTGGTTCAGAATCTCAAACACCACTGTAACTGGCGTTTGAAAATATACTGCATATGTTTCTATGTCCAATCTGTCCAATATCAGGAATTATTATTATTCATTTTGTTGGTGCTGTATAGATTCGTTTTCAGAAATATGTGAGAAATACTCTCTATTGGTTGGAGTTCCATCACTCGCAGTTTCTCTCGTCAAGTTTTTATTATTATTATTATTATTTTAACATGTCTGTATGTCTGTGGGTTTTTTTTTTCCTCTGCTGATTTCTGCTGTGAGATCAGACCTGAGGGGAGCCTGATCTCTCCATCGCTCCCTCAGATGTTAGCTGATAACAATCGCTGATGCAAATGGCTGGGCCTGCTGACCAAGGGAGCTGTTTCAGTCACAGTCAGCAAATGCTTGCCGGTCTTCACCACTGCTGTCCACTTGGACTGTATAGGCCAAGGAGTCTACTGCCGTCACCTGTGCTCTGTGTCCTAATGTGGCTGGTACTAGCTGTGGCTGCTGTTGACCGAAGGGAGTGTTTGCTAAAACCAGTGCTAGCTGCTGTTGGTTCGGCTAAGGAGTGTGTCCTGGTGCTGGTGCTCTGAGGTGGGCCAGAGGAGCACATCCTGATAATCTACTGGCTATCGACTGTGGCTAACAACCTGCATACTCTGCTGCCGTGATGATGGTGGTCTATTTCCAGCAAGCCACAAATACTGTTCCTGGGTTCCATTTTGACCCTGTGGCTCAGTGCTGCTCACTTTAGTTTTATTTTGGGATATATTTATGTATTGCGCTACTTTTCTGTCTCTGTCTGTTTTTTTTTTTTTTTTTTTGTCCTGGGACCCATTTATAAATACAACTGTTATTATTTTTCTTCTTCTTCTTCTTCTTCTTCTTCTTATTATTATTATTATTATTATTATTATAAGTTGAACATCCCTCTTACTCCCCTTGGCAATTGGTAGGTGAGCTCAGGCTCATTTAAGGTTCATTCTTCAGATTGTCTCATTTAATTCAGAGGAAAGGGAGAGAAAGAGTGTGTGTGTGTGTGTGTGTGTGTGTGAAAGTGAGAGAGAGAGAGAGAGAGAGAGCGAGAGAGAGAGAGAGAGGCGCATGGATGAATGGATGGATGGATAGGGAAATGTATTATTACTTAAGGGACTATCACATGTGTAAATGCTTGTGCCCTGAGCTGTACCTAACATCCCTTCTTTTTTCAAACATCCCCCCATGACCCCTCCCTCTCCCTTGCCCCCAAAGCGTGGTGATGATGATGATGATGATGATGGAGATAATTATAGCAATGATGCATTATGGGAGCTTTATTTCCCCTCAAACGGCCCCTACTCGACTCTCTCTGCAAATCTTTTAAGCCCTTTTCCTGAATGCCAAGCAGCTTCTCTCAGAATGAGCAAGGGACATGGAGACTGACTGAAAGAGAGAGAGAGAGAGAGAGAGAGAGAGAGAGAGAGAGAGAGAGATCACATATCAATAACATTTTAAGGTGGCAGGCAGTAGCCCGTTTAAGAGTTTAAGATGTGTCATTAGGGAGACAGATATTAGTGGCTATGGTGGCCCGCAGGGACCTTGGTGGAGCTCAGAGATAAGGCAGAGCTATGTAATAAAGGCTCTGAAAGATTTTCCTCACCAAGTCTTCATTAAAGTGGCTATAAACCATAACATTAAATCCACTTCTTTGTTTTTACACACTCTGTCCATTCTTTCAGCTACACTGACCACACAGGAGTATTTCGCAGGTCTACAACTCTTGGTACAAATCTGTTGCTCTGCATAATTTGCTACCCACTTTTACTTTGTTCTTAAATTGTTCTTAAATTGTCAGGACGCCTGCAGTATTACATGGGTATTGAGTTGTGAATCATTCACAATCCTGCAATGACACTGAAGTAGTAGTTGTGTGTTAGTATATGTCACGCTGGTACGAGTGGATCAGACACAGCACATTATCAAGCTTTTGATGGGCAGGGCATTTTGTTACATATTGTTTGTTGCATTAGGCCATAACAGTTAAAAGCTGGTTCCACAAGGTTTTTCAACTTGAAAACTGTTTGAAGCCAGGTCCGTGGGCAGGACAATGAATTCCTGGAGATCTGAGCCTCTAAAAGAGATTGAGGAGAGGGGAGAAAAAGCCGAGCTATGACTCCTTCTCTGGAGGTTAATGAGAGTCAGAGGGCTGAGACGTGGGATGGGGGAGGAAGAACAAACGAGGAATGGAAAATGGAGGGTGAGAGGAATTGGCGGGAAGAGGGTGGATGAATAAGCCCTGTACGTGACCCAGTGTGAGCTGTGGAAGTACTACACTTCTGTGGCATGTCATCAAAATTTGGGACATCATTAAGTAATTTTTCTGACTTGGTAAATGTGTGAAATTTCTATTACAATGGGGCAATGTTTTCAAGAACTGACTTGTGGCATAGGTTAACTTTGAGTAAGATGTCTTCCCTTCAGATAAAATAGATGTCTGATATGAAGTGTGTGTGAGATCAGACGTCACTGGTGTTTACTCTAGCGATGCTCCACAGCTTCCTTTACGCCGTCTGATCTGGCAGACTCTCCCGAGGACCTGACAAATAAACATGGACCTAGTAATCTCATCTAAATACATCAACAGCAGTGTGTGTGTGTGTGTGTGTGTGTGTGTGTGTTTGTGTGTGCCTGTGTGTATGTGTGTGGAACCATGTTATGCAGAAGAGATGGTAAATAATGTAGATTTACAGAAGAAAGAGGGAGAGCAAAGGAACAAGGGCTGAGGCTAGTTAGCATAGATTGCACACACTAATCTCTATAAATTAAGTAATTAGTTAAGACTAAGCACCAGCTAGTTGTCTGACATCCCATCATCTGGTGCATAAATATTCACTACTACATTCACATTACAATCTTCATTAATCAATTCAGAATTTTTTACTCAGATGGGATTTGGTGGATTTTGATGGGTCACATTCATAAATATAAGTGACCTGTATCTGTCTGTCTCTGAAATGGCACATGTGCTCATTGATACGTTTATTTGGCTCTGTCTCAAATGGACCCCTAAGCCTTGTGTAGTGCACAATGTAGGTCCTTATAACAGTTATACGGCCAATTATTGCAAAATTAGTCTAACACAAATCCATGTGTTATATCATCACCAGCCCATTTGTTTTTTAACATTTAGGGCATTTGTTTTGGTGCAAAACTGTAGTTTCAGCACATGCACAGTGTACTATGTAGAAAGCATGGAGCAGTTTGGGACACAACTTGCAGTCACAGCAGAAAATATAAGAAAACCAAAAAGGCAAAAAAAAAAAAGGCAGAAATATGCATACAATCTGAAATGTCCAATCATATTCATGTCACATACCCATGGATCTGATTCCTAGCCAGTGTAAGACTCCATATGATTTTTTACGTGTTCACAAAGCCACGGTTCACACAAATCAATTTTTAGTCACCTGGTTATGTGAACATAGCCTTAGAATAATTTAGAACACTTCTGGTCAATTTAGTCAGACTTATAAAACCCAAAACCAAATGTTTGGCAATCATTCAACCCATTTGTATTTATAATCTCCTGACACCACACCCACTGTGAAGTATGAGGTGAATTATGGGCCTACACTGTAAAAACAAAAATCCGTAAAATTTACGGTAAAATACTGGCAGCTGTGGTTGCCAGAATTTAACCGTAAAATATTAGGTCACGTTTTTGGCAATCATAAATTTTACATTTAAGGACTGTTTTGTTTACAGTACATTTTGTTAAAAAAACAGATATACACTGTAAAAAAAAATGGTATTTACATAAAAATAACAAAGAAACATTGTTTTGCTATAAAATTAACATGTAAATTGTGTGACAAATTAGAGAAAAGAGACTGAGATATAGCCATATTTAGATATAGCCAAACTGCATCCTGTATTCAGCCCTTAAAAGGAGATATTGCTGAAAGGACTGAAGAAATGTTTGGTATCTGGGTGCCACACGCGGAACACAGGCTGATGGTAAACTTTCCTGACCAACACACATCTCGACATAATATGCACAGAAACACAAACACACACAGTGATCACCCCAATGCAACCCAAAATCAGTAAGTCTCAAAGACAGAAAAAAACAAAGAAACTCACAGAAAATATGGAGAAGCAAAGCATGCTGGGAGCTCCCTAATGAGTCTCAGCTTCTCCCAGTCCTTGGACACTTGTGTATATTTTACAGTAAAAAGATGTAAAAAATTGTATTTTGGCTGATAAAAGTATTTACGGTATTTCACTGTTACAGAAACTGTTTTCAACCTTTTTAGAGTTTACAGTCATTTACTGTCATGGTTTTACAGTTTTCCACCGTAAAATTCACAGACATTTTTTACAGTGTAGGGTATTACACAATGTTGAGGGAAACATGTCTGATGCTGTTGGTGAGGAAACTGAATGAAGCAGAATGTTTCAAAAAGGCAATGACCTCAAACATACTGGCCAAATAAGCTAATATTTGTCTCCATAACAGAATGTACTTGCATAGCTTGAAATTTATGGTACATTTATGGTGGATTTTAAAACTGCAAGTCCTGCAGACATAAAAGAGTAAGTCTAAAGAAACCAGGAGGAAGCAAGAGGACAGATGTGTATATATTATGATGGAACTAATGGCTGGATCTGCTTATGGGAAGAGGTAAATAAAAGGGAAGAAACGAGAAAATCTAGCCTTTGTTGAAGCTATATGTCAGATGTTCATATATATGGAGAGGTGATTAAAAATGAAAAAAAAAAAAGAAAAATAACCAAGGCAATGGCCTGCTAGTTAGCATTAAATTAATGACCGCATATTTGTATGTGAAGAAATTGATCAAAGAGAAGGAACCTAAGGAAAACTAGCTTTGTTGAAGCTACCTGTCAAACAGAAGTGCACAAGAATGAAAAAAAAAAAAAAACAGGAGAACTTGCTAAGGGAGAAGTTGCTTACTTAGCATAGTGTTAGTAATCTGACCTATATGCAGTGAAGAGAGTATGTGTAAAAAACCAGTAGTGAGTGAAAGAAGGGCGGGAAGCTAGTTAGAATGGAACTAGTGGCCTGATCTCTCTATATGCTGGGCCAGACCTCAAGGGATCAGTGTCATTGTAGAAGGAAGACTGAATTTCATTCTAGTTGCATGAGAGGAAGTAGATAAGAGCTTGATGTGTCAATCTGATTACGCTTGGGCTAATCTTCTTCCCCACGACAAAAGGCTTATTTAGAGGCGGGGAAACAGTGCCCTTCTGAGGCATCTTCCATGAATAGGTTAGCACATACATGCCTGCTTCTGTAGGAAGAATAAGAAAAGAAGATGGATCTCAGAGTGTGATTAGAACATAAACTCTTGGTTTCCTTTCTAGCATTAGCATGGTCAGTTGCTAGAGGTGTTTGCTGGGGAAATGGAAACATAGTAATTGTTATCTTCACTTTCTGAAAGCAGGGTAGTGTGTACAATGAGCAACTTATAAAAGAATATACGGAGAGGGGCATGCAGTCATGGCCGAAATTTTTCCAGTGAATGAAGTGTTTCTCCCAGAAAATTATTGCAATTACACATATTTTGTTATACATGTCTTTATTTCCTTTGTGTGCATTAGAACAGCACAAGAAAAGAGAATAAAAGCCAAAATTGACATAATTTCATGCAAAACTCCACAAATGGGCCAGACAGAATTAGTGGCACCCTGAATTTAATATTTGTTTGCACACCCTTTGGAAAAAATAACTGAAATCAATCACTTCCTATAACCATCAACAAGTTTCATACACTTTTCAACTGGAATTTTGGACGAGCTTTCTTTTGCAAACTGCTGCAGGTCTCTCATATTTGAAGGGTACCTCAATGGAATTTAGATCCAGACTCATTGCTGGCCACTTCAGAACTCTCCAGTGCTTTGTTTCCATCCATTTCTGGGTGCTTTTTGAAGTATGTTTGGGTTCATTGTCCTGCTAAAAGACCCATGACCTAGGACACAAACCCAGCTTTCTGACACTGGGCCCAATATTGCAGCCCAAAATCCTTTGGTAATCTTCAGATTTATGACGCCTTGCACACAGTCAAGACACCCAGTGCCAGAGGCAGCAAAACAACACCAAAACATTTTTGAACCTCCACCATATTTGACTGTAGGTACTATGTTCTTTTCTTTGTAGGCCTCATTCCGTTTTTGGTAAACAGTAGAATGATGAACTTTAAAAGGTAAATCTTGGTCTCATCTTTCCACAAGACAATTTCCCAGAAGGATTTTGGCTTATTCACATACATTTTGGCAAACTGCAGTCTAGTTTTTTATGTCTCTGTGTCAGGAGTGGGGTCTTCCTGTATCTCCTGCCGTAGCATTTCACTTCATTGAAATGTCGATGGAAAATTCGCTCTGATGCACCCTGAGCCTGGAAAACAGCTTGCATTTCTTTGGAACTTGATTGGGGCTGCTTATCCACCATCCAGACTATCCTGCATTGCAACCTTTCATCATTTCTTCTCTTCTGCCCAAGCTTAGCTACAGTGTCATGGGTTGTAAACTTCTTGATTATGTTGTGCACCATGGACAAAGGAACATCAAGATCTCTGGTGAGTTTAAACAAGCATCACATCCTTGAAACAAAGTTATTTACCCACAATTTTGAAAAGGTGACAATAATTTTGTCTGGCCCATTTTTGGATTTTTGCATGGAATTATATCAATTTTGGCTATTTTTCTCTGTTTGGCTATTTTTTCTGTGTTGTTTCAATACACACAAAGGATATAAGCATGTGTGTAACAAAACATTGTGTGACTGTGTGTTGACCTGTGAAGAACAGGTGCCCCCTCCAGGGTGTGTTCCTGCCAAGCACCCAATGATGGCATGTAGGCTCCAGACCCACTGTGACGGTGAACTGGATACGCGATTACAGACAATCAATTTCAGTCTCAGTACCCAGTGAGTTCCCCTGCTCCCTCTTGCCTACATAGACAGCTCAAGAGGTAGGTAGCATGATACCTCAAATCAAAGATTCTGATTCAGAAAATCAAAGATTTCACTCTTTAAACTCCTGCTAACTTTGTCAACATCAAGTCAAAAAGATGATGGCATCCAGGCAAATGCAGGCCCCTCACGTTGGCATCCAGGCAAATGCAGGCAGCTCTGACATGAGGTAGTTCTACACACTTGAAGTGAAAACCCAGTTCTTTTATGCCAGCAATTAGACAATCAAGTTGGCTAGCATCAGCCTCCGGAATGGGGAGATAGGGAATATCATCCTATGCTCCCAGACAACACGAAAAATTGCATTACCTTGGACACACTGACCACTGCAACACTTGGGAGCCCCTGGATGTATTGTTGTTTTAGTAATTATAAATGACATGCAGCAGAATGCTGACTGACAAGCAAGTTGTCAGGATGCCCACTACTTGAGCTATTATTTCCTTTTGGTTCCAAATTCTTAGGTCAACGAATGTTTGTGTGGAAGGTCACCTAATGAACTCAGCTCAAAACCAAATCACACACTCCTGGAAGAGATCTGTTCTGGTGGACAAACAGCAGTGGCTACAGTGAGTAGCCCTGAAAAGACCCTACAAGTGGTCTGACTACATTGAATTAAAGAGAAAAAAGAAAGAGAGAGGCAACTACTTAATATTAACACACACTTGTCCATTTGTTCTTGCCATTGTAAGGGACATTTCACAATGCTACCTAAAGGGATTTTCTTTTATTTTAGAAACAATCAGTAATTTTCTTTGATTCTTCTTTTTCATTATACTGACACCTAGTGGCCTGGAGGTCCTTTTCTAAACCTTGTTTTAAACATGGCTGGCTCCTTGTTGTGCATAAACAAGTTCATTCTGGGACTAGAAAGAAGTCTTTTCACATGGTTTTTCACCTTGTGCTGTTGTACCTTACAGAAAACAAGGTACAATGATGAACATTTGCCAATATCTATGGTGAAAAAGCCTGACTGCTCTATTAAATGACCTGGCAAGTGGACAGTGTTTAGAACCTGTTGGATAGAGGCCTGAAAACAGGCCCAAAACTAGAAGGGAGAGAAAGAGAGACAAGGGAATAAGAGAGAAGGGATAAAACTAGCAAGAGAGCTAGTTATAGATAGATAGAGGTGACTCTTGCTGCTGGAGCGTGTAGTATATGAACACTAATCTGCTCTTTCACACCAGGCTGACCTCACTTTCCTGAGTTTACTCAACCAGCCAGGTCACACACACACACACACACACACACAGCTGGTGCTTATCACCCGAGTGTGACAGTGTCTCTATGGTTCAGCTGCAACACTATTACAAAGTGAATGAGAAAGCGGTGATCTAGGACCAGTTTTAAGACTCTCCCTATCATTCATGCATCACTGACCAATGCATGAGGAAATGACCGCTATGCTGTGTGTACAAATGTTTTCAGGCCATTCTACTTGTTTAAGGTGCTTGTGGAATACATACGAAAGCATGGCATGAAAAAAGACACACCATGCTGAATGCCAAGTGCAAGACTTTGTTGCACTGAAACTGCATTTTTTTGGAGTAAGAGAGCACCAAAGAACCCAAGCTTTCAAAAGGAAGAAACTCTCTAGATGAACAGCAGTGGGTACAGTGGCCAGCCACTCATTCATTTGTGTTTACAGCACTGGACCTCCATTGTTTACTCCTCCTCAACTCAAAGAGCCACTTCAACACCAGAGAGTGAAAGAGTAGCAGAGAGAGAGAGAGAGAGAAAGAGAGATAGAGAGAAAGAAAGAGAGAGGGAGAGAAAGAGAGAGAGAGAGAGAGAGAGAGACAGAGAAGGGAGAAAGGGAAAAGCAAGACAGAAGAAGGAAGCAGAGGAAAGATAAAAAGTGAAAGCAGACAAATAAGAAAAGAAAGAGTGAGGGATGGAAGGAGAATGAGATAGAGAAGTAAAGGAGCATGGAAAGTGGGCAGGGAGAGAATAAAAATGGAATAAAGAATTAAAATGTAAAAAGAACAAGATGTTATGAAAGAATGAGAAAGAGGAGGGAAAGTATAGGCTGGAAACAAGGAAAAGAGATGCAGAAAAAAAGAGCAAGTGAAAGACATAGAAAGGGAAGAAGATAGAGAAAAAGATATTTTGATGACAGAAAGGTTAAAAAAAGATATAATACAAACCTTGTATTCCGTATCAATTAAGCACCAATAAATGTGTGGGTGACAAACCAGGCAATATCTGGGTGGTGGACTGTTGTCTTCACAGCAGCATCCACTGAATAATAATATCCAGACAAGAGTTTCTGCCCACAACATCACTGCTGACCAGATTGGACAGTTTTCTTTTCTCTTAAAACCAGTGACCAGCGCCCCAGAATATCTGGACAGCAGCATCTAGTGTATATTGTACGATAAGAGGTGAAATAAGAGGCTGAAAGGTGAGGGTTCAAATACAACCGTGATCTGGGTTTATTATGTGGTCAGAATAATGGACAATGACATTTTATCACAGTCACTGGAGTCTTCTCTGCCTGAACTAATGTGCTCACTAATTCAATTGTTCCCCTCTCAACACAGTGTGGATGAAGATGCGCTTTTAATGGATATCATTACTTCAGTCAGAGATCCCATAATTTGTTCTAGAAGCTAATCAGCCGGCTGGCTGATGTGATGATGTGGTTGGCTGAAAGATGTGGGAGAGATCACATGACATCCCAGCTATTGGATCATCAAGCATCCATCAGCATATTGGTGAATTTTATACCTCTCTGGCTGACACTTGGCACTGAGCATGGTGAGCCTAAGTTCATATGCAGCTGCTTCATACTTTTCTATATATATTACACAAACTGTTCACAGTGTGTACATTATACACATTAAAATAGATGAAATATATTAACAGTTCTACTCAGAAGTATTTAACATTATGTTTATTTGCAAAATTGTGAAACTTTCACCTCTTTGCAGGAAACCAGTCAAAGAAGAGCAATTTCATTTCTCCTAATCTGTAGTAGCCCTTGGCCTTGATGCATAAGACACAGAGAGTCTTTAAAACGGGTGCTTGAATTTATTCAGCTTGTTGGACCACAGATATCTTTACTTCTTTGATGAGCAACAAGCACATAACGAACACCGTGAAAACTATAAGATGAAAGATAATAAAGGGAAAGAAATAAATGCAATATATTTATATCTTCACATCAGTGGCAGATGCTGGTCTTTCAAGGAGGGGAAGCTCAATTTCGGCCTACATCATAAAATGTGTCGGTTTATTTATACGTAAATTCTACCCTCCGTTCCTTTTCAAGAAAATGATCTGTGACCCTGTCGTACCAACAAGGCGTCTTTTCCAGGGACTTGACTAGTGTCCTCTCAATGGCCAGCAGAGCTAGGCTGCTTAAACGGCCTTGGCCCATGTGAAGTGTGTCCGCCTGTGAGTGCTTTGTGACGGTGGAGGGGCTCAGCAGCACTTGCTGGACAGAAACTGCGATAGAAGTCAGAAAGAGTGACAGAAGTCAGTCTCCAAACACAAGCAGCTACAAAAAACCCACCAGAAATAGAAGCTCGATTTGTCGCTAGAGGGTTTTAACAAAGAAAATGCCGCTAAGAGGATTAAGAAAGTCTCCGGTTCAACTCAGAACAGAATGAAAATTTAATGCTCCCACGGAGCTCTACACCAAAGGATTGCCGATTTGCTCATTTTGCTGTCAATCAAAAAGGGATTCACCCCCAGACAGATCATCCAATCATCATGCAGAAGCTGAGCGTCCGGGCCAGCCCACTGCCCTATAGACCCCCAGAGACGCTGAGCGTCCGTTGGGCGGGACAAAGCCCAGCATTTATCCAATGACTCGTCTCGTTTCGCTGCACTTCACTGCTTCGCTATTTAACTCTGTGGACGCTCAGCGCCCACACTGTTTAAAGCACCGTGAAGCTGCAGGAATGATTGAGAGGAAAAACGCGTCTTTATCAGTGATAAGAAGCTGATTCTGAACAAAAGTTGAGCGCGTTGTAGTGCATATTTATTCAATGACATGTACACACCACAGTATATATTTGATCACTTATTTTAGGGGAAGCTGAGCTTCCCTTGCAGTCGTAGAGCAATCGCCTCCGCTTCACATGTACAATAAGTAGCACAAATGGAACGCACCAAAACGGGTGTGTTTAGCGCCACCACGATATTTAAACACACCAAAAACTTCACAAACACTACCAATTACATAAACATATTTTAGTATGTTTCTCAAGATATCAGAATTTCATACCTCGCGCCGCATGTCAAGGGGTGCAATGGTTCACGAAGCTTTGTGTAATTTTTGTCTCCTCTTTATTCCCTTTCTTTCTCTTAACACACTCTACAAAGCAAGCAGTCTAAAATGGCAAAAAGAACTTGCCAATAGACCTCTCGTTAGAGAAAGGCATTTACAAGTTTAACCCAGGCTAACACAATAATTGGAATACAAAAGCTTTGAATTTCTACTCAAATAATGAATTATAAAAAAAGAAAAAAGGGAGATAAAGTAAAGAAGAATTCCTGCACTTCTCTGACATCATATCAGTCCTCATTCTTAAAGGTGCAGTCACAAAATTATGTAGCATTACACTGACTGAATGGTCGTTTACCATTACCGTAATGACCACTGAGTTATTCAGCCCCTGAATAGAATTTCTCATATCACCAAAATTTGCAAGTTAGATGTTGTCTCAAGAACACCTGATGCAACTAGTCAAGGGCTTAATTAGTTGCATTAGCTTTACTAGAGATATGACACCTCAAATACCTGGACTAGCTATTTGTAGACTGTGATGTACGGCTAAGTCAACAAAAGTGTCCAGACATTTATGTGAAAACATCATTGCTTTGCCCAAACAAAGAAAAGAATATAAAAGTTAGCAAAGCACTGAAAGGTCATTTGAAATACAGATAGCACAGTTTTGCGTGTTCAAAGTTAAAAAACAAAAACAAAAAAATACTGGCTACACTACATGGACGTGGCAGAAAGTGCTAGTTCATGATTCATGAGGAGGCAGGGGGTCAAAAAGTATTAAAGACATTTTCCATGAAGGGGTTGAATAACTCTGACTACTGCAGTAGTCATTGTAAGTGGCATTTTGTTCTGAATTTGGAGGGGATTTTTTGAAGAAGACAGAGATTCCTTGATAAAATCCATTGGAAGTAGATTCTGGAATATCAAGACCTGTCAAATGTGGCCCCAAGATGTTTCCAGCATATTTTATGGCTCCAGTAAATTATTTGGTGGAGCCTTCATGCAATGGACCTGCTTGCAGTATGGCAGGGCACATTATCCTGCTGAAAGAAGTCATGGCCATTAGAGAAGACCTCCTGCATGAACTAGTGTATTTTATCTGCAATATTACGGAGGTGGTTTGTGTCAGAGTAGCATCCACATGAAGGTCAGGATCCAAGAACCCAGGAGAACATTGTCCACATTGCCCCATAGCCTTATTGCTTTATAGCATCCTAGTGCCATCCCTTCTGCAGATGCACTTGGTTGACCACAAGATATAAAGAAAAACCCGATTCATCTGACCAGCCCACCTTTGTACATTACTTCTGACCCAGTTCTGAGGGTCTGACTTAGTGGTCTAGTTGTCCCTTGTCCAGTGTATACAGAATAGCCAAACATTTGTGGACATCCTTGAGCTGTCAAAAAAAAAACTCACTGAGAAAAAGAAATATACACAAAAGAAGAATCAAATCAGCTGGTGTTTTTAGGGCAGTGGATTGTGCAGCCATCTTTTAAAACTGGCCCCTTGGAGCTGTAGCTGAAGGTTCCTTTGAGAACCTGAAAGCAAGTCTTCAGAAATGAAAGGACACTGTAGAGTAGAATGCATTGTTTCTGCTGTTTTTTAGTCATGGGAAATAGTGACAACTACTGGACAAGTGTGTGGACAGGGTCTGGATTTGTGTCTGTCTAATCACTGACCAGTGGAAACAGAGTAAAGATGTCCATAACTAAACTTTGGACTAGACTTAAATGGAGTTCATAAACATTAGCTTCTCTTTGAGGCAACTGTTAATTAACCCCGTCCACACACACACAAACACACACACACATATACACATGGGAGAGTGCTTCACTGAGGTATGTCCATGTTAATTAACACACACACACATACACACACAAACACACACACTTCTGTGGATATAGCTCTGTGTTAATTACATTAGCAATCCTCAGCTCTCAATAGAAAGCTTTCCAAGTGGCCTTTGGCCTCTATTACACACACACACACACACACACACACACACGTTTTATCTAGTAAAACAACCACATTTTAAAGCCACATCCACTCATAGTTCATTCCTTGCCTTCATTGACTGTACAGAATTGTGTAGCTCTAAAATTACAGACAGTGGTCCATCTGTTGCTCTGCATACATTGTTAGCCCCTTTTCACCCTATTCTTCAGTTGTCAGGGCACCCACAGGACCACAACAAAGCAGGTATAATTAGGGTTGTGGATCATTCTCAGTGCTCATAACACTCATAACAAAGTATGCAGAGCAACAGCTAGATTACAGTCTGTATCTGGGGAACTACACAGAACAGCTGTATGGTCAGAGGAGATGAAAGAATTAACTTTGTATTCTCATGAGGTTTAAGGTGACTTAATTCACAGTGAATATTTTTTTGGATCTACAGCAAACAGACTTTTGAAAAAATCTTCTCCAAACTTTCAGAAATCTGGCAAAGATATCCAGCCTCTTGGAAGTGGAAGCTTTAAAAGCTCTAATCTAATAAACAGCCGAGTTTGGGGTTTGGACGGCCGGCTGTGCCGAACAGACCGAATCGCAGCAGAAAATAACAAAATTATACAGAGTTTTTGGATAGACATTAGCAGTTCTCTGATGCAGAAGCCAGTTGAATATATGCCTGCTGCTGCTGCTGGTGTGTGTGTGTGTGTGTGTGTATGTTAAATGGTCCTTTAAAGACCGCTGTCTCACTGCCTGGCCACTGACTCCATGCTGTCTCCTTGGTGGGATCAATCCCTCAACTCGAGTAGCGGCACAAACACCAGAGATCCAGCACCGAGGAAGTTCTTCAAGCTTTGGTACACTTCAGAATAGTGATGGAATATTCTATTGATAATTGTAGTGTTTTATTTACGGTTTCCAAGCCTCTGTAGGTCAAGAAAGAAAGAACTGACAGTGCCCTCTTGGGCCTGCTCAACTAGTAATCCTAAACTTCAATGCTTTGGAGTTTGGTGGAACTCTTTGCTCAGCAGTATCCAATGCTACATTTGACTATTATTCAGAATATCAATTTCTGACAAATCAATAGATTTGTCTCTCACTCAACTGTGAATTCTAACTTGGAAGATCATGACCTTCTACCAGGAAGGTGACACTTCACAGCAGGTTAATTTGAATTTTAAAAGGGACAGAACCCTTTGCAAGGTTAGCTTATGTAGCTAATGTCTCAAATTAACGTATTAAGACTGATCTATGTTCCTTTTTATTTTGACTATTACCTGCCTTTGAAACTTCATATGTAGTTCTCAAGAGTATAGCACATGTGATAATAACATGTCTGTTTTCCAAGTTAAATCCCTCTTGTCAAAATCTCTAGCTAGTAAATGAACTAATCACCAGGCCACATATTGTATAAAGTATATTGTATATTGTAATATTTACAGAAACTCTTTTCCAGAAGGTTCTTGCCCTGGACCAAGTGATGTAGTGTATTATTTTACTCTAAAAGAAACACAGACTATTAGCCTAGCTGCTGGTTTAGTAGTAGCAGTCTCTACTAGTCAGTTCATGAAAAACATGTTTTGTGCTAAATGATGCAACTTCATTAGCCACATGCCATTTATTTTTCACAAGTTTTGCTTGGTATGTTTGGCTAAATTGGCTAATAAGGTTGTTAGCCAGTTGCTAAGTGGCAAAGCTTGATTTCTGGCCATAATAGCCATTAACCATTAGCTTCATTTGCATCATCCTGTCTAAATAATGTAATTCACTTCCTAGTTTCATTTGGACATGAAAAAGTAGTTTGTTGTAGTTTTAAAGGGTGTCTGTACATGTTTGGACATGTAGTTTTGGAGACTAAGTAAGAATTGGTCAGAACATTTAACACAAAACACAAGAGAAATGCTTGTTTTTCTGGCACAATTAATAAATTGAACTTGTTGCTAGCTTTTTATCTTTGGTTCTTGTTGAAGCATTAGCCTGAGCTACACTGAGGCTTATTATGTCTAACCCCAGTTCATTAAAGCCACACTTGGCTCATTAAAATCCCATGTTTACAGGCACCTGACGAAAGAAACATGGCTAAGAATTGGCACACAACCTCAGAGAGGCAACTTTAGCCAGAATGAGCTGAGGAAAAGGGTGAGTAACTGGTGTTTAGGCCATTCATTAGAGCCACAGTGAAAAACACAAAAGACAAACAGAGCAAGATATTTTTTTTGCATCATTCTTAGCTATCAGTGGGTAAATTAGCCTTCTAACAATGTGAACTCCACTCATTAGCTTCCCATTGCCCTCCTTCCCAGACCTGATTCGGTTTTTCCTATTCATTATTCATCATTAATCTCCTCTTTTCATCTCTATTTCAGTGTTGGGTGCCCTCCCCATGCTTTAATATCTACTTCTTTGCACTTCTTCAGAATGTCTTCTTGATTTATGGTACAGGGCCCTGAATGTGATAGCTTTGTGCATTAAAATAAAAGTTTTATTGCTTTTTACTGAGCATAATGAACCATACTACAGCCTAGCGTAATTCACTTTGTTGGAATATATGGACAATCTATTGGACTGATAGTGTTAAAGGCAAATGATAAAGTGCACAAGAAGGTAATACAGCAGAAACAAGCATTAAGGCTAAGATTTTGCAGGAGATTGGGTAGCAGGAGATTTAGATTTCAGATAGAGTTTTTCCACAGAACAATATTTAATATCAGACAAAACTGAGTTCGTTTCAGCACAGCTACCTTTAATGTATGAAAGAAAAAATAGACAACAGAGTTGGGAAGACTCAAGCTTATCCTTTTCAGCTCGACCTACGTTTAACAGAAGAATACTAGATTCAGACAGTCAGCGAGTGATTCAGTAAGAAGGTTTGACTTTATTAGCTTGGTCCTCTGGTCAGTTTAGTTAAAGTTCACCCAAAGGCTGTGTCTAGAAAACACAGACAGAAAATCCATATTCAGACATTCTCCTGCTCTATTGTCATTTTATGGTAACTTGTGTGTAGTATTAAAAATTAACATTTCCATTTTCATTAAAAAATTAAGCATTAAATGTAATTAAAACACTAACATTGAAATCCCCATTTTAAATGGTCAAAACCAAAACTTACTCATACTTTTGGATAATGCTTTTCCCTGATGGAACTCATAACAAATGCAGCAGCCAATAAATGGCAAGGAAAATCCCTCAGCTGAGGAATAAACCTTGGGAAGAACCATGGCTCACAAGGGAGGACCTATCCTCCTCTGGTCAGTCTACTGATAATAATAGTTAAGAGTCCATGAAAACTTCAGTGTAGGGCGGGCAGCTTCAAGGCAATTGGTAGTGGCTGGAGTGTGGGCAGCTGGTCTGAAGCTTGGAGAATGAGCCTGACAGCCATCCATCAGTGTTCAGATGAACAGGTGGGTGATTGTTTACTTTTAAATATGTAAAGGGATAAAATTAGTTTTGATCTGTTTGGTGTTTGTAAAGCAGAAAATGTGAACATTTCCAGAGTGTGGCTAATGACTCTGGCAGATCTTACTATGACAGTTTTAACTAATAGGAGAGAATCAGAAGGACACAGATGCGCAGCACCAGAGTCTCAGTTTACTATAAAACCCTGTGTCCATAGACCCCTGGATCTGCTGCCTTTATCTATGGGGGAGCATTAACTACCAAAAGCTAAACTAAACAAATGAGATTTTAGCCTAGATTTGAAGATTGCGACTGTGTCTGAGTCCCGAACATTTTCTGGAAGATTGTTCCAGAGTTGGGGGGCTTTAGAAGAAAAAGCTCTTCTCCCATCTGAGGCCTTCGAAATTCTATTAAAACTTATGTAAAACTATTAAAAATCCATTACTCTGTGATCTGAGTAATCATGGAGGCTCATAATAGGAAATAATATATTGAAGGTATTCAGGAGCGAGTCCATGTAGAGTTTTATATGTTAATAACAGAATTTTGTAATTGATATGAAATTTAACAGGCAGCAAGTGAAGTGATGATAGAACTGGACTGATATGTTCAAAATTGAGAACCCTGGCTGCAGCATTTTAAACTAGTTGAAGTTTACTTAAATTTCTGCTGGTGCATCCTGACAGTAGTGGGTTACAATAATCAAGCCTTGAAGTAATAAAGGCATGTACTGATGTTTCTGTGTCTTGCACCGATAAGGCATTTCTAATTTTGGCGCTGCAGATGATGTAAATAAGCTTTCCTAGTGATACTGCCTATGTGCTAATTGAATGATAAATCAGGGTCAATTATGATGCCAAGATTGTTTGGTGCTGAACCAGGTTTAACTGGAAAGTCAGCAAGATTTAAAATGAAATCTGATCATTTATTTTTTTGCCACCTTTGGACCCAAAAGCAGGACCTCAATTTTGTTACTGTTTAGAAGGAGGCAGTTACACAACATCCAGCCTTTCAAGTCTTTTACACACACACACACACACATCCGTTAAAATGTATTTATATAAACACACACACAAACACATGTAATATATTCAATATGTCATATTTTGGAAAGATATCATTTAAAGCAAGTAAACCTTGTTCCTGATAAGCTAGACACTATACGTTAACTCAGCAAACAAAGCTATCTCTCTTTCTCAGGCGTGAAATCAGATTATTTTATCTGAGCTCTTTCTGGTTTGGACTGGGGCCACAGTGTGAACCGGACACTGTCTGCTTTGTTACTGAAGCAGTTACTGAGGGTCATTTGATTAGCAGCAGCAGTGTTGGGGTATCTTATCAAACAGCAACGCCATGGAGATGGCTAAAACATGTTAGTTCATGAATTATGCTCATAAATCCTAACCACTTGGAGAATCTGAAGACTGGGGACTTAAGTGATATTTATTTATTTATTGATTGATTGATTGATTGAGGTGGGGTTAAAGAACTGAATTGGGCTTAAATACAGCTCTGTCCCATAGAAACAGAAATTTATCAAATTTATTTGTCTGAATTATTATTAAAAATAGATGATGTTTTGCGGTCACTGAGATCGAGGGCGCAATCTAGGGATGATGTGGTGGGGTCACTAACATTGAGGGTGCAATCTAGGGATGATGTCTTGGGGTCATTAAGATCGTGTGAGCAATCCAGGGATGATTTTTTGGGGCTACTAAAATCGAGTGCACAATCTAGGGATGATATTTTGGGGCCACTAAAATCGAGGGCGCAATCTAGGGATGACGTTGTGGAGTCACTAGAGTCTATTGCACAATTTAGTGATGATGGAGCCTAACCTGTGAGTAATTCAAATAAAAACATACTGTCCTTGATGTGAAGCACTGAATAGCGCCCCTAGTGGTGCAGTTGCTAAAAGTGAGTGAGTATGTGAGTGGATGATTGAGTTACAAAACAACTGTAACACTTGTCTTAGAATGATCACTGTGTAGGCTCTACACATCACTTTAACTTAAACTACCCCAGCTTGTTGAAATGATGTTCAAGCCCAGGGAGTAAGGAGGAGGACTTGTTCTAATAATATACACACTGTCAGTCACTCTCTCATCTCGTCGGCCTCCCACATGGAGGACTGTGTGTCAGCAGAAAATTCTTCAGAACATAAAGCCACTCCAGCCAAACACAGCCCTGAAAACCCAACATGATTTTGTCTAGCTTTTTATAGCTTGCCTTTCCACTGGAAGGGAAGCCTTCAAAAAATGGATTTTTCCAAATGTCATTTGACGCCTTCCGAAGACGTTACTCCTGTCGACTTATGATCACACAAATCGCATTTCATGCTCAGTCCTGGTATTTTTGGATACGAACGCCTCTTTTTTAGAAGCATGAAAGTGTTACAAAGTGGCCTGCACACGTTTTAATGGCATGGTGCTGATGGACTCACTGTGAAGTTATTTTCATTTTGCATATTACTCCTGAAGCTGTTGGTAGTGAGCACTTGCAGTGATTAATTTACAATAAAAACATGTTCATCACTCATCTTAACGGCAACTATACAGTCCAGTTCAGATATTTTATGTTCATGGCTGGACTTTAGGCATCCAGATGGCTTAATCGACTGTAGCCCCCATGAGAATATTTTGCCATTAAAAGCACTGACTCAAAGCAATGAAATTTGAAAATCTTAATACCAAGATTTAATCAGGTATTCTGACAATCAAGTAATGCCAGTATTGGTGCTTTAAATTACACACACACTATTAAAATAAAATATAGATTTTATTGTGATACATTCACCCCCATACTTCACAGTTGGTGCTACTGTGTGTAGTTCTGCTAGCAATATGTTTGTCATAAACATTTTTATTTGTTTGCTTCGGTCCGTCGATGTGTAAATTAAGCTCCAGACACTATAATCACAAGCCCATGTTGAAATGTCAGGCTTGCCATCTCAGCCGTGCTGATAATTCATGACAACACACGACCTCATGTGTTCTATTGATTTTATACAAAAAATTCCGTAATAAGTACATATGAAGTAAATAAACTGAGCTGTAAAAGTGACATCAAATATGTTTATAACATGTATAAATTCTTCTGCCAAATTATAGCTCCTCAGTAGCAGGCTGTAGCAAGCTACACTGCAATGCACTCATGCTCAGACTGGTTGAGCCTCAGCTCACTAACAACTCACTATATCACTAACCTGCTGAGTAAAGTACCCCATCACCAATCTGCTGAATAAATTACTCCAGATAAACGTACTTCTGCCGATAATAGTTATATATCTAGCCTGTGTGCTCAGTCGGACTGCAACTGCAATCTCAAATTTCCATGTTAGCTTTGTTCTGCACCATAAGTAGTGAGGTAACTTGGTTTTAAACAGCCGAACAGTGCATTATACTTCTAATACGATATCCATATTGAACAACGGCTGCATGACTTCATTTTAAACATTTTGTGCTTGGTTTTTAAAGCCATAGATATGACATACATTTCATCTGCACTATATGTAGGGGATGGGGAATTATTTGAGACATGCCCTGAATGTGCTAACAGCTCCTCACCAGGGTTATTATCATTAATGAAAATGAACGAAATAATAAAAACTGAAATTGAAAAAACATTTTTGTTAACTGCAATAAATAAAAAAAGTAATTAAAAGAAAAAATGATAACTAACTGGAACTGTGTTTTGTGTTTACAAAATTAACTAAAATGTACAGAAATTTTAGATAGAATATCTTGTGTTTTCATGTTTGTCAATGTATTTATAAGTTTTCTGGGCTGATATGAAATTGATATTTTCCACTCAAGCCATTTTACATTAGCTGCTGGCACCATATGGCACCTCATGGTCCATGATGCCACTTGTTTACAGTGTGATTCTGCTCACCACACTAGCCTGCAAAATGTCGACAGCAAAAGTTGGAAGAAAACGGTATATATATGGGATTTCTTTGAATATGACTGCGAGAAATATAAAAGCATATGTCTTGTAGTGGAAACAGGTGATAAAATATGTGGAATAATTCTTGCACAAGAGGGCTAATTGCAAGTACCCTGGCAAGCAAGCCAGGTCAACAGAAGGCCAGGTAGCACCAAGAAGGAGACAACCATAATGGACTGCTTTCACCGGTGACCAAATAGCTGATGGTTAGTTGATATGCAGGAAGTCTGCAAGCGGGAGGATGCATTGATAAATATGTTTATTGAGACTGGGATGTCCACATGACTATGTGACTCGATTGCCTTCAAAAAGTTTAGTTTTTCACTTGAAATAAAATTCAACTGTTGGAGAACATATTACACAATACTTACTCTCACCTTTTTGAATCCTGCACCTGAAAAAACCCAAAGTGTGAAAAAACTAAAACCAATACTAAAACCAAAACTAGAACTGATGAAAACTAAACTAAAACTAAGCATTAAAAAAATAATAATAACTAATAAAAACCGTAACAGAATGAGGTGATGTATTGGATTAAAATATGTGAAGGGAATAACTGTAACAGATGTAAATAGTGAAACAAAAAGGACACAAACGAAAACACAGAATGGATAATGAATAGAATATATATATTGTAGATGTGATATTTACAATGAAACCAAACACCAGTGAACTTCAGGATGGCCTTTAGCCGACAAAAACAACAAACAAACACCCCTCCTAACTGACCCACAAACAGCTCTAACTTACCTAAGTGTAAACAAAAGGAAACAAAAGACAACACCTTACCTTACTCCCTGTCTATCCACAAAAACACACACAAAACCCACTCCCAAAACAAACGGCAGCCAACCCTACTCTGGTGAAATATATAAATATACAGTGTTTACAATAATTTACAAACAATAGATCTAGCGTCAGTAATCAAAAAGGGCAAAAACAAACTCGCAGTCGAAGTGGGAATGTAACAAAGTCAAAACCAGGTAAACAAAATTCAATATACACAACACAAATCACAGAGCACAAAACAAAGCTTTCTAACAGCGTACACAGAGACGTATTTATGATTCCCGCCGAGATGACGTAGACTAAACGGTGACAGACAACACATGGACTGGATGGTGGACCGGACTCAGGACGATGCAGAAATACACGAACTGGAACATGGAATGAACTCTAGACGGGTGAACAAACATGGACTGGAACAGATTGCAGAACCTATAAATTTACAGAGATAGTGAGAGAAAGAGAGAAAACACACACATACACAGCGCAGCGTAACAAAATTAGAAAACCCACTCAAAAATCTAATTAAAACTAATTGAATTAGTTTAGAAAAAATACAACAAAATAAACCTAAACTATAATGAAATATTCAAAACTATTACAACCTTGCTCCTCACAGTTGGTAAAGAAAGACTGTTCTTTCTATCTGTTTTTTTTCTGTCCGTTCTTATCGTTTGTTTTGTATCTTTAACCTGGTTGTTTTGTTTTGTTTTAGTTTCTTGTTACATTCTCTTTCAGATTAAGGATAATACTTGGTTCATTATACTTTTCATTTAAAACTACACTGATTAATTTCTTAAGTTGTAATTGTGTTTAATTATTACAAGAAATAAGTTAAACTTACATATTTATAAAAGTGAAAATAAGTGTAATTGGTACATTATTTTTATCGTTATTAGTAGCAGTGTATAGTTGTGAAGTAAAATGTTGGTGTAGTATATTTGAGCTGAAGTATATTTAGTGGTGAAAATGTAATAAGGAGAGCTTCAGTGTAAAGAGACTTGTTAGCAGTGGTTCAGTGGAGTGATATAGTTGTTGTGATAAAATATGTGTTATCCGAAACATCAGCACATGTTAGAATGCTTCTCAACCAATCAGAGTACCAGACTGGAACTAACTGTTGTATATGTATTTTTTTTACAGACATCTTTGTGGAGTTTATTTTGAATGCCACATGATGAACCAATCAGAGTTGAGCCAATTTACATATGACATTCTTAAAGGTACTGTAACCCATTTGATTCCTGTTTGATTAAAAAGAAAAAAAGTTTGGACCAATGGTGATAAAATCCGATGGTCTGTTAGAAGTGACCTCAAGAAAAAATACATAATAAGAGTCCTTTTGATCAGTGTCTCACTCATTCTACAGCAGGCGGTGAAAGCTGAAAGGCGTTTATCTCTTTTTGACATTCTGTCTAGGGCTCTGTTTTCCCGTCTCTTACTTCAGGATGGCCTGACCTTGCAGATTTGAGGCGTGGGATTAAATGAGAATTGATTTTTCAGATGACAGGTCCATATTTATAAAGTGGAGGCCAGTCTGAATGCCAGGAGTTGGACTCGAGTTGCAGATATCATAACTGTGTAAAGATCTAATTACGGGAGAAAATAACAGGAGATTAGAATTGGCCAGGATTTTGCAGAGCCTCCAACTTCACTGAGCTGATATTATAAACACATCTTTAAGCCTCTTTCTCAGCCTGGTGTGATGGAAATAAGGCTTCCTTTATCTATTGAAAATAGTTTTTAAAAAATCAAGTTTGTCTATAATCATCACATTCTGAATTCAGTATTTTCAGGGTAAATAATCGAGCAAAACAACTGTTCAACATAATTATAGATTGTTGATGTTGATGTTGTGGTGATTTCATACACAAGATTTCATCTCCAGAACTTATGTTAATTTATTTCACTATACTGTTCTATAATGAATTCTTACCTATGTTCACCTCTACTTTTGGAGAAGCCAGTGTAATGTACCTTTGAGGAACCAGACTTTAACACAACTGTTATATCTTTAAAGGCCCCATATTCTCCTCTACAAAAGGATTCAGAGGTGAGTACATAAAACCCGTACCTTATACTACCATTTGTGATTTACGTGGTTTAGCAATTATGTTTAATAGTCATACTGCTGATGGGCTACCTTGCCCCATCACACTAGTGACTTTAGTGATTTATACTCATGTGGTGTGATATTATACTGGTCTAAGCTGGTTTATATTGGTTCAGTGCTGGTTTATACCAATTTATAATGGTTTACATATGGTATGATGTTGATATTTATTGGTTTCATTTCAGCAGGTGCTGATATATACTGGTTTAAGCTGATCTAAAAATGATTTATTCTAGTTTTTGCTACCAGTGTCCAGAACACAACCCCTGCTGCTTCTTATAGGTAAATGTTTATCTGTGAAATTTGCCTGTAAATGTTATGTATTTTAAATTTTTTATGTCCCTATTTCTGTCTGTCTCTTCATATCTTGTCTACTCCTTTATTTTTTATTTATTGTATTTAAACTCTCTCTCTCCCTCTCTCTCTCTCTGTCTGTCTCTCTCTAATATACATGACATCCGGTCAATGTGTTCCACTGAGAGAAGTCATTTGAGGTCTGAGTGTTTAGGAGGCTGAAATGCATGCTAATGTGTGTGTGTTTGTGCGTGTGTGTGTGTGTGTGTGGAGAAGGGCCTCATTAGAAGTGGCCATGTGTCAGAAGGAGGACAGCAGAGAGAGAGAGAGAGAGAGAAAGAGAGAGAGTATACCTCTTGGTCATTCTTTACTTCTTGCTTCGTATTACAGTTCATGAGTTTGTTGGGGGTCTTAAATAATTGGACACGTTCAGGAAGGTCTGACAAATACGTCCACTTATGTTTGGTGTCCTGAGGTTGGGACACACTGCACATCCAGTGTCAGATGAGGAGAGTGTGAGTGACAGAACCAAAGACAATAGCAGAGAGTTATAAAAGAGAAGTTTTCTAATGGGGTCTTAATACTTCTTGTCTGTGTGTTTGTGTGTGTGTGTTGTAAAGTGTAGCTTGTCAGACCAAAGGCTTTTGGAGGATTATAACGGCCTTTATCAGCGGGACGTAGGGTTCAAAAGAGCAGTCGACTCTTAAAGAGTTTAAACTAATCCCTACACTCACGCACACACACGCAAACACACACAAATCAAATGTCCAGATTCCGGCACAACAACCATTCAAACCCTGCATGACCTCTAAGGGCTCTCAGATCATGCTGCTATTGGCAACTGCATTGATTCCTCTCAGGGCAGTTAGTGCTCTCCTCTAAATGTGTTGATCTCCTCTGAAGGTCTGTTAGCTGCCATTTGAATAGATGGCCATAAGTGATTAACCAAGTGATAAGTACAATCCCTGCTGTTTCCATAGCCCTCCAAAACAAGAGGTCCCCACTGTTTCTGTCCATGGGTTTGGAGGCGGGGCCATATTTGCACATATCATCACAGCCATTAATTGATGGGTTGTCAAACAAGTCTATGCATGTAATTGTGTGTGTGTGAGCCAGGAATATATCGCATTGTGGGGACACTCTCAAATTTTGCTGACTTGTCTCTCTTTTGGGGGACACTAGCTAGTCCCCACAATGTAGTAATTACATTTTAAGGTTAAGACCTTTTAAAGATGGGTTAAGGTGTGTGTGTGTGTGTGTGTGAGTGAGTGTCTGTGTATGTTATGTGCATGTGTGTGTGTTTGGCCATGTGTCTATGTATTGTGTGCATGTGTGTGTGTGTGTGTGTGTGTGTGTGTATGTATTATGTGAATGTCTGTATGTCTGTGTGTCCGCGTGCATGTGTGTGTGTGTTTGTGTGTTTCTGTCTGTGTGTATGTGTTGTGTACATGTGTGAGTATGTGCGTGTCCCTTTACCTATATGTGCTGTGTGCATGTGTTAATGTGTGTCTGTGTGTGTGTGTATTATGTGAATGTCTGTATTTCTGTGTGTCCGTGTGCGTGTGTGTGTGTGTTTGTGTGTTTCTGTCTGTGTGTATGTTTTTTGTGCATGTGTGAGTATGTGCGTGTCCCTTTACGTGCATGTGTTGTGTGCATGTGTTTGTGTGTGTGTGTGTGTGTGTGTATGTGTGTGTGTGTGTGTGTGTATGTGTGTGTTGTGTTCATGTGTAGTTTTGTGTTGTATGTGTATGTATTACTGCATTGCTTTGCTTGTTCTCTTACTCCACTGGAGATGTTAAGCCCATTCTGGGATTTAAGGGAGGACTATTCACTGTCCAGCTGCCATCTGTTCACTCACACCACAGTACAACCATGATAAATTTTCACTGTCCACTGCTGCTCAGTCCGGGGGCAGGGGTTTTCTGTGCTATTCTGTTCATGTCCCATTGCTTTGGCTTAAAACATACAATGTCAGTATCCAAATACTTGTGGCCCAAAATCATTGCTGTGAGATTTTGATGGCAGCCTCATGTCAAGTACAAATTTTGGATCATTTGTTCTCCAAATCGGTTGGTTCTCCATCTCATCCCAGAGGTATGGGATGGAGCTCCAGTATTCCAGAAAACACAGTTCCTCTGTTCCACAGCCCAGCAATGGAGAACTATACACCCCTCTGGCTGGCTTTCGGCATTAGGCATGGGACATGTTCTACTACAGAGATCAGTACTACTAGTAAATCCACAAACTACACCTGGGTGCTTTTGACCTGTATAGTGGGTTTCCAGATTTTCTCTTCTAAAGACTGCGTTTATGCATATCTGTTCAGTTGAAGGCTAAGCTGAATTGAATTCTCCCTACACTTCTCTTTCATTTCACACACTTTCCTTTATATCTCTCTCATCCTGTGTGCATGTGTGTGTGTGTAGGTGTGTGTGTGTGTGTGTGTGTGTGTGTGTGGGTGTGTGCGTGCATTAGTATTGAGACACTTCTGATACAGCTTTTATGTGGGTCAGGAATTTTGAGGCAGTGCACTCACCAGAAAGAGGGATTACAGGCTTATAAATGCAGGGGAGTAATGGGGAAAAGGGGATAATAATAATAATAATAATAATAATAATAATAGGCGGCACGGTGGCGCAGCAGGTAGTGTTGCAGTCACACAGCTCCAGGGGCCTGGAGGTTGTGGGTTCGATTCCAGCTCCGGGTGACTGTCTGTGAGGAGTTGGTGTGTTCTCCCCGTGTCCGCGTGGGTTTCCTCCGGGTGCTTCGGTTTCCTCCCACAGTCCAAAAACACACGTTGCAGGTGGATTGGCGACTCGAAAGTGTCCGTAGGTGTGAGTGTGTGAGTGAATGTGTGTGTGCTGTGTTGCCCTGTGAAGGACTGGCGTCCCCTCCAGGGTGTGTTCCCGCCCTGCGCCCGATGATTCCAGGTAGGCTCTGGACCCCCCACGACCCTAAATTGGATAAGCGGTTACAGATAATGGATGGATGGATAATAATAATAATAATAATAATAATAATAATAATAATAATGATGATGATAGTAATAATAATAATAATAATAATACAACTACTGCTATGAATTATAATATACAGCAATAACAAAATTATTACCAATATTAACATAAACCTTAATAACAAAATTACAAAATATATAAATAAATACCTCTACACACAATGATAGTAGTAATAATAATAATTATAGATCTGGAAGATCAAGTAATGTCAGTGTTTGGACCCCTATTCTTTCAACTATTCTAGAAATTTCTGGGCCCATTTCTGTGAGGATTTCATGGCAGTTGGCCACAAAAATGCACTACAATGTAGCTGACTATTGAGGAAGGGTCTGAAAAGTGGGGTATGAAGAGCCCTCAAATCCTGGTGATTTATATATATATGCTTTATGTATTTATCCATAAATGTGATTTCCATAATGACTGGAAAACTGATGGGCTGGGTGTTTAATCAGGAGTCTTTATATAACTTATAGTCTTATGTGTGGTTATTATTAATGTACTACTCCACAAAGAGTGGTGGTGGTGGTGGGGGGGTCTCATTATATTGGGACTCGATCAGAGGCTTTCCTCTGAAATGAAGCCGTAATTCACTTTCTGATTTATTTCATTATCCTGTTCAGATAATTTTCCGTCTGGGCAGCTTTATATCCAGAGCTGTTATCTTATGGGCTGTGGTGCAGTAGTTTCATTTTGGTGCCCCACGTCAACTGTAAATTGTGGGACGGTTAAATTCTGGTGCTTCCAGTCTGCCATAAATCATGCAGCAGTTTTTTTTGGTCACTCGTACATTCACTCGCTCACTCACATACATACTCATTCACTTGCTCACCCATTAAATCACATACTCACCCATTCATTCAATTAATCATTTTGCTTGGCTAGCGTAAAATTCTCCAAAAGGCGGCAATGCTCACTTATGTTTAATCACTGCTCCACAAGGGGGGTGCTGTTCAATGCTTCTCATTAAAGACACTCTTTGTCTTTGAAAAAAAGATGTATGATTTAAAATTTGATATGTTTAAATATTAGACAAAAAAAAAAAAAACTAATTTAAACACAATTTCAGGTCCCACTGCTGTTAGTGACATTAGCCTTGTAGCTCTAACACTGTGTATACACTGAGAGCTGGTGATTTCCAGGAGGCACCATGAACACTGACGATAAGGAAGTGGGCAGAGTCAGCAACCAAAGGTCAGCTCGTGTCCAAAAATGCCCTTAGGCAAAGAATAGACTTAAGACACCCAACATTTATTGAATGTCTCAATGCAACTGGCACCATATTCAATACTGTTCCTACATGTTCCCACTGATAACCCAGTCCATGGCTCGCTTCACAAATGTTTACAGACTAAATAAAACATTTAATGTCCTAAATTGTCTGCCTCAGGGTGTACACTGGTGTAATGATTTGTGTTTGTGTTGTGGGACGTCTGCTTGGGCTAATCGCCCCCAAATTAAATGCATCAGAGTTTTAATTAGGCAACATGAGACCTCCCCAGGGGGCTTGGTCAATTTACATATTCATTAATTCTGCACTCCCCTTCGGATGTTTAGATTTGCTGTTATAAATAATCAGACACGCTACAGACGGTATTCATAGATTCTGGTCTGTAATGAGTTTAGAAGGACTGGTCATTGTGGACAAAGCTTGAAATGGGGGGTTATAATTATTGTCGCTATTTATGTACACAGATCTCAGTGGAGGAAACAAAAAATGAGGACGAAGTGTTTTTGTTTGTGGAATTTTATCCAACATACATGCCACTTTAAATGCTGCAGCAGTTACATTCTGGTACCTTTATCCCACATTAAATTTTGTGGCATGTACATTTTGGCATTTGCTTTCCACATTAAATTGTGTAGCAAATACATTAAGTTCCCTCAATTCAATCGTAAATTTTGCAACACTTACATTCTGGAAGCTCTATTACACCTGTGTGGCATGTTCATAGTATTTCAAATTGTGTGGCAAGTACACACTACTGCCTCCATTGCACATTAGTTACAGCAGTTACATTTTGTTGCCCCTGTTCCACCATAAATGATGTGAAAGTTACTTTCTAGTGCCTCAATTCCATTTTACATTGTGCAGCAGTTACATTCTTGATGCTTTTGTTAAACCTAAAACAAAGTGGCACGTACATCCTTTACTTCCATTCCACCTTAAATGGTGTCACGGTTACAGAATGGTGTCTATATTTCAACTTATTTGATGTGGCTGGTACATTTTAGTGCCTCAATTTCACCTTCCATATGGCAATGTTAACATGCTGGTGCCTCTGTTCCACCTTAAATTACATGGCTATTACATCCTGGTGCCTTAAGTTTGATTGAAAGACGTCATGTCCCGGAACTTCTGGTCTATTCTAAATAGTGTTGTAGGCATATTTTGATGCTTTTAGTTTACCAAAATGTGGATACTGAAGATTATGGTCACCTTAAATAGTACAGATATACATATGCTTCTGCGCCACATTAAATGTTTTAAACTTTTTGCTAATCTACAAACCTTATTTCCAGTAAAGTAAAGAAATTTTCTAAAATTATATAAAAATTAAATTTGTGACAGAATAAAGGACAAATATAATATGTTCAGTGTTTTAATGACAAATTAAATGTATTTGTTAAATATAAACCCATTTCTAAATGCAGCACAAAAATAAAATAAAATAAAAATAAAAACCTTTTTTATCACTGGGTCACATCACTTTTCCTTAATTACACTTTATTGTACTCTATAGCTACAAAGATACATTGTTGAATGATGCATGTCTTTGTCCTGCTGAAATACCCATGGACTTTCCTGGAAAATATGTCATCTTAAAGTGAGGTGAGGTGGGAGATGATTGCAGAACTGAGGTTTTGCTGTACAAATATAATCACTCATTGAAATGTAAGAAAATAGAATAGTGGATAAATAATAAACATCCACCATTACAAATAAATAAGCTAGTGTTGACCACAGAAGAACCGGATTTACTCAGAACTGACTCACTTATACCAGGGCAATCTTCATAACAGACACTTAGGTAAAACTGACTGGAACCACAACTTTCTCTCATTATGCACCTCAGTGTGTAAGGTTGTGCATTATCCAGGGAGTATTGGAGAAAGATTTCTGTGAGGCTGTGAGGGCAGCGGGTTGCTGTGGTGTGGCACTGGCTTCATATTTATCACTGTATTACCAAACACTCTACACTCCTGTGGAAAAGATATTTCCCTTCCTCTAAGCTGACTCTGTTATGACTCCCACAAACCAGACTGTACAGTTTCCGATGTCCATTGGTTTTAACATTTTTTTTATTTATTGTCATGGTTAACAAAATTGTATTTATTTACAAACCCGATTCCAAAAAAGTTGGGACACTAAACAAATTGTGAATAAAAACTGAATGCAATGATGTGGAGATGGCAAATGTCAATATTTTATTCGTAATAGTACATAGATGACAGATCAAAAATTTAATCTGAGTAAATGTAACATTTTAAATATGTTGATTCAAAATTTCACAGTGTCAACAAATCCCAAAAAAGTTGGGGCAAGTAGCATTAAGTGGCTGCAAAAAGGAAATTGAGCATATAATGAACAGCTGAAAGACCAATTAACACTAATTAGGTCAATTGACAACATGATTGGGTATAAAAAGACCTTCTCAGGGTGTCAGTGTCTCTCTGAAGCCAAGATGGTAAGAGGATCACCAATTCCACCATTGTTGTGCAGAAAGATAGTGCAGCAATACCAGAATGGTGTTACTCAGCGTGAAATAGCAAAGACTTTCAAGTTATCATCATCGACCGTGCATAACATCATCAAAAGGTTCAGAGAATGTGGAACAATTGCTGTGCGAAAGGGTCAAGGCCGTAAAACTCTACTGGATGCTCGTGATCTCCGGGCCCTTAAACGTCACTGCACCTCAAACAGGAGTGCCACTGTCAGGAAATAACAGAATGGGCTCAGGAATACTTCCAGAAAGCATTGTCAGTGAACACAATCCACCGTGCCATCCGCTGTTGCCAGCTGAAACTCTACAGTGCAAAGAGGAAGCCATTTCTAAGCAAGCTCCGACCTTTGCACTGGGCCAGGGGTCTTTTAAAATGGAGTGTGGCAAAATGGAAGACTGTTCTGTGGTCAGATGAGTCACGATTTGAAGTTCTTTATGGAACACTGGGACGCCTTGTCATCCGGACCAGAGAGGACTAGGATAACCCAAGTTGTTATCAAAGCTCCGTTCAGAAGCCTGCATCACTGATGGTATGGGGTTGCATGAGTGCTTGTGGCATGGGCAGCTTGCATGTCTAGAAAGGCACCATTAATGCAGAGAACTATGTTCAGGTTCTAGAACAACATATGCTCCCATCTAGACATCTTCTCTTTCAGGGAAGACCATTTTTCAACAAGATAATGCCAGACCACATTCTGCAGCAATCACAACATCATGGCTACGTAGGAGAAGGATCCGGGTACTGAAATGGCAGCCTGCAGTCCATGTCTTTCACCTACAGAGAACATTTGGCGCATCATAAAGAGGAAGGTGCGACAAAGAAGGCCCAAGACGATTGAACAGTTAGAGGCCTGTATTACACATGAATGGGAGAGCATTCCTATTTCTAAACTTGAGAAACTGGTCTCCTCTGTCCTCTGTCGTCAGTTGAGTGTTGCAAGAAGAAGGGAGGGATGCTACACAGTGGTAAAAAATGGCCTTGTTCCAACTTTTTTGGGATTTGTTGACGTCATGAAATTTTGAAACAACATATTTTTCCCTTAAAATGATACATTTTCTCAGTTTAAACTTTTGATCTGTGATTTGTGTTCTATTCTGAATATAATATTAGTTGTTGGCACCTCCACATCATTGAATTCAGTTTTTATTCACAATTTGTTTAGTGTTCCAACTTTTTGGAATCCGGTTTGTACACACACAGCATTGTATCTGTCATATCCTGGCACTTTCTTGTTTGTTTTCCCTTTCTATGTGGCTCTCTCTTTGTTGTTTTCCTATCCCTGCACATGGCTTTGTTTATGTTCATTCTCCGCCTTTGTCCCGCCTATGTTCCGCCTTCTTTACCGCCTTCTTTACTTCCTGTGATCGGTCATTTTGCATTTTGTTTGTTTGTTTGTTTCTTTGTTTTCGTTGTCGTGTATTGTGTTTGTTTCTCTAGCTTGTTTCTCGTTTCTCGTGTCTCGTTCGGTCTCATGCCTGTGTCACGCCCCAGTCTTGTAGTTTTGTTTCCTGCTCATTCCCATGTTTATTAGTCATGTTATTTCGTGTTTATCGTCAACTTCGTTTGTTGTGTTATTTACACATTAAACTGTCTGTGTTGTAGCGAGTGTGTCCGCCTTCCGTAAATCTACTCCTCACGTCCCCTCCCGTGACAGTATCTGTGAAATATGGGAACTAATAGTACTGTGTTAAACCTAAACTTAACACCAACCCTGATCCTAATCATTCTTAAAAATAAAGGATTCTTTGAGCGATGCCATAACAGAACCATTTTTGGTTCTGTAATTTTTTTTCCTCTAATATATTTAAAAGGGTATAAAAAAGGTAAGATAGAACGATGGGTTATTTAAGTTTTAAAAGGTTTTTACTCTCACATTACTCTTAAACATTGTTCTTTATGGAACCAAAAGTGGTTCTTCTATGGTATCTAAGAACCATTTTGCAGCATCTTTATTTTTCAGTGTGTAAGTGAAAGCTGCTGTGTTAAGCAGAATTTCCTGGATTACAGCCAGTTTACCATTGCCGTAAAGAGTGCTGTTGAACAAAGCTTGCACCCAGCTGTTTGTGAAATTCCCATTGCCTTAAAGGTGTATATATTTTGTGGACTGTTCACAGATATACACTTATAAATCTTAAATAATCTAGTCAATAATGTACAAACAGCAGGTTGGAGGTAGCAAATGCAGGGTCAGCACTGGCAAAAAAAAAAAAAAAATAATAAAACAAAACAAAACGTAACCCTCAAAGACTGATAAACAGGGATGACACTTAACTTGTAGCTGCTGTTCAAGCCCTCCAGCCAGCTTCAAACACACACAAACACACACACGCTCACACACACACTCACACGTGCACACATACACACACACACACACACACACACACACTCTGTGTCCAGCCTGCTCTTTGCATTTGGCGGTGCAGCAGTGCTAAAGCTGATTAGCGTTGTGCATATGCTGGTTTTCTGCCGCTTTGATTCATTCGCAAGTTTCGAAAAAGCATCTGTTTGCAAACTGGAACTGGCGGAGATATTTTCCAAGACCACACACACACACACGCGCGCGCACACACACACACACACACACACTGTGGCTTGGCACAGGCATTTGGCGGGAGCTAGCCTTGTCAAGCTAATAGAGGTTAGCAAAAAAAAAAAAAAAAAAACAGAGAGAGAGAGAGAGAGATGTAATACACATCCTCATTACTGAACCATATGCTGTTTTTCAATTCATTCATTTTGTCCAAAGCTTTTTTTCCAGATGCTTTAGGGTCTATAAGAACAATCTACAAATAAAAGAAAGGAGGGGTGAAGTGAGTGACAGATGGCATGGTTTGGTGGGGAAAAATTTACCACTTTTAGAATAAGACGGCACTTAGAACGGTGTAAAAATGGCTTAAAATCTATTAATGGATTTTAATGAGGATGTGAACACCTTAGAAGAGTCTTTGATAATAACTTATAAGACAGAGGTGTGAAGGATAACAGTAATCTGTTATTTGTCAAAAAGTGAACTCACATACAGCTACACTTAAACCTCAGATCTCGCCAAATACCTACCTTACTTTGTTTTCTCCATCAGTCAACTTTAACGCTGTGTCAGAAACTGTATTAATCACTGTTCACTGTATTGCACTATTTTGGGGTTTCATTTTGTAAACATAGTGGACAATTTTCAGTGTACTCAAACAATCCCATAATGCTCTGCAAAATTTAGTGTACAACCCTGCTGATAATTGTGGATAGTGGATACCCACGATGGTTATCAATTTCAACATATTAGCAACCAGTACCTATACAGTACACATATATTAGCAAAAACACCTTAGTTACCAACACCTATAACTTAGCAAACCTGTACCAACCAACATATATACCATAGCAACCAACTAGCAAGGTCTTACCAACAGCTTTGTAAGAAGTGTGAATGATTTAAATGGTGCAACCATTCAGCTATTTTTTTTTCAGGAATTGCACTTTTCCAATTTTTTATTACTAGCTTGTTCCCAGTTAGAATTGTTAGCAATACCAGATTTTAATAGCACGTATTTGATGTTTTACAGATCTAATCACCATGGAACCACACCCACACACAGCAGTGTGACCAGTTACCAAGCAAATGCTTCTGATACCTTGCTTATCAGATCTGCACAGTTAGTTTGTTAGTTCTAACTCCAAGCGTGTTGAGCTCCAGTAGTGCTATCTTAGCAGCAGCTGGAAAACAAGTGGCAGCTGGATTCCCAGGTTTGAAAAAAAGTGCGTGCTCCTCACTCTCCCAGGTATTTTGCAGCTGGGGGATTCCTACATTAAGGGGGCGATGTCCATTTTTCTTTTCAATATAATAACACATTAAGCTCAACATGCTTGGAGGAGAGCACTATATTCCAATACAGTTAATTCAGCTAATTTGCAAGCACTACATCAAGTGATCAGGAGACGGAGGACCATCAAACCCGTCCAAAAGTGACTGATTATAATTAGGCCTTATATTGCTTCCTCTGCACTCTGCTGTGGTCAGTAAGAATGTTAGTGGACTGTAGTGGACATAACTGATATAATCAGCTCTTCTGACTGGAACAGCTGTCTGACAGAGATCAAATTTGACAGGAAAAATATCTGACATGAATTATCAGTGTGTTATTAATAATTAGAAACATTTTTCAGCTCTTACCAGTTTTATTCATTGATTAATGACTCAGTCAGACATTTGAGGGACAGTGAAGTATGCGCTGCTTATAATGACATCAGCATGTCCATCGAGTGTGGATAATGAGTGTGTGTGTGTGTGTGTGTGTTTGGTGATGGATGTCCCTTGTTCCAGAGTGTGACTCAGTGTGTGTGTGTGTGTGTGTGTGTGTTTATATGAGCTTATGGCACAGGGGTAGAAGCCAAGCACAATAGAGATGCCATCTGTTAAGGGTGTGTTTGTGTGTGTGTTTGTTGGGGGGTTTACAGAGTTGAAATGTTTTATAGGAGCTCTGGAAAATATTATCTTTTCATAAATTTAACGTGTTTGTTTTTGTAAATTTTGAACAATAAACCTCTTGTGGCAGATGCCATCAAATCCTCACAGCCTAAGGTTAAATTTAGGGTTAGTTTAGGTTTAAGTTTAGGCTAGATCAGGTAAGGGTCAGCCTCCACAAATGACTGGACGTCCATATATTGGTCCCAAAACGCATGAAAACATGTATATGTGTGTCTGTGTGTATTTCACTGGCCAGATTGGGTATCATAAATTGTTTTCTTTCAAACCTCAGCCATTCTGTTGACAATTATTCACCACCCCCACCCCAACCCGTACTCAGTGAATGCGAACGGTGGTCTGAATAATTCTGGATAATGCAGAGTAATTCAGAATAATGATGAGCTGTTTATCAGCAGAAACGCTGATGCACTGCTAGGAACAGGGAGAAACATCTGGAGGACGTGGCTGTGTCCTTTATGAAGCATCATCTGAGCTTAGGAACAGAAGTGAACTGAGGTAAATTAGTGCAGAGATGCTTCAGTCTATTTACAAGGATTATAACTTGTAATTGCAATATTATGGCTATGTAATAATACTATATTAGATATTGGTAGTAAGCCTTAATATGATTTATGTCGCTTGAGTGAGGAATAGAACCACAGTCTGAGGGAGGGTGCAGGTATAATCTCCAAAACTGCATCATTAAGCATTAACTATTTCACAAACATTTCCAGGTTTAACCAATTTAAACACATTCTCCATGAATTGTTAACTATTTCTATAACCCTAACACTGTTAACCGAATTATTAATTTGTTTTATTAATTTTCTAAGTTTTTTTTTTATTTCATGGGTGTTTTTTCAATTATTTGCAATATGTGTTTCTCAATAATTTCACAGACTTTTTTTTCAGTATTTTCACAGATACTGCCAATTTTTCCTAGATTCTTTCACGAATTTCTATGACTTAATATTCAGAAATATTTCCAGAATATTGGCAGGTTTTGTTTCACTTAGGTCCCTGGTTGTTTCTGTTGTTGTTGTTTGTTGTTTCCTAGTCAGTCAAACCAAACATTGATCATAAATTGATTCTGTAAGAATTTAATCATGTTTAACTTAGCTGCTTTAATAGTATCAAACAAAATATATTCATACTAAATTAACATTATTATTATTATATAATCCATTGTAATTATGTGATGGCATATAAACTTCAAATTTAGAGTTCTAGAAAAGTGTGTGTGTGTGTGTGTGTGTGTCTTTATCCACTCATTGATTTTCATGTGGTTCACACAGGTTTCTGAAATGGACAATGAGTCAGAAGCATGCTAATATTCTTTTGGCATTGTATATTACATCTAGCATTGCAGTAAATCTGTGAGTGTGCTGATTACACACTTTATGATATGCACAAATGACATGCACAAACACCAGCTGATAGACAGCACACTCCATACGTTATCTTACATGAACATGCAAAGTTACTTTATATGCTGCACACATAAAGTATATATATGCATATGTAAATTAATGTGCTGACTATGGGTTCCAACATGTTGGCTATGCAAGCTGGTATAATAGTCTCAGCCACAGATGATCTGCCTCCATGTAGAGGAGGAGTCCGATGTAATGTGTTTACCTGGCCATACCACAATACCTCTAGTCTATTAACACACCTGGATGCTAGGATTTTGCTGGATGATAAAGTGTTCCTAGTGGCTTCTAGATCTTGTTACATGGTTGCTAGGGTGTCACAAGTATGGGTCCCTCTATATGTAATAATAATGTTTATGGACATATGTATAAAACACAAGATCCCAGGTTTTCAAAGATTGAGAAATACAATAGTTTACATTGTTCTGAACAGTTTGTGGTCTTACCTGGCACACAGTTTAGGAATTCTTACCTGGCACACACACACACACACACACACACACACACTAATATTAACTAATTTATTTTAGAGTAAGCTGTCACTGTGTGTGAAGTTCATGGATATGGCTGGAATTCTGTTAGGATGAAGTTGATCTCCAGTTCCCGGTTGTCTGTGTCTCCGGGGTGCAAGAACACAACCCTTGTTTTTTCATTCTCGTCACACCTGATCCGTCTGCTGTCATCAAGAATTTAAAGCAATAAGGGACGGGAAGAGGTTGCGGGACCCGGAGCATTTTTCACTGGAAAAATGACAGTGTCATTTAGACAAAAACTCTGGCCATTCCTCACTTTCTGAGTTTTCCTGCTCCCACTGGAAGCTTATTATCCAAAATAATGGAGTGAAGAAAATAGCTGTTGGACATTTAGCATCATAAAAATGTGTTCACACACTTTACAACATACAGCGTGCATGACTCTCATTATTCAGGAAAAGGAACACACAACAACCACACAAGGCCTGGGTGAATGTGTGAAAGTGTCCACAGGTGTAAGTGTGTAAGTGACTGGGTGACTGTGTGAAATGGTTTACTGGTGTAAGTGTGTAAGTGACTGGGTGACTGTGTGAAATAGTCCACTGGTGTGAGTGTGTGAGTGACTGTGTGATTGTGTGAAATGGTCCACTGGTGTGAGTGTGTGAGTGACTGTGTGAAATGATCCACAGGTGTGAGTGACTGGGTGATTGTGTGAAATGGTCCACTGGTGTGAGTGTGTGAGTGACTGTGTGAAATGATCCACTGGTGTAAGTGTGTGAGTGACTGGGTGAAATGGTCCACAGGTGTGAGTGTGTGAGTGACTGGGTGATTGTGTGAAATGGTCCACTGGTGTGAGTGTGTGAGTGACTGTGTGAAATGATCCACTGGTGTAAGTGTGTGAGTGACTGGGTGACTGTGTGAAATGGTCCACAGGTGTGAGTGTGTGAGTGACTGGGTGATTGTGTGAAATGGTCCACTGGTGTGAGTGTGTGAGTGACTGTGTGAAATGATCCACAGGTGTGAGTGACTGGGTGATTGTGTGAAATGGTCCACTGGTGTGAGTGTGTGAGTGACTGTGTGAAATGATCCACTGGTGTAAGTGTGTGAGTGACTGGGTGAAATGGTCCACAGGTGTGAGTGTGTGAGTGACTGGGTGATTGTGTGAAATGGTCCACTGGTGTGAGTGTGTGAGTGACTGTGTGAAATGATCCACTGGTGTAAGTGTGTGAGTGACTGGGTGACTGTGTGAAATGGTCCACAGGTGTGAGTGTGTGAGTGACTGGGTGATTGTGTGAAATGGTCCACTGGTGTGAGTGTGTGAGTGACTGGGTGATTGTGTGAAATGGTCCACTGGTGTGAGTGTGTGAGTGACTGTGTGAAATGATCCACAGGTGTGAGTGTGTGAGTGACTGGGTGATTGTGTGAAATGGTCCACTGGTGTGAGTGTGTGAGTGACTGTGTGAAATGATCCACTGGTGTAAGTGTGTGAGTGACTGGGTGACTGTGTGAAATGGTCCACAGGTGTGAGTGTGTGAGTGACTGGGTGATTGTGTGAAATGGTCCATTGGTGTGAGTGTGTGAGTGACTGTGTGAAATGATCCACAGGTGTGAGTGTGTGAGTGACTGGGTGATTGTGTGAAATGGTCCACTGGTGTGAGTGTGTGAGTGACTGTGTGAAATGATCCACTGGTGTAAGTGTGTGAGTGACTGGGTGACTGTGTGAAATGGTCCACAGGTGTGAGTGTGTGAGTGACTGGGTGATTGTGTGAAATGGTCCACTGGTGTGAGTGTGTGAGTGACTGTGTGAAATGATCCACTGGTGTAAGTGTGTGAGTGACTGGGTGACTGTGTGAAATGGTCCACAGGTGTGAGTGTGTGAGTGACTGGGTGATTGTGTGAAATGGTCCATTGGTGTGAGTGTGTGAGTGACTGTGTGAAATGATCCACAGGTGTGAGTGTGTGAGTGACTGGGTGATTGTGTGAAATGGTCCACTGGTGTGAGTGTGTGAGTGACTGTGTGAAATGATCCACTGGTGTAAGTGTGTGAGTGACTGGGTGATTGTGTGAAATGGTCCACTGGTGTGAGTGTGTGAGTGACTGTGTGAAATGATCCACTGGTGTGTGTGAGTGACTGGGTGACTGTGTGAAATGGTCCACAGGTGTGAGTGTGTGAGTGACTGGGTGAAATGGTCCACAGGTGTGAGTGTGTGAGTGACTGGGTGATTGTGTGAAATGGTCCACTGGTGTGAGTGTGTGAGTGACTGTGTGAAATGATCCACTGGTGTAAGTGTGTGAGTGACTGGGTGACTGTGTGAAATGGTCCACAGGTGTGAGTGTGTGAGTGACTGGGTGACTGTGTGAAATGGTCCACAGGTGTGAGTGTGTGAGTGACTGGGTGACTGTGTGAAATGATCCACAAGTGTGAGTGTGTGAGTGACTGGGTGACTGTGTGAAATGGTCCACAGGTGTGAGTGTGTGAGTGACTGGGTGATTGTGTGAAATGGTCCACTGGTGTGAGTGTGTGAGTTACTGTGTGAAATGATCCACTGGTGTAAGTGTGTGAGTGACTGGGTGACTGTGTGAAATGGTCCACAGGTGTGAGTGTGTGAGTGACTGGGTGACTGTGTGAAATGGTCCACAGGTGTGAGTGTGTGAGTGACTGGGTGACTGTGTGAAATGATCCACAAGTGTGAGTGTGTGAGTGACTGGGTGACTGTGTGAAATGGTCCACAGGTGTGAGTGTGTGAGTGACTGGGCGAATGTGTGAAATGGTCCACAGGTGTGAGTGACTGTGTGAAATGGTCCACAGGTGTGAGTGTGTGAGTGACTGGGTGACTGTGTGAAATGATCCACAAGTGTGAGTGTGTGAGTGACTGGGCGAATGTGTGAAATGGTCCACAGGTGCGAGTGACTGTGTGAAATGGTCCACAGTTGTGAGTGTGTGAGTGACTGGGTGACTGTGTGAAATGGTCCACAGGTGTGAGTGACTGTGTGAAATGGTCCACAGTTGTGAGTGTGTGAGTGACTGTGTGACTGTGTGAAATGGTCCACAGGTGTGAGTGACTGTATGAAATGGTCCACAGGTGTGAGTGCATGAGTGACTGGGTGACTGTGTGAAATGGTCCACAGGGTTGTGAGTGACTGGGTGAGTGTGTAACTGTCCACATGTATGATTGAGTGAGTTTGTGAGTGACTGGGTGAGTTTTGAACACCTGTGTTCCTGCCTTGTGCCCAGAGATTCCAGGCATTGAACCCACCCAGGACCCTGACCAGGATGAAGTGGTTACAGATGATGAATGAATGAATGAAGAAAGGAAGGAAGAAAAGAAGGAATGCAGGAAGAAGGTCCACTACCACTTTAAAATAGAAGCCTTATGTGAGAAGCAGAGAATGGAGAGCTAGCCTGGAGGAAGAGAATAGCTGATAAATATTAATGACATAAAGAGATAAAGGGGAGGCCAAAGACCTCTTAACACCTTCTGAGCCTGACCCTATGACCCCAGGTCTACAGCCCCCCCTCCCCCAGCCAAAGGGTCACTACAGGTCAGTGTGAAGGTCAGGAACCACAAGCTTCTTTTAAGAAGCCACCGGCTAATCTCTCTCCAACCTGAAGATTAGCCAACAGTCATAGCTCTTTTATTCAAGTTCTGTTGATGTTTTCTTCATTCCGTCTTTTTTTTTGTTTCTTTCTATCATTCCATCTTTCCAAGAAAAACATCTGGGAACTTCCAGACCACTGACCTTCACTATTCTCACAATCGTTTAGAGTTAAAATTAATGAACTCAACCTCACTTTGTCACTACACTGGTCAAGTCCTAGCTCTTTGAAAGACAGGTCTGTCTCCATGGCAACCCAGGGGTCAAACAAAGGCCTTGATCCTGACCTTAGCCTCTGCTCTCGATTGGACCCTCATCTGGACCCTGGCCTCAGGAGAGAGAGAAAGACAGACAGAGCGAGAGTGAGAGAAAACATTTCACTCTCTCTCTCTCTCTTTCTGTCTGTCTTTTCTTTCTATGACCCTACCTTGCTTTCTTTTCTCTTGTCTCTCTCTCTGTCATTCTTCCCCTCTCTCTTTCTCACTTTCTTTCATGCTTTCTCACTTTCTTTCTCTCTCTCTCTCTCTCTCTCTCTCTCTCTCTCTCTCTCTCTCTCTCTCTCTCTCTGTCTCTCCCTGTCTTCCTTGCAGTATCACTTCAAGGATATAGAGAAACACACACACACACACACACACGTAAACACTCAGGCCAAGACTTGTCCATCCACTTTGACTGGAAGTATTCTCTGGAGACCCTCAGTGTGATATGATTTACAAGTGTGTGTGTGTGTGTGTGTGTGTGTGTGTGTCAACTCCGACAACTCCGTGAGCTCCAGTGGTCTGTCTGTCTGCTCTTAAAATAGAGCAGACCTACACACACACACACACAAACCTACAGGGTTCTAAAATGGCCTAGTACCTTATGGCTGGGTATGATTGTCTGCAGCATAGATCTGGTGTTCTCCTCCAAGCGTGCTGAAGCATGGGCTAGTCTGGTTGGTTGAAAGAATACAATAGCATGATCACACTATAAATAAGCTGCGTTCTGATTGGCTGTTTTATGGCATTGACATTCAGGTCCGATCATTTACACAAGGGCAATGTCCACAAACTTGAACACTGTCCTTTCTACTAGGCTGCTCACAGATTCAGGAGATTCGTCAGCAGGTTCGCTTTAGAAGGCATGGGATAAAAGAGGGCAAAGGCAAATGGATGGACGGAGGGAGCGAGGGAGCAGCAGGATCATGAATAAGCATCAGGTCGAGCTCTGAGTGCTGATTATTCATTCAAAATCCAGCAGCCACAAGCACAACAACAACAAGCGCCGCACGCCCAGGAGCCCGAGCCCGACACTAACAGCAGACTCGCAGTGACCTTGCAGTGGCCAGGAGGGGCCGCCGAGGCTGTTTATGAATTATGTAGCGGACCATCTGCTTTGGGACAATGGCACACACACACACACACACATGCTCACACACAAAGACAGAAACAAACAAATTCATCCTAAAAAGGAATAAAGGACCGCTGTGGAGTTGCTGTGTCCACTGCTCAATAAATAAGTAAATAAATAAATATATAAATAAACCATAAGGCAAATATGAAAAAACAAGACTGTTTGGAGACTGAGTGTGTATTTATGCATGTGTGTATGTGTTTGTGACAGGAATATATCATATTAATTCATTCATTCATTGTCAGTAACCACTTATCCAGTTCAGGGTTGTGTTGGGTCCGGTGCCTACCCAGAATCATTGGTCGCAATGTAGGAACACACCCTGGAGGGGGCTCCAATTCTTCAGAGGGTGACACACACTGACACATTTACTCACACCCTCACACCTATGGACACTTTAGAGTTGCAAGTCCACCTACCAGCATGTGTTTAAGGACCGTGGGAGGAAACCAATTCACTGGAACAAACCAAATGTCCCTGGTGCTGTGTGACTGTGACACTACTTGCTGCGCCACAGTGCCGCCCTAATATATCAAATTGTAGGGAGCAAAACATTTTTACATACCTTCTGGGGACTTTTCTTTTTTGAGGGGACCACCGGCTGGCACCCACATAATCAGCAAAGTTGTGTTTTAAGGTTGGGTTACAGTTATTGTTGAGTATTTGGTTAGGGTTAGGGTTGATTCCAATTTACGCTTCTGCATTGATTTCATATGCAAGTGTCCTGCACAGTTATAAGCATTTATACTTGTTTGTTCGTGTCTGCTTCATCCTGCATATTCACCCCCACAAAACAAGAGCTGCATCTCAGACATCTTCTTCAACCATGACTAGTACACACTGTAGTGGTGTAGTTGTATTAGTTTTATAAATCTGTAAAGTGCACTATTGAGGAAGCAGTGTGCTTCCTAAACTGGAACAGTGCATAGTTTATGTGGTACTAGGAAAGCAACAATACAAAGCCGGTACTATTTCCCACCTCGCTCCCCACTCCTCATAGCGAGGTATTTTTTTTTTCTGAGACCATATATTTTTCCTTTTGTTCCCACATTTTTCCCATGATGTCCAATGTCGGAAGAAATCTCTCACCATGAATTTGCTGCTGTCTAAGTCTCTCTAGTGTGGAGAAGAAACATAAACCCTGTTCCAACTAACTGCCAACTAATCACAAGTGTTGAGGCCTGTGTCGATGCAATGTGTAGTGACATTTCTAGGGACGTGCCCGTAAGGCAATGGCATAGGGTTCACGTGGGACCTACACAACATCAAGCATGTAGGTTCCACACAGAAGCATAAATTGGTATTAATGGTTAAGCTAGTCATTACAGTAATCTTAACGGCAAGTTTCCGCAAAATAAATAGACGTCTATGTAATGTTTCCGCAAGTCACAGATATAAGAGTGCTTGTGCATGTGAAGGTGGAAGCCATGTATCAGCACAGACCTAGTAAAAACCTTTAGATTAACCACACAATCACACACACACACACACACACACACACACACACAGTTGTTCCTGCCCACCTGCTTTAATATCTCTGCGCAGTGCTGCACTGCCAATATTGGATTTGAGCTGAACACACACACACTGCATGGAACCCACTGTAGAGCCAGAGGAAATGTCACTGATGAACTACACTTCCCTCTACCCGCAGTGCGACTGCTAACGCCTCGCTACTGATACAATCACTATGACCAACGCACACTGTACAGCAACAAATGAGCTACTGTCTCTGACTTTAAATCTACAAGTTGGACAAAACAAGGTAGGTGTGTCTAACAGAGTGGAGAGTCGATTTAAAAACTCCAGAAATATCTGCCGTGTCTGATCCTTTCGTGCCACCACCATCTCCACTCAGACTCTCTGTAAACATCATAAAGATTCCTGAACTCGTTTTTAGTTTTCCATGCAGTGGTGGTCAGCACCAACATCAATGGAAGAAACCAATCATTGGTGGCTAAAAAGAATCAATTACAGAGATGTGACGTGGGGGTTTCACTCCTCTTTGATGAATATAAACGCTAACCCGTCCAGATGAGCGGTGCTGGACAGGTTAAAGCCTGACCTTATCACTCAGTCTGGATCGATGCTCTTGAGTCAGAGTGGGGAAAGAAGCGCTGTTTAATTTGCAGTGGTGCATCCCTCACTCCTTCAGAAAGGTCAAGGTGAAGGAGCCAGGTTCATAAACACACACACCCCACCCTACACACCCACAGAGATTCCAAGGTTTAAGGTGAGCTTGGAGTAAGACATTTGTGTGTGTGTGTATATATATAGATAAACTCCGACCTTATGAACAAATTGTTCAAGTATGATTACAGATTGACCAATGTAAAGTCACTGATAACGATGTAGCTGTTTAATTGTGTTTTGGCAAAAAATGTTTGATTAAGCATAGTCTTATATTCCTCAGGCAAAGAAGTTGTCACTGCATGATTACCAGTGTTGTTCCTCACATGCACAGGTATTTTTTCGCAGACGTGGTTGGTTCTGTATGCTCCTAGTATCATAGTCTCGTGTGATGGGTTTTTTCTGCTCACAATTTTTTAATTGGATCTAGTTGTTTAGCAGTAGTCCTGGCATCACAGTTAGTCTGCTCTTTTATTTATATATATTATTTAGCACAAATATTAACATTACCATTAGCCTGTTTGTTTTTGTCTAATACCAACATTAGCATTGCAATTAGCCTCTCATTTCTGTTGTTTATTTTTAACTCAATAATATTTGAGGTACATTATTGGGCACTGAAGGTACAAACAGTTTAAATGTGCGGTAAATGGTACAGCAGTGGTTTTAAAGTCCAGTTTTGTTATTTAAAGGTAAGAAGTAGAGGTGAATATTTGTAAGCTTTCATCATGGGACTGTATAAAATAAAAAGAGTATAATATAAGTTCTGGAGATGAAATGGGACGTATGAAATCAACAATTTTAAAATCTACCATTATTTTAGAATGAGGTACAGTTATGTTCCCTAACCAAAGGTACTGTATATATACCCTTGAAGGTACCACTACACTGACAATTTTTCTGACAGTGTACAGCATCAAGTTTTAATTAATTCCAGCTGCCTTATTTACGTCACATACCTTTCACTGACACACACACACATGGTCACTTTATTGGAAACCACTTACAATGAATAATGGATGGAAGTCCAAGTATTAACAAATATTATCTTTGGTGCACTATATATGTTCAGTAGTAGATTTCAATCTGTTGAGAGTGCTCTGGCACCAAAAATAACCAAGCCTACCTCAGCCACGTGGTCAGAAACTAACCACTAATGACAGGCGAGCACAAACAGCCACTGCTAACCTTTTTGTTCTTGCTCAAATGACCACTAAATTGCAGCCATGAGATCACATCCACCACTGATAGGAACAAGCAGAAAGAACTCACTGCCTCACACTGAAATGTGGAATTATTCTCAGTCTTCACAGTTCAGCTTAACCCAGCGTTTCTGAACAACCTTTGCTAACATCTCCCTCGAGGCAGCACTGACCTGAACACAGATTTTGCTTCAAGGCTTCCCCCACCAAAATCGCACATCAGTTTTTTATTTTTTTATTTTATGGATTTCATACTAATAAAAACATAAAAAATCCTGCTCAATAAGTCAAAACATTTGCCAAAACGTGATGTAGAGAGTAGCTGTCAGAACTCTAGGTAGACTGCATTTCTCATAGGTGTCTTCAAGGAAAGCTGAAAGCTTTAAGAACAGAGCTGAGCTAAAACCTAAAATAGCAAAACAGAACATAGGCAGGAGTAATCTGTTTTGATTGTTTATTGAGATAGCCCATCCTAATTGTTACCAGTGTAAAATCCAGAATCTGTCATGATATGGAGGTGTGTTGATATCCATATCTTGGCTAAGTTGCACATGTGGAGGTTAAGCTAATGCGATACATACACATGTTGGAGCAATGACTACTTCCTACTAGTGGATGTGGTTTACATCAGCTGAGCATCGGTGTAAATCCATTCATATTTGATCAAAAGGATTCAAAAAATATATATGACATTTGTACAAAATAAAGGCCTGTCCAGTATGAAATGAGCTTTTAACCTGCCTTGAACTATAAACTTAATTTCAACCTTACTATAAACCACTCCTTCATGCAAAGTGTAGAACTCAAACTCAGACTAACACTAAAATCCAAAATCAGATTGGTTTTGCCTTTCTCCTCTGTAAACTACTTCCAAACAGTTTACAGCACTGTTTCTGTGATTCTTCTTCAGGATCATAATAGAACTTGTGTGTGGATTTAGCAAACAGCACATCCAGATGACAGGAGCTTCACTCTGTGAAATTGCCCACAGGTGTGAGTGTGTGATTGACTGGCTCTCACCCAAAAGATGAGGATGAAGAGGTTATGAAGATGAATGAATGAATGAGTTGTAGATTAGAATGTTTTACTTATGCATTGTTTTCAGTTAAATAAATCAGCACTTTATTGCTTTCTGGTTTTGTGTGCATTGTTTCACTTTTACCAACATTTTTGTAGCTGGATTGGTGTGTGATTGGCTTGTAGCTCCAGCAATAAAGTAAAGTGACAGGAAAAATAGTGTCAGTGTGATCTGATTCGGCAAGTAAGGTGCAGTGACAGCTCACTGTGAAGAGAAAAAAAATCCTGCATTGCATCTTTTGTTATTCTTCTTTGATTGTTTTCTTTGCACCCAGATTCTGGTAAACACCAATAAGTCTTTCTTTCACTCTCTCTCCCTGGCTTGTTGTTCAAACCTAGAAGAGTGAGAAAAATGATGAAGGAGATAGAAAATTAGTTTCTATTGCGGAGCAAGAGAGGAGGGAAACATCATCGATAACAGCACAGTCGGGCAAAGGATTCACATGGAAATTTTTTTACCTCCATCTCAGAGTGAGAGGGAAGATCACTGAGACGACAGAATATACACAACAAAGTAGAAAACGAGAGAGAGAGATGATAATCCAATCCCTAGAACAACTATTTCTTTCACAACAGGCACAAAAGCGAAGTAGCAGTATCGGTACGGAAACACAACCACTGTCAGTGGTCCAAACATTTGAGACCCTCTACTGATGAGTAATGAAGCGGTCAGCTGTGTACACCATGCTAAGTGCCAAATGTCGGTTAGAGTGGTGTAACCCCCCACCAGAATGGGACTGTGGTTATTTCTCTGTGGTGTAGGTGTGAATGTCCCGTCATTTCTACACTGCTCTGGAGCCAGGAGGTCCTGAGTTTGAGCCAAGCCTTGTTTTACTGTTTCTGTGGGGACCAGTTTGTTTTCCCCAGTCACTTGGGTCAAGCTAGTGCACTACTGTGGTTGGTCCCTAGCCCAGGTGGGATTGGAGGGTTATATCAGGGAGGGATTCTGATCTAATTCTACTGTGTGGATAATCCTCTGAATTGGTGGTGGTGATGGGTCCTCTCTAGTGTCCCCTTGTGAGAACATCTGAATTTTTTGATCGGAAGGTGTGTAAACTTTGGCATGCCACTATACAGCCACCCTTCAGCTGTGATTCCACTTGATGACCACTGATCCACAGACAGTTTCCTCACAGATATTGTGAGGTATGTGTTTATTAGGGTGTTTATTTCTTGGCGCAGAAGCTGGTTGGACATTGCGCTGGAGAAGTGGCGATGATGGATGGTGTAATATCCTCCCAGTTTCTGGCTTCAAGCGTGTGTGTGTGTGTGTGTGTGTGTGTGTGTGTGTGAGGGCTCCAAACATATATCACACTGTAGGGACCAGTATCTATGTACAGACTGACATTTTGTGGACTTATTTCCATGTGGTAAATGTTTTAAATAGTGTCTTAGGGTAAGGGTTTGGGGTTAGGTTTGGCATTAGGATAGTATTAGGTAAGGAATTAGGATAGTATTAGGTAAGGTATTTAGGAAATAGAGCCTGTGTAATGTCCTCTGAACCCTTTGGAAACAAGTGTGTTCATGGGGATAAAGCTGAGCTTATTCTACAGAGTGCTGGAGCACAGTGGCTCTCTGTTATTAATGATTAAGTCTCACAAGAAATAAAAGAGTCCAGAGACAGAGAGAAAACTGTATACAAACCAGTGACATTTTCCCAGGCCAGGAAAGGACCAACACTGAATTTAACTACAGCACTATTTAAGGTGGAAATTCCTCATTTACATTGATATTTTAAAAAATTAGTATAAAGGACTATCAAAGTATAACCATTATCATATAAACAGAAATCAAGACACATCCAGATATAGTGACCAAGGTTTAGGAATTTGTTTTTTTTATCAAAAGATTCCAGCGCCTTATATTTAAATGTCTCCATACCAAAAGATAAATGTGTCACATCATTATTTTTCACATATTTCCACAGAACCTAGAATTTTTCTCATTACATCCAAATAACATGAAATGTAAAATATGTCATACATATTTTCAGGTCCCACTTAAACATTGAAGAAGCAGCAAAATATGGCATTTAAGGTTGAATGGAAATTGTGCTTAAAGAATGATGCAGAAAACATGCAGCTTCTCATATGCACACATAGCAGCTATATACAGCAGCAGTTAAGGTGGCATGAAAAATTGGAAAAAGATGCTGACATCTAAGAAGCTAATTTCCATTAAATGTGGAAAGGGAAATTACTATAACCAGCTTTCTCTGAGCGCTGAAATTGATATTAATGATATATTGATACTGGATTTAAACAATTATGTATATACACAGGTTTGGAATATAAATAAGTAATAGCACTTAGCATGCTAAGTTAACACTAAAAGTCCACCAAAATGTGAGAATTTAATTTGGAAATGTGTAACATTCTCAGAAGGACAATTTAAATGTGTGCTCAGTCGCTGTAAACAGATCTGTTCATCGCTGTGTGAGATGTTATTCAGAACAGTGCATTACAGACACACATATGCACATGCACACACACACAAACAAACACATACATGCAGGGACACAGCACTGTGCTCACTCTCTTATGTAAAAGTAATTATCCTGTCACTTCCTGAAAGAAAAGCGCATTAAATACAACAAAGCGTCCTTTCAGCAGCTCAACAATGAACTTTCCTCCTGAGTGTGTGTGTGTGTGTGTGTGTTTTAATATGTGTATGGATTTCATTACCTGCCCACTTCAACTGAACCATGGGGCATTAGCAAAGATTTGAGTGTATGTGTATTTATGTGTTAGTTTTTGTATATTGTGAGGACAACACTCATGTTCTCATGTTCTGGCTGCAGGTTTAGCAGGTTCTGATGAAGTACAGTCTAGATCTATGTGAATGCTCTGCTTGTTTCTGCTGATCTGAGCTGGATAAGACTGGTTTGAGGCTTGCGAATTTGGCCACCCTTTGTGTGTTTTATTTTTTCCTTTTGGCCTTTTGGTTGAGCTGTATAAAAGGATCCATGATGATATACATTGTCCTAGAGGAGTACACACATTTTGCAATCTCAATACAATACAGATACAATAGAATTTGTCATGTTTTATGATATTAACAAACACACACACACACACACACACACACACAAACACACACACACACACACATACACACACACACACACACACACACACATATCTATATCTATCTATCTATCTATCTATCTATCTATATATATATATATATATAATTATTAAATTATAAATGTATTTTGCCAATCTTGACATCTATGTTTTTTAAGAGCATCTCTATATATTTATGACATAATCACTGTGAAAAGAATACAAACCCAATGTCCTGATCTCATCCTGCTGTTTCTGATAAAGTGGCCAGTGAGCATCAATAGAGGGGGAAGAGGGTGTTTCTGATAAAGTGGCCTGAGTTTATCTACTCTCTTCACTGTGACTGCAGACTCTTGAGAGTCTTTTGTGTAAAGCCAGTCATCGTTACCTCCTGTGCTGCTCTGGAGGTGGGTAATAGGTCTCTGGGGATGCTGGGACTCTGGGGATGTCTTTTTCTCTCTTTTAGAAAAGAAAACATTTGTTTGAGATTTTCTGAGCTCCGCTGGGTTCTTTGTTTTCACACCACACACATAAGCGTTCAAACGCCATGAAGTTATGGCTCTAAACTACTGTCTCAGGAAACAGAAGGGTTCCTTTACAAATTGTTTGTGAAAAGCTTGTCTTGGGTGCCATGGCTTTAACAGAGCTAAGATTGAAAAAACTAATAACCTGCCTAGTTAATATAGGATAATTTTCTCACAAACAGCATAGGATATGTTAGTGTACCTGATGGATGAGACACTGAACACATCCCGTTTTAATGCTAGCTTCAATAACTGCAACTGTGACTTCAAGGGTAAGAAACCCACCCTGAAAAGGACTGAGCTAAACGGGGGTTTTTAGGGCATAGAAACTGTATTTAGAGGTCAGGGACATCACTGCAGTGTTTGCAGGACTTTAGTGCAATGTCAATTTCCCATTGGACCAAAGGGTCAGGAGGCCAAGCCTTTGTGCAGTAAGCTTTTCACTACTATCGCTCTCTAAGGGTCTCGGAGACATTCCAGTTCAGCACTGGGTAGTGATCTGGTGAGGTCCAGGAATGTCATCTGTTCCCAAATGACAGACACATTTTGAAAGTAAACATCAGGTTTTGTACATCCAGCATTTCCAGGGAGTTTTTTTTTTTTTTGCAGTGACCATCCCCTTAATGTGTATATGAAACCTCATAGTATTGAGTGACTGCAGTAACTCTGGGCGAATCTCATAAGACACAAGCACCCAAAAACTACTCCACATTATGTCTTGACAAGACTTAACAACATATGTAACAATAATGTAATAATAAATAGTCATTAATATGTATTTAATGACAGGTATAATATTAGTAAGCAAATTATAACACTTATTTTGCATTGTTAAATTTAACAACAGCAACACAGTATGCTGTTCTTGTGAAAATTAATTTAGTAAACAGTAATAAACAGTTATTAATGTGTAACTAATGACTGTATTATTGAAGTTTTAATGGCCACATTATAACACCACCTAAGTTATTCTAAGGGATTAATTTGCCTTACAACAACCTGCTAGGTCAAAAGTTACCTCAGAAAGGTCTGAAATATTATTATATATGTCTGTAATAATACACTAATATAGTATTTCTGTGAGAGTCGGACATCTGGTTACATTGACTCCCGCTGTGAGTGAAAACCCCAGCAACCTCAGTGATTTTATTTAACCATGAAATTCAGAACATTTAATGCTTCTTTAAAAAGAGTCTCCATTTCTCAGCTTACTCCCAAATATTCCTTATCACATAATTGTATCTGAAATCCCAAGGCTTATCATACGGCTCATTTTTTTTCAGAGCCTATATGCGAGCTTTGACTGCATCTCGGCTGCCGTCCTCACTTTATTAAAATGGACCGGTGATCAATAAATCAATCATCATTACATTTCCCTGCTCACAACACTCCCGGCAAGGACATTCTGAAGAGTAGAGGTATCTGCATCTATCCAGAGAGGACTTTTATTGTAAAAAGCCTTTGAAAACTTCTTAAATAGACTCTGACTGTGTTTGCGAATGGATGCTTTAATATCTGCCCTGTGGTGGTCCTCTGGTGGTGTTAAACTTTGAAAAACAGGGTGAAAGGGGCCTAAAAAATCATGCATTGCCACAGTGGAATTACTATCTACTGTTCAGAAGTTGTTTGACAGTCTACTGACAGGTGGAAGTGGAGTGTGTGTGAGAGAGTGATTGACTTGTGTGAGTGAGTGACTTGTTGAGTGTGTGAAACTGTCCACACTCTGTGTGTGTGTGTGTGTGTGTGTGTGTGTGTATGTGTGTGTGTGTGTGTATGTGAGTGACAGGGTGAATGTGTGAAACTGTCCACAGTCTGTGTGTGTGTGTGTGTTTGTGTTTGTGTTTGTGTGTGTGTGTGTGTGTGTGTGTGTGTGTGTGTGTGTGTGTGTGCATGTGAGTGAATGACTGGTGGAGTGTGTGAGTGACTGGTGAATGTGTGAAAATGTCCACAGGTGTGAGTGATTGTGTGAGTGTGCAAAACTCTTTTATCCTGTGGAGGCGGATCCCGGATCATTATCTTGAACCCTATCTCAGAAAAAGCCAATGAGAATCCATTCGTCTCCGAGGTGTATTGACCGATCCTCCCCTTGCCCCCACCACTGTGCAATCACACGAATGTTGTTCAGTTTGAATGTTATCTCTTAATTGCGTTTCTCTCGTCTCCCTGACAGACTTTACCACTTCGCATCACGGACCGCGTCAATCTCAGTAACCCACGGCAACAGGGAGGTTTGTCAATCACGTCGGCTCTTATCTAGCTCCATTCACACTCCAAACACAAACTCTTCTGGTTCCTGTGCAGTTTGTGGAGCCTGAAGCTGTGGAGATTATGCTCCATGGAATGGGTCCCCCACATCAGGAAGACTGTGTTTAGAATAGGTTCAGTACAGGTGCCTTTAGGCCACTAGGAGTCAGTATAATAGCTGAAAAAAAATCATTGCACCTCATTGCTAATGAGTGGGTAATAAATTGGGCATTTGTGGAAGACAATTATTTATGTAATTTCACTTCCGTCATGGCCCTGAATATACTGTTAAGGTGCTCATTTAAGGTGGAATTCATTACCATTTTCTCAATAGGTTGTGTCTGTGAAGCTTATGAGGTGCCATAAAATGGCTTATGGATTTTTACTCCTGTGCTTTCATGTGAAAGTCTCCTTGGCATGTGTGTGTGTGTGTGTGTGTGTGTGTGTGTGTGTGTGAGAGAGAGAGAGAGAGAGAGAGAGAAGGAGGGAACGAGCATCCATCTCAGCTTACTTCTCTCCATATCTCGTCCGAGTCAAGCTCTTATCTGCTGTGCTGCCTTTGATCCTCTGTGTGTGTGCTAATGTGTGTGTGTGTGTTTGTGTGTGTGTGAAGGTCATGTCTAAAAGCTTTCCCGAGTTTTGATAAGGTGCATGCCACGCTGTCTGCATCGTGCACCCATACGTTCCAAAGCTCTTTTCCCGGCTGCACCTCTCCAATAACTCACTCTACAAGTGCATGCGCCTAATCAAGCAGCTTCTGAAAAAGAACTAGAATCACACAAGACCCTGGTCAACTCATAGCCGTCCACGTCAGTACACACCTCTCAAACCTTACATCTTTGAGAGAATCTCATTTTAGACTTGGAAGCCTCCAGAGCTGCTGGTGTGCATATGTCCACTGGGAGAAAAAGAAGAGGTAGAGAGTCCTTTCACAACCGGAGGAACATTTAGGCATCAACACTCTTTAAAAATGAACTTTTTTGTGTGTGTAATGCTATATGTACACCCATTTTACCCTCCCTGGATCAGGGCCTTGTTGTGGCGGAAGGGCTTGTGTGGTCTCATGACCTAGAAAGCTATGTCGTTGGGAGCTGCTAGTTCCCAGTAGGGTCTCCCAGAGGTGGTGCATGAGGTTGAGCGATATCGTTGGGCTCACCTCTACACACTGTGTGGACTCTGGAACCAAACTCCTCGATAGGGGTTTGTCTCTCTCCTACTCAGGAGTTGCACAGGGTAAGAGGCACCAGGCGGGTGTGGGGATACTCACAGGTCCCCAGCTGGTGGCTGTATAGCTGGAGTTTGTCCCAGTAAACGAGAGGTTCGCCTCCATGCAGCTCTGGCTTGCAGAGAAGAAAATTTGATTGTTGTGTGAGTGTATTAGCTCGGAGTATTCAGTCTTCTTGGAGGTAGTGAGTGGAGTTCTAGAGAGGATTCCATGCACTGACATGTTTTGCTGGGGGACTTCAATGCTCATGTGGGCAATGACTGGGAAACCTGTAGAGGAACGGCCTGCCTGATCTGAATCTGAGTGGTGTGATGTTGTTGGACTACTGTGCTAGTCATGGTTTTCATAATGAACATCATGTTCAAACATAAGATTGCTCATAAATGTACTTGGTACCAGAGATCCCTGGGCCAAAGATCATTGATCGACTTTGTGGTTGTGTCTTCTGATCTGAGGCCATATGTTTTGGACACTCTGGTGGTGAGTTAGATCCAATGGCTGGGAAAGCTGCCGGAAAGACCTGGTAGGCCCAAACCTATAGTGATGGTGTGCTGGGTAAAGCTGGCAGAGGACTTTGTCCAGATGGATTTCAACTCTCACCTCCAAGAGAACTTCTCACATTTTCTGGAGGAGGTAGGGGGAATACAGTCTGAATGGACCCTGTTCCAGACTTCCATTGTGGAAGCAGCTGCATGTAGCTGTGGTCAAAAGCTTGATGATGCCAGTTATGGCATAAACCTAAGAACCCATTGGTGGACACCAGGGGTGAGAGAAGCTCTCAAGCAAAAGATGGAGGCTTTTCAGGCTTCACTGGCTTGGGGAACTAAAGATTCTGCGGGTGTGTACCGGCAGGCTAAAAAGGCTGCAGCTGTGGCAGTTGCTGAAGCAAAATCCAGAGCATGGGAGGAGTTTGGAGAGGCCATGGAGAATGACTTCCCGGCAGCCTCAAAGAGGTTCTGGAAAACACTCCGACAGCTCAGGAGGAGGAGGGGGACACTGTCCAAGCTGTGCTCAGTAAGGATGGTGAAACTCTAAACTTGACTGAGCGTATTGTTGGGTGTTGGAAGGAGCACTTTGAGGAACTCCTTAACCCCAGACGACATGCCTCCTGTGCAGGAGGTAGGGCCAGAAGTGTCTGGGGTGTTAGACTCCATTTCCTTAGCAAAAAAGTGGTAAAGCTCCTGGAGTGGATTTGCCCAGAGTTACTGAAGGCACTCGATACTGTGGGGATGTCTTGGATGACACGCCTCTACAATATTGCATGGACCTCGGGAATGGTGCCTTTGGATTGGCAAACAGGTGTGGTGGTTCAAATTATGGCATCACACTTCTCAGCCTCCCTGCGAAAGTCTATGCCAAGGTGCTGGAAAGGAGAATCCATCCAATAGTCCAACCTAGGATTTTGGAGGAACAATGCAGATTTTGTCCTGGCCGTGAAACTTTGGACCAACTATTTACTTTTTTACAGATGATTGAGGGGGCCTGGGAATTTGCTACTCCACTCTACACATGCTTTGTGGATTTGAAGAAGGCACATGACCGTGTTCCCTGAGAGATTCCGTGGGTGACGATGTTCTTCTGACTTCTTCACATTCACTTAAGCAGTTTGCAGCAGAGTGTGAAGCGGTCGGTATGCGGATCAGCACCTCCAAGTCTGAGGCCATGGTTATCTCCCGATAAAAGATGGCATGTTCCCTTCAGGTAGGGGGTAAGAACCTACCCCAAGTGAAGGAGTTCAAGTATCTTGGGTCCTTGTTCACGAGTGATGGAAATAGGGATAGTGAGATTGACCATAGGTTAGGTGCAGCATCTGCAGTAATGCGTTCACTTTACCAGACCATCGTGGTGATAAGATAGCTGAGCCATAAAGCAAAGCTCTCAATTTACCGGTCAGTCTACGTACCCGCTCTCACCTATGGTCATGAGCTCTGGGTAATAGAGGCATTATATCTCCCAGTTGGCCTTGGGACACCTGGGGATCCCTAGTGTGTCCCCTGGAGACAGAGAGCCCTGGGCTTATTTGCTCTTTTGCAATATAAGACACACTTAAATAAAAACATCTATGTGTTAGCATTATAAATTATATACTTTTAATTATTATATTTGCCATGTAAGATGATAAACAAGACAGGTATGGGAGAAAATGGCAGTTTTTTGGGTGGAATTCTAAATGAATATAATAAAACAATTAAAAATGTGTATCATTATTTGCATTTTGATATGCTGTTAATTTGATATGCTGGTAATGTGTTTCCTCCAAGTGCTCTGGTTTCCTCCCACAGTCCAAAAACATATGTTGGTAGGTGGATTGGCAATTCAAAAGTGTCCGTAGGTGTGAGTGTGTGAGTGAATGTGTTAGTGTGTGTTGCCCTGTGAAGGACTGGCGCCCCCTCCAGGGTGTATTCCCACCTTGCGCCCAATGATTCCAGGTAGGCTATGGATCCACCACAAGCATGAACTGGATATATTTCATCAACAGATAATGAATGAATGAGTTTCTTTTAACAGTATGTGCAAAATGCTTGATGTTTGTACCTCACCAGAAAAGCTGCTGCTGATATTTCTTCGACCAGTGAAATCCCAGGGATATAGGGCACTATTCATCGTTGGTGAGTTCGTCCACCGACAGTTTCTCATCATGATCTATAGTGTTTTATACCTAATGTAATTCCAGGAATGACACTGAAGCTTTGTTTGATCATGAAGCTCTACCATTTCCTACTAAAACCCATCTTAAGAACATCACAGCGTGAGCAATGTGGAGTAAGACCACAGAGTTAAACACATCTAAAACAATGTTGTGTTGATGTTGGCTTATCTCGCTGTGTTGCTGTCCCACTGGTTCTAAAGCTTCTCGTGGGCTGACATGGACAACTGTCCAGGCCATAAATGCCTCGTAAAGACATAAAATCTCACCATGGGAGGTTCCTTCATGGCTGGGCATGAAAAACAACAGCAACAAAAAAATTGAGCTGCAAGCGGCAACCTGAGGGTTCAAGCACATGTCAGCACAATCACATCATTAGCAGTTTGGGCCAACTAGGCCTTAAATTGCTCCATAAGGAATTATTCATTACTTTTACTGCTGGAAAAAAAAGTGTATAAGTAATCCAGTCAAAATGTACTCCTGTTTGTCAAATTTGTAATAATAATAAAGAATTCAACTGAAGACATTTCTAATGGGGCACTTCACCAATTTAATCAGTGGGTGGAGTTGAACCTAGGTCGTAAATTAAAGTCAATGACTAACAGGTTGCTCAACTTGTGTCACAAAGCTTTTTGTGCTTTTTTATACCATTTGAATTCAGCTCAATATGCAATCAAACATGAAACACACCAAACGGATTCCAACACAGGCCTTCTGTTTTCAAGGTCAATCACTAACTGCATGCGCCACACAATTCCTTAACTTTTTCTTACGCTTTTTTAAACTCGTGATTTATTGATCCAGATTTGCAATAATACTATGAATATTAAAAGACTTCTTTTTTAGTTTAACACACTTTTTTAACAGCCTCTGTATAAAAAGTTGCCAAGGCATTCATGATTACTTTGTTTTTCTTGAGCATGGGGTTTGAATCCTGAACCTAGAAGGCAGTAGCTTTCGTGCTCTGCCACAAGTGATCTCTTGAAATGGTGAAGTAATATGTAATCAAGCCCCAGGCTTACAAGTATTTCAAAAACTTTTCATTTTTAGCATTATAACAAAATGAAAATATTTTTAATGTTGACATTGGGGGAAAATTATTTACATGTGATCACAATTAGAAAATCCATAATAAAATTATGGTACCAGTTATTTAAAACTGAGAAATTATAATATTAATAAGATAAATCTGAACAAAAGCAATAGGGTTCTACACTTAAACACACAAAAGTCACAAAGGACAGATTCATTGGGCTGTTTGCATGCTTTAACAAAGGGGAGATTCATCTGATAGACAGAAATTATATGGTTTTAAATGGTGAACGTTACATACAATTATTTGATTTCACACAATTTCCACAAACCAAAATATATGCCATTGGTTAGCAAGATTGGCGGTTAGCAGTTTTCATCATACAGTGTATTATACCAGCTTCAATGTAGCTCCTGCTTCATGTTCTATAGCATACATTTGCATTTCTACACATTTTTCAGTGGTGGCTATGTCTATTTTATGTATTTTTCTATATGTATTTTAACTAAAGTTAGGCCTTCAGGGGAGGAACTGAATGAAAATTGAATGAAACCATATGATTGTAAAAGTGGAACATTCAGCGTCCAATATATTGTGACATCAGTGGCCATCTTCATTCATTCATTGATTTATTCATTCATTCATTCATTTGTTGTCTGTAACCGCTTATGCAATTCTGAGTCGTGGTGGGTCTGGAGCCTACCTGGAATCACTGAGTGCAGGGCTGGAATACACACTGTAGGTGTTGCTAGTCCTTCACAGGGCGACACTTTTGAGTAGCTAATCCACCTACAAAAGTGTGCTTTTCTTGGACTATGGGAGGATCCAACATGCGGCCCGTGGCCATCTTCATACTGAATACTGAATCTACAAGAAAGTAGGAAGTAGGAAGGAAATTTAAAAAAAAATAAAAAACAGAATTTTTGACATGATAACTCTCTTGAATCTTTGTTCAACAACAAAAACACATACACAATATTTGAACAATTCAAATCAAATAAAAAAAGGCAAAATAAAAGTGTTGGGTTAATAGAAAATTCATGATCTAGTTACATTTTTGAAACAATCCACTATAAGAAGATTATAAACAATATATATAAAATTTAGCCAACAAGTAGGTCATTCATTATCTACTGTCCATAAAACTGTGGTGAATTCAGGTACTCTGTAGAAATTGAGGTCTGTGTGGAGCAAAACAGGGCACTATTACCGAATGTGTCTGACCTCCCAGCTAAGGGTCTGCGTGCCAACCCGCCCCCAGCTTTTATGTGGTGTACATGTGATTGGTTGTTTCACAAATATTTAGAACAAGTTTAATTCATTGTTAATTAATGTGAAAGGTAATTTTTGCATGATTAATATATATTTAGACAATAATAGTGTTTTTATTTATTTGCAGGATTCTTCTATATGTTTATGTTGACTTGCATCTGTCTACACTGCCTTGGTTAACTGCCTGCTTCCGTGAATGACTATTAAAAGTAGTCCAGCACTGCAAGATATTGTGAAGGGACCCGTGAGTGTGCAGACCTCTACTCCCAATCCACGATTGCATGAGAAACCATCACTGGGATAAGTATGGTCACATGGGCTTTAGAAAACCACTGTCACCATTATCAATGCCCTACATTAACTTAATTTAGAAACACTGCTAAGTTCTCAGAACCAGAGCACATTATGGTCTGAAAGAAAGTGTACACAAGTGCTGCGGTCAGATGAGTCCATATTTCAGCTTGTTTTTAAGACAAACTTTTGTCAGTCTGTCATGTTATGGGGCAGGCTTCAGGGCCCACAGCCTGAGAGACCTGCATATGTGAGATTTATAGAGATTTTAGTGTGACACATGCTCCCAACAAGATGACATCTTTTCCTGGTAAGTTATTTCAGCAATTTAATTTAAGGAAATGTGATGTAACACTGGTTAACTTGTTCGCACTTTCACCAACAGAGTTTATGGATGAGCCAAGTATTTTACAGAATTAGCTTACGATTAAAGTTCAGCAGGGATTTGAGAGGTGCCTCTGCAGGCACTAAATACCACAAGGGTGTTTTACCTCATTTTTGGACAAAATAAAGACCTAGTTCTTGGAGTCATGGCTTACCACTATCTGTTTTAAAGGAAAGACACATAGCCAATTTGTTGTTAGTAGCTCTTTGGCTTCTTTTATTAGTAACGTTTAGGTTTTTCATGTTGTTGCAAAAGGTATGGCGGAAAATATCTTCAATCAGCCTATGTATTTGTCAGTGCTGTGATGATTGAACCAAGGCTATGAACTTTTAGTCACCATTAGCATACAACACTGTTTTGCCCCAGAGTGTGAAGATTATTCATAGCCACATGGTGTTTTGTATGTAAAGCAATCCCCCACACAGAGTGGAGAGTTTCTGTTCTTTATCAGACATTTCTCCTGCTGTCTATTTTTCTAGCTCTCATCTTCTATCTCTCACTCCCTCCCTCCCTCCTGCCCTCCTTCCTCTGTTTGAGTGGATTACAGTCAAGACTGAGGGTGGTCTGTGTGTGGGAGAAAACTCCACTGATTGAAGCCCAGGAGTGTCATTTGTTACAAGGCGATGTGTGTGAAGAGGGTTGGAAGAGTGTGTGTGTGAGTGTGTGTGCTGCCTGCTCTAATGGAAGCTTCCAGAAAGCTCAGAAGACATGGACATTGAAGCCCCCTTTCCAATGTCCGCACAAATAACACGCCTGGCAGGCAGGAAATAAAGGCATGCTTCAGTGGGAATGGCGTTCCCAATCAATGCCCGAGGATTTGCTCAACACTGATGAGCCACAAAATCTATATAAATTGACTTATGCGTCTTCTATGTTGTAAATAAACCAAAAGACTGTCGGCATTCAACTGTTACTAATACCACATCCCAGAAAACTGTCGAGGCGTTATCAAACTGAGCGATAGCAAAACTGCGCCCACTCCCCACCACACCACCTTCACTCATTTACAGACACTCTTTCCTTGGTTGCCTTGATATGTATATTCTCTAAAGTGAATAGTCCATCCACAGCAGCAGAAAGGCACATTACAGCATTGCCCTGAAGTAAGCTTTACCCATTTACCATATGTTCTACAAATTAGGTGGGGCCAAGGCAGGAGTGGATGATTGGCAATGCAAATAGGCACCATTTTGGTGTGATTAGCTAACAGATTAAAAACAACCATAAACAATAAGCCATCACCGTAAAAGATTTGTGCCATCCACTCCATTCACCAGATTGACCACACTCCAGGCCACCTTGCAGTTATGAACAAATTTCTGATAGGCTTAGTCTGTATTATATAAAAGCCTGCTTATACATGACTATAATTAGTGCTTCTTCCATTTTGGCTCTACGGTACTACTGTGCTCACTCTTTCAAATCACTGCAGTTTTATTTTCACTAAACTTGAATTTGGCCTACAATTACACTTAAATACCCACAAAATGCTGTTTCTGTGCCATGAGTACAGAGAGAGAGAAAACCTAGCATATTGGACCAAGACACTTGGGCTACGTAAACACATTAGACAGGTTTCAAACATGCAAACCAATTGTAGAGCAGCAATAGGTGAGTACAAATCGCCCTTTAAGACTGATGTATGCAAACGACCTGCATCAAAAAGCATGTCCTCTCATGTTCCTCATTACATCAATTTCATTTTAAAGTTATTATATCCAGCTGTGTGGTCCCCTCTGAAGGCTGCTATTAAACACATGCGTCCTGGAAGTCATAGAACAACATTTAAGAGTACTTAACCTGTAAAAATAATTTTAAATTTAATTCCAACACTTATATAACTCAGTAGAAACAACTCTTTACATTGTTTATGTGGGAATGTATTGGGCTACACTGCTGCTAATCATACTTGGTGGTCGTATGTACACATGGTCAATTGCTGTGACATCACAAACATGAAAATAAAACAAGCTGATTCCACTAATATTTTTTTTTTTAAAAATCCAAGTTTCCAAACATGGCATGTGCTTTTTGAGAACCTTTTAATTTTAACAGTGTTAAAATACTATGCCCTAAATAGAAAGAACAGTCCACTTTTCACAGTAAAAGTCCTTCAGCTAATGAAAATTCACCCACCATATCTGCACTTGTGTATTAAAACACAGATGGGCTTTGTTTGTTCTTAACTCCATTAAGGCTCTTGTGAACAAAGTGCAGACGAACAGAGAGGGATGCCGAAAGTGTTTTGGCGATTGATGATTAATCTGAGCTTTGATGTTCCGGTGGGCCCTCCCTGTCCCCTTCCTCCCACTCTCTGGAGTTGAAGTGCCTGTTTGGGGCAGGTAAATGATGGGCGTACCCTACTGTAAACACACATGAAAGAGTCTGGGACTCATCAAGGCAACCCATCATAGCCACTGCTGTTTATTCAACATGGGTGGTTACATGAGCTTGGTTTTAGCCCCCCTGAAACTTTTATTTGGGGGTGGGGTCTTTTATTTTTACCCTTCCGCTTCAGGTTGAAGTTAGGTCTCTCTTTGATCTTCAAGTGCTTGTGTCTAGGATATAGTAGTAGGTGTGTGTGCGCATGTGGTGTGCAAGGTAAATGCCACATTGTGGGGACCAAAATCTGTTTACACAATGAAATAATAGGAACATGTCTTCCTTATGGGGACCTAAGTCAAGTCCATGTAGCCTCTTAGGGAAAGAGTTAGGGTAAGGCTACAAGGTACATGGTGAGTATGTCTCAAATGAATGAATGTAAGTCACTGCAATGTCCTCACAATGGCTGGAAGCCCATGTGTGTGTGTATGTGTGTGAGGAAAAAAGCATAGCTTGTGTTCATCACGTCAAGGCTTTGCGATCACTTCAGAGGCACTGTGCTGAGATTTATTGTAGACAAAAAAGAAGGTGTCACAAACTGAGGCTTATTTTGACACAAAGATGAAGAAAAGCAGGATAAGAAAAGAAGAGAGGGAAGATTTTCATGGAGCTATAAACCTGCAGAAAATGTCACTGCCACAGCTCCAAAACCAGCGTCTCTGGGTCCAGGGTTTGATCCTGTTCTCTGGTGTTAGTGATTGGGTGAAGTCCTACCCATTGGGAACGCACTGGCTGAAGCCTGCCTAGACACCTGGCTGCCCTAAAGGTGGTGTAAATGCCTAAGAGGTTTGTGTTGGTTTGCTATAGGGCATAAGAAACAAAGCTCAAGTTCTTCACATCTAAACTCAATATCCATCCAGGTAATGTTTATGAGTGACTCTCATTGTGGAGTTAAGTGCTTTTCAGCTTCTGAGTCACTTGATTCAGTGAGTGAGTGAGTGTGTGTGGTGGTGGCGCTAGGGGTAGGTAGGTGTGGAAAGATATAGCCCCAGATGGTATGTCAGTATGACCCTACTGGGTCAGTGAGCTCTAGAAAATGAAGGCATCGCTGCAGGAGTGGGGGACACTGCGGTGGAAAGCTGACAGCAGCAGGAAAAAAAGGACTTTGCTCAGACTTTGCAGTGTTGGACATGTCTACAATGAGAAATGGAGATAAAAATAAATGGGTGGTGCATATTTAAATGACCATCAGTGTTTCTGATAAAGTGGCCAGTGAGTGTCAGTAGAAGTGGGTGATGGGGGGGGGGGCATTCTGATCAAGTGGTCAGTGAGTTTCAATAGATAGTTGGGGGGTGTTTCTAATCAAGTGGCCCGTGAGTGTTGGTAGATGGGGGATGTTTCTGATAAAGTGGCCAACAGAGGTTTCTAGGAGATAGGTTTATGTCCCATTAGATGTATGAAAAACAGGTCAATGAATCCCTGAGCATGCACATCCTGTCACTTTAGTCCATTCCACCAGGTCAATAAAATATACATCAGTTATGAGTCAGGACATGACCCCAAATTCTGGATCCAGGTTTGAAAATCTGTTCCTGACAATGATTTATTCTAACAGATCTTGGACCAACTGGGATTAGTTATCGTTACCTCTACTTGCATCAGGGAGGACACTTGACCTGTACTGGTGGAAGTTTCTCTCTAGTCACATTCAGCTAAAATCTCTCTACCACACTCACTCTGTCCTCTAACTAGAACCATGTGATACTCCCTCTTATTCTTTCTTTCTCATATCATGTCTACACTTACCCTCAACTACTGTATTCTCTCTCTGTATCTGGTCTCTGAGTAGCCACAACACACACAGTGTCCACACACTGAACACACACACACATGCTCCTATGTAATGAATCAAAAACAGCTGAAAATAGTATAAAACACAGTACTAAAAATGTACGCTTTCAGGGAGAGCCTATGAAACATTTGATTTCAGCTGGAAGACCACTGGGATGAGCATCTCTGAAATGTTTCTCTTTTTCCACTCCTTTCCCCCATTTCTCATTTCTGCCTCCCTATTGACCGATGTGGGCCGGCTTCATTTGCATAGTAATGATTAGACCGTATGCATGCAAACTCGCAACTTTAAAAATGTTTAATGGCCTCATTTTTATTCATGGAATCCTCAGAGAAGTTGTGAGGCTGTCGGATTGGGAATCCCAACGTTAGGAAATAGCCTCGCTAATGGGAACGCGCTGCGGCTTCATGCACCATGGCCGGCACAGGGCTGGACAGAGCGCGCGTATAGATACAGGTTTATTTATTTGCCTTTATGATAGATGGTCCTCTGTGCTGTGGTAACAGACTTTGGCACTTCTTGGGAGACTTTTCACAATGTTAGAATATTGCTGTGAGGCTTTGATGACAGCCATAATTTTAGTGAAGCTGGATGATTAACCTCGGAAAGGTGTAGAATGGAGGTCCATCAATGTAAAGACCAACACTATATCGGCAATGGTCAATGCACCTGATTGAACAGGTATAGTGTCATACTAGTTGGCTATTGTAAAATCCCAGTCTGGTACCTGGATCAAAGATCTCGATTTGAGGACCCCTGGTCAATCCCCTTCCAGCTGAGAATTAGCATTTAGCATAGGGAGCTATCAGCAGGCAACCACTATTTATGACTACACCAAGACGATGTAATTCTTACCACATGCAGTGGCTCAGATATTAAAAGCAGGCAATGGTTTAAGGGTTACATTGCAGAGAGATTTCTGTTTACACATCCAGTCGACTAACAGCCCGCCCTCCTGTCTGCACACTCGCTTGCTCGCTCGCTCTCTAAAGGCTCTGAACGCGCCGCTTGGTAGGGGATCGTGTCTCTTAATTATCATTTTCATTTCATTTTCAACAGCTACATTTCAGCTCTTATTCATGAGGCTGGGATTTGCAAGCATCTTCATCTGTATGTGTAAAGCTTCACAGATCTCCCCCCTACCCACCCACCCACACTTGGGACTGCTGATGCAAGATCGTTGCTGATGTTGGATCAGCTTTTTCAGCTCTTCTCCCCCTCCTATTAGAGCCTAATGAATATCATTACCCAGGGGATGGGTGGAGCGTCTGATCCCAGTTCAGCTGCTTTGCACTCAGGCAACTTCAAGGGACCCAGATGTGCCCAGGGATCTTTGTTGGGAGACTTTCAGGGGTCTAAACACATCTGGATATATGTACCTTATCAAGGATGTGCGGTAGGGAGGACTGTGGAGCCTTTAAAGAGGCTGAGATTACTGACCTTAAAATCAGTCGACAGGTGTTTTTGCGCGGCAGGCCTCACACCAAATCCTGGTATCCTGGTCAGTTTCAAGGTGGTGGAAGCAAGGACTTCTCAACTTGGCTTCTGATATTACAGTGTAAAATTATAGGTAAGGCTTTCACAGAATATGGAACTCAAAATAACCATTGCAAGACCCTTTGGCATACCAAAAGGGTGCCAACCTACTTGGGGTTCCCTCAAGAACCTTTCAGATGTGTTCCTTCAGCTGAACCTTTAAATGAATCATGCCTTAAGGAGCCAAATTTGTTTGTTATGCCTATAACAGATTAGCTCCACCTCATCTTGCAGAAGTTATGTGGAGTATTATTACTGCAGAGGTTTTCAAGCATATTCACTCTGTGTCTATGAAGCTACACTTGTAGCACATGCAGAATAAAGGCTGTCATTGTTTTATCACAGAGGAGAAAGATTTTCATGCAGTGTTTCCTGAAGGCTCAAAAGTCAAACAATTTGAACCTTGGTGTTCCTCCTTGCCCTACAGGGACTGAAACTGCTTTGGATTTCCTGAAATCTGCATGCTCTGATGTACAGTAGATGGTGAATATCCACAAACTACAGATTCTTGCCTGACTTTTCTGGAAATGGTTTTTGTAAACTAATATTAAGAGGCATAGTCTTTTCAATTGTACACAATGAATTGTCGGATGATGGTAATGGAATTAGGACTGTTTCCTAGATAAAATCAACTGTACATCAGCTTCAAAATGAACAATAAGATATAATATAGAAGAAAAACAGAATATATGCCCTTTAATAGCTGCAGACACTTAGTCCTCGCTGCCATCACATTTGAATTTCACGTATGGTGAGTACTAATGGGGACAGGGAGCACCAGCATAACTGAGGAAATAAAGCTTTGATAATGCCAGTGTCCTCATCACGAGAGACAGGAGAGGTTACAGTGGCCATAAAACCCCTGAAAGGAATGCAGGACGCTGGAGGACATTGAAAGAGGAGGCTGAGATGAGATGCTTTCAGACTGATTTATGATTAAAGCTTGGGAAAGGCCTCTCTCGCCTCCCAGACCCTTCTGTCTCCCCCCACCCTTCTCTCTCTCTCTGTCTGGCTGGACTTCATATGCAATTGACTGTCCTGTCTATTCAAGGAGATAATTGAGGTTAAACACCATTGACATGACGATAACTGATCAGAGTCAGACTTCCAGTCCTGACTAAAGGATTCAAAGCTTGTCTTTTAATAACCTACAGCACTGTGCAAAAGACAGAGACCACCCTTCATTCATTTCTTTTCTGGGTGTGTTTGGCATCAAATTCCCTTAAGTATCAAAAATAAAAATACCATGATTTATTATAAGGCTAACATAATTATTATTTTGTAATAAGACGTGATTAATCAGTGCATTGTAGGTGAAAAATGTCTAGTGTCACTCCTGGCTCATCAGCCTTTTAATAGAAAATCATTAATTAGTTTGACTTTGATGTCTGTTATAGTTATCATAAGCACAAAGTACAGAAGTACAGAAGACAAACCATTTCCATTAACCAAGTGACTATAAAACAATGTTTTATGAACAAACAAATTTTTGATTTTAAAGTTTTATTTGTAACTTAGTTACAAGTGTAAGTTGAATAAAAACTTGCTTTAAACACAAGTTAAACAAATGAGTGTGCACTGTATCCTGATTCGTGGGATTGCTTCCCTGGTCTTTCACTTTTACCTTGTTAAAGGTGCTGGTGTACACAGTCTCGCCTAATACTTCTGTCAGAAAGAATGCAGCAATCCAGAGCTTTGAGTCCCCTTTAAATTATTACTTATTAAATTAGTACCTTTTTCAACAAGTAACCTAAATGAAACAAATTGTAACACAACAGGTGGCAGCAGAGACAAAAGCTGTCAACATTAACTACATTTTTCATTACATGAAAGTGACAAAGAGATTTGAGGGAAGTTAAACAATAAAACATGGTCATAAAAGTTAATTAAATAGTTAGCAGAAACAGCCAAATATTAAATACAATGAATGATGATATATCTACTGATCTATAAACTGTGTAATATGAATGGTAAAGTTGAGCTCTCAGTAACGCTGCACTGCTGACTCAGCCGAGTATTAAACAGTGGAGGTTGTTTTGTTAATTCATAATGGTGCTAATATTTTAATTCAATAGATGTAATAATAATGTATTCAAATAATGCATGAACATTCCGCAGGAGATAAAAACTCTGGTTAAAGGCAAAGAAAAAAAAAAACCTGTCTCATTTGCACACAGCATTTGACTCACACTTGCTTGGGGCAGACAGAACTGTTTTTTTTTTTTTTTAAGTAACATGCCCCTATGTGCCCAGCAGATGGTGAAGAAAGTGTTTTGCTTTGTCGTCACTTTGCTGCAGTGTGAATGCAATGTTAGGAAGTGCAGTGTTGAGAGTTATGTGGAGCAGGGGGTTCTGTTACCCTTTCATGCACACATAAGCCAAAAAACATGATAGATGTTACATGCAGTGGAGTAAGATATTTGACTTTGAAATGCAGTGGAGTTAAAATTAAATGTCACCAAAAAAGAAAATACTATAGGAAACTACAGATACACACGCACAAACACACACACACACACACACAAAAAAACTTTGTTACTGCCCACTACTGCCTACCAACATGTATGTTTGGACTGTGGGAGTAAACAATGCAGGCACAGAGAGAACACCACTCACTGTCACTGTTTGAGATTATTCTGTACAATACAACTGACATCTGACACTAAATCTGGAGGGTTGTGGAAAAATACCCCTGCCAATTTCAAGTCTTCTAAAATGGAATAACTATATCAAATGCATATATTGGTCAAGCTGTAGTCTGAGGTCAAATAATAAAGTAGTCATCAGCTATGTTTCATACTGGACACATTCCTGCAAATCTAAGTTATTCCTTGTTCTCAGTTTCCTCACCACGTCGACATGTCTGATCTGTCTGCTGTTATCCATCCTCCTCGGTCGGACGTTCTAATCAATGTTCGCTAAACTGCTTCTTAACACACTTGAAAGCACTTTAATGTCCTTTTCTCTCGTGGGGGCCTCTGAGGAGCGGCCAGAGCTAAAAGCAGCCGCTGTTACACTCATCAAACGCTTCCTTAATTGGATTTTCTTTTAGAAGTACAAGTAGAAGCAGATGAAAAAAAGCATGAAACCCTCTGGTGTTGTCTGGAAGGTGGTTTTTGTGGACGGGGTGGGGGGGGAATCCTTTGTCTTTCTGTTTTCATGGAGGAAAAGATATAAAATTATCACAAATGCAGAGCCACTTAATCCCCCCACTTCTACAAAATTAGGTAAGAGACCATTGAGATTTGAGAAGAGTGGCTTTGGCCAGAAGTGGATAAACTCAGGGATTACTCAAGCAGAATCCTACAGATTTAAGTTCTCAGGACCATGAAGAGACTACATCAAAGCCGTCTTGACTTTTTGCACCAGGGGAGGATCAAATCAACACCAAATATATGGTACCTACTCATAACATTATTAATAATATATTTTTACATGCAAAAAAAATAGCAAGATATCTTTAAACCTCATCATACAAAGCTTTAACAAAGCATAATCTGGAAATTCATAAATGGTCTTGGACCAGGTGCTAAAGTCTTTTGTCTTATATATAAGACAAAATAAGACTCAAGTTAGGATTATGACATAATATTGGGATAAGTGCAGGAGGCATAGTATCAATCAAGGTAAAGGGCTAGTTGTTAGAACAAAGAATGGACTGGAACCAACAACAAGTATAGTGAAAGGAACCCGATCCAAACCAGGAATGGAGAGCAGCATCTGGAACAGCAGCAGAAACCGAGATGTCACCAGACCTTTGTTGGGGGGGGGGGTGGGGGGGGGGGGGGGAATGCTGGAGCAAGATTAGGGAAAGGACTGAAGTCAAAAGTCAAGTCAAGGACGGGATCTATGGCTATGCCTGGAGCAAGGAATAAGAAATCGCTGGAATGGGGAACTAGGTCAGTTTGGTGAGGGATGGGTCCAGTGGGATAACTGGAGAATCCACTGGCTTTTTTGTTCACTGACTGAGAAGCTCAGGAGAATATGGATTGATATATATTTCCACCAAGACATTTCTTAGAGGTCTGTTTTGCAGATCAAGAAAGAGTCATGCACCTCTTAAGCATACCCACACGATCATCCAGTGAAATGTAATACACCTACAGTTACCTTGGCTATTTTTCCGAGAGGTCATTTAGAGGATAAGTTAAGTCAACTGAGCAGGGGAAACGCAATCCCTCATAACAACTGGGACCCTATCATAGTTGTTGGCAAATAGGTGAGATACAAGAAACATTGATCAAGACATGATCAAGACAAGATCATTGATCAGACAAAGGCCCAAAAATCAAGATATGGCTCAATGCAGGAAGTTGTTTGTCAAAAGACATATTATGGGCCACAGCACAGGTAGGCAGCAAACAACAGGCAAATATAGGGTAAGTCATCCATAGAATATCACACCAGACTAGTCACTGGTTCACCACCAAAATCAGATTTTCTTATCAGTGGTGGTCCATTTCTGTTGATATTTGAGGTTGTGTATGTTGGCCAAACTGTGGAATATTATGTAAGCCATAGATATTCAAGCATGATTAGTTGGATCACATGTTGGGGGCAAGGAGAACATCAAATTGTGCACGACAAGAGTAAAGCAGAACAAGACTGGAAAATCAGTGGCCTACCTGCTGTTGCAGCACATTCAAAAGCCATAGCCATGACAATTATGTAAAGGAACAAACAGGGACCCGGAATTATTAGAGTGGAGGACAATTCTCAGCAAGTAGTGACACCGGAAAGTATCTGAATACAGAAGCAGAAGTAGGGAGACTGAACAACATCTTCAAGACTTTCTTATATTCAAGCTGTTTCCTTCAGCCTTTAACCAACCCTCTTGGGCTCCACAGCACAGTAAGACCCACACCTCCGTCGTTCTTCATCTACATCACCTGGAAGAAGATATTCCACTCATGGCAGCGAGAACACAATGGAACCGAATGGTTTGTAGAAATTACGAGCTTTGCCTCTGGCTCTATGGGCCTCTTCGAAACCATGCTCGTCGAAGTCTGTCTCGTGACATTTGGCTGAAATATCACAAAATGTCAGCGGCGTGATAGAGACACACAGGAAACAGTCGGGCCAGGGCTCTAAACACAAAGACCACCCTGCCAATGATCATACTCACAATACACACAGACTCAATCAAATGAATTAAACAGAAAGGGGCTTGCTTCTGTGTCATGGATAGTGCTTGTTTATATCTACTTTTATATTGTTCTTTACATTCCTATAACTTACATAGGTTGTCCTTCAGTTTCACACACACACACACACACACACACACACACACACACACATATATATATATATATATATATATATATATATATATATATATATATATATATATATCAGAGGCGATTGCTCTAAGACTGCAAGGGAAGCTCAGCTTCCCCTAAAATGTCAAAAAATAAGTGATCAAATATATACTGTTGTGTGTACATGTCATTGAATAAATATGCACTACAATGCGCTCAACTTTTATTTAGAATCAGCTTCTTATCACTGGTAAAGACGCGGCTTTCCTCTCAATCATTCCCGCAGTGCATTAAACAGTGAGGACATTGAGCGTCCACAGAGTTCAATAGCGAAGCAGCGAAACGAGACGAGTGATTGGATAAATGCGGGGCTTTGTCTCGCCCATCGGATGCTCAGCGTCTCTGGGGGTCTATGGGGCAGTGGGCTGGCCTTGGCTGGCCCGGACTCTCAGCTTCTGCATGATGATTGGATGATCTGTCTGAGGCTGAATCCCTTTTTGATTGACAGCGGAATGAGCGAATCAGCGATCCTTTGGTGTAAAGATTCGTGGGAGCATTAAATTTTCATTCTGTTCTGAGTTGAACCGGAGGTTTTCTTAAACCTCTTAGCGTTATTTTCTTTGTTAAAAATGACAAGCGACAAATCGAGCTTCTATTTCTGGTGGGTTTTTTTGTAGCTGCTTGTGTTTGGAGACTGACTTCTATCACTCTTTCTGACTTCTATCACAGTGTCCAGCGGGTGCTGCTGAGCCCCTCCACCGACACAAAGCACTCCCAGGCGACACACTTCACATGGGCCAAGGCCTTTAAAGCAGCCTAGCTCTGCTGGCCATTGAGAGGACACTTGTCAAGTCCCTGGAAAAGACGCCTTGTTGGTACGACAGGGTCACAGATCATTTTCTTGAAAAGGAACAGAGGGTAGAATTTACGTATAAATAAACCGACACTTTTTATGATGTAGGCCGAAATTAAGCTTCCCCTCCTCAGCATCCGCCACTGATATTCGAGATTGGATATAAGTCTAACAAACATTAAAATCAATATCTTTGCACTTTGATGTTTGTCACAAGTCAGTTATATCAATTACTTTGGAATTGCAATGTGGATCTAGAGGGATATATAGATATACCCAAGGATTTCACAAAGGAATTGTGTCACTATATTTCTTGGGATCTTGTATCACAAGTAAATGATCAGAAAGCTCTGCTTTTGCTATATGTTTGTGTATTTATATCGTATTACACTAATCCATCCATAATAGTGATTATATTACCTGTTATTATTTTAGTACATGTTATTAAAATTTAACTACACAGATATTATACTGTTTAATGTAGGATGACTAGTGTTCAGATCAGGTCATGGGGTTCTGGTGGAACTGCAGTTTCCATTGATTTTTCTCACTTTTACACAGGGCACACTGTCATTAGTACAGAAAGACATTACTGGAGAGAATGTAGTTCCTATAGATCCGGCCGATGGCGGGAAGTCCTAATGTGAGCCCCATTCCGAGGAATTCTGCATGGCTTATAGATCTCTGCTCAGCGGGTTCGTCTCTAATGCCCAGGAGGATTTCAAAGGGTTTTAAGCAGACAGCTCTCTCTTGGTTTTAACACAGTCCTCAGAAAGTTTGAAGTATCTTTCAGACAACACTTCACACCATCCACAAACGTACACACACACACACACGCACACACACACACACACACTAATGGCTTTGCACAGCTCCCTTCAAGAAGCAGCAGGTTATTGATCAAGCCGATGGCCACAGAACAACCGAATAAGACTGTAAAGTCCAGCAAAGACCAGTCAGTGAAGAATGAAAAAAAAAACAACAAAGAGTCAACGTTCAAAACTTGTTACAGAAATTCAGCCCCTAAAACTCTTCAGCTGCTAAAGGCAATTTATGAATTAGGGCATCACACACTGACACCTCAGGACAATGACCTGAGGAGAGAATCCAACCGAGCACCCAGTGACACCAACTTCGAACCATTTGATGTGTAGTGTGAACCTGGGCCTCCTTGATCTGTTAAGGTTCTAGACCCACTGCGACCCTGATAAGTATAAAAGAGTTACAGAAGATTAATTAACAGGTAAAGTAATTCAGAATGTTAACAAACAAAACAAAGGTGTGGATGCAACACAGACAAATAAACATGGAGTTTACAACACACTGCTTTGGGTGGCTTGTTTAAACTATAGAATGCCTGGAAGCTCCTATCAACAGCCTCAAGGAATCTGCTTTGTTCTGAGGCTAGTCCTGCTAAATCGACAAATGCCTCAGAGCACCAGTCTTTATCAGTGAGTGATGGGACAAAAGGGCATGGCCTTACAACCAATGGGATGTGCTCCACCATATTAAAAAGAGAAGAAGGAAAAAAAAGGAAGGACTATGAAAAAATTTTGCCAGCTAGTCTTGGACTAATACATGAAGTGGCATCACTTTAGAATAATGGCCAAGCTGTGTTTAAAACAGGTTTGCACATCATATTATAATAACTATGTATATTACTATGTTGTAACATTGCATATTAACAACAATGTAATAACTCAGAATATAGTTGTTACGGATTAGAGTAATGTGTTTATTTAGTGGGACGCCCCACCTCTGACTGACAAAACCCAATCAGCTCAAAGGAATTACCTTCTGTCAGTGTGGAGATATGTGCCAAAAAGTTTCATGCACCAAATGCCATAATCTGCATATAATCTATACAAAGTTGTGCACAAAGTTATACACACAAATACAGGGGAACAGGTTTTGGATGCCCACACACACATGCACAAAAACACACGGCCATTGGTAGCACCCAGGGAGCCTTTGGGGCTTAAGTGCACTTCTGCCATGGATGCTAAATCCCTCCATGATCCCTCCGCCCACATTTTTTTCTGCTGTTCCTGGGTGCTCAAGATTTGCCCTTCTGGTTTCAAGTCCACTTCTCTAATCCACAGCTGCCCACTAAATGCTACAAATTAGGAACATCACAGTGTTCGATTTGACTCTTGGTTCTAAAAGATGTGAGCCTGGTGTTGCATTAGTTGAAAATAAGTGCCCAGGGTGTGTGTGTTGCTTTCTGAATTACTCTTTAATTACAAGATATCCTTAAACACTTACTTAGGAACTGTGTAGATACTCATTAGCCTTGATTTCCAATATCTTCAGGAAGATCTACACTAAGTGTCGCTTCTACTGTGCTTGGTTTCCCTGGAAGCAAATCCAACCCCGTCCAACTAAATCCCTCATCAGATTCCAGAACATTATAATTTGCAAATTAAGAAAATGGGACCCAGAGTTGTTACTTTGGGATTTGTTTTAAGATGGTACAAAGTCAGGCATATTTCTCAGGACAATGAAGACAACTTCTCCTCTTCTATGCCCTGCTTTCCTTAAGCCTCAAGTTGTCAGGGTTTAGAGTCACTGACGAGAAAGTGTTTTTCTCAGGATTTTCCTCTCTGGTTTTTGACAGAAAGCGTCAATGTGGACAGCCAGCTCACTGTTAGCCAATGTAGCATAGCAACTTGCATGTTTTCAGACAGGTCTAAAAATCCAAGGGACTATTTCCTCATCCATTTCTATTTCTATTTCTAAGGTCTGGAGAATTCCCTACACAGCTTTAACCTTCACTTTAAACCATTTAATCCTTAAGTGATATTTACTGAACATGCAGTCATTTGACAGTGTGAGAGTTTGTGTATATGTGACCTCATTTTACAGAGTGATATTGTGCTTGGTGAATACACAGACACTGTATAAATGCTTATTTTAAAAGCGTATGCTTGTTTGTAAAATGTGATCAAACCTTTTTTAACAATTCAAGTGCTTAACTAACCGGTCATTTGTTACATACTGTATGACAATATATGACCCATTTCAAGAACAAGATGTTAAAATACTAGTTACAAAATAGTTTTTGTGATGTTTATGTGACATTGGGATTTTAAGCTATAAACATAATTACAAAACAAAGAAAGGAAAAAGGCAAGGAAAAAAAAAAATTCCATGTTTTTTTATAGTTCTCATAATTTGGCTATGGTGAACTAAGTCTGGGCTTGTATTAGTTTAACAAATATTTCAATTCCTTGGTTATTTCCTGTATTTTATTTCCTCCAGCCATTTATCTCCTTGCCAACCCTCCGCATACTTCCAACAAGCTCACGCCACTTCCACCCTTCTTGCTACATTTAGCTATTTTATTTTTTAAATGGTGAAGATATCTAAATAAATGCAACAATCGTCCCAACCCATTTTTCATTCTCACTTTTACCTTTGGAGCATGGAAATTCAGTATCAAATCTCAGTTTCTACTCTCTCAATCCTAAAAAAAAAAATTTCCAACAGAAATTGGTGGCATCATGTTCCGTGGTGCAAGCCAGCTTGGTCTTGGTTGCTACTGGGCATCCAACCTTCGATGAATCCTTTCACTTGTCTTGTGTGGCCGCTGCTACTCATTATGGGGCAGTCAAACATTGGGACTGTATTGTGGGAATACACTGGAAGGTTCTCAGCACCACGGGAGTTCAGGGTCTGTTCGTGAGTCGAATCTGTATTCAACTTGTGAACGGACAGCTGGCTCTGGAGCGTGAGGCCAAAATAAAAAAAGACATCTACTAAACCTTTTTCTCCGGTCTTCTCACATGCTCTTGTTCCGAGTACTGTTCTGGGTCCTATTGCGTGTCTTGTTCCAAGTCCTGCTCAGAACCCAACCTACGTACCTATGCTACTAAAAGACCACACTAGCTAAAACGTACATTTAAATATGTTTAACTTGATATGCGCCCCCTAGCCTCTAAGGCCTCTTGGAAAACGGCATGCTGAACCAAAACATTCAAGTAGAAGATTATTTAACTTATTTTAATGGAACAATGTGTTTAGAAATTTTTTTGCAATCAACTGATATGCCACGTGTATATAAACACAAATAAATGCAGTATACAAAAGCACACACACACACACACACACACACACACACACACACACACATATATATATATATATATATAAATATAGTAACAAGGAATATCCCAGGACGTTCAAAATAAGTCTAAAAGGAGTGTGTCCGTCAAGGACATATTTTAAACATCAATACGCCTAATAGCCGTCTTTTCAATGTCTGTGTTTGGACGTCTTTTCAACCTTAAGAGAACGTTTATTAGACAACAGTCATTACGTTATTTCAATGTTGAATCAACGGCTAAATGTTTACTGGGATATATATATATATATATATATATATATATATATATATATATATATATATATATATATATATATATATATATATATAAATCTAGATGGAGGTCTTGGTGTCAAGCAAAATAAAATATCCTACACAGACCTGCTGCACCACCGTGGCACCCTACACATATTTCCACTAAAAAAAATTAAATAATCTTCTACTTGAATGCTTTGGTTCAGCATGCCATTTTCCAAGCGGCCTTAGAGGCTAGGGGGTGCATATCAAGTTAAACGTAGTTAAATGTACGTTTTAGCTAGTGTGGTTTTTTAGTAGCATAGGTACGTTTCAGCCATGATATCAGGTTGTCAGAACCATGCTGTTTGGTGTTGCCTCCAAACAGCCCCCAGTGATTACAGCTAAAACTGATTGGCTCACTATTCAGTAACAGAGCTGAGGCTCTGGTCACTTCACTGACAGAAGCCCTACCTCTCACAGTTGGTCACGGAGGTCAGGAACTGAGCCTTTTTTTAAGCTGCAGGTGTGTCTGTTTTGGAACAATACTGCAGCACTGAGTAGCACCACCCAGAGTGCCACAGTGCTGAGCAGCTCCACCCAAACTGTCTCTGAGGACATAGCTGCAGGACCTCTGCCTTCAAGTATGTTGCCGCAGGGCCCCCTGCCTCCATGGATGCCTCTGCCTCTGAGAACATTGCTGCAGGACTGACTGCCATTCCTGCTCTAGTGTCGGTGGCCCCTGCCATTTATGTTTATGTGTCAGAGGCTCCCGCAGTGTCCCACTTGCAGATCATGGTCTAGTGCCAGACTTCCGATTGGACACTGCCCAGGACATGGCAGCAGGCCCTCTTCCCATTTGGACAGAAAACAGTGTGTTATGTGTCTTCCAGTCCAGTATCCTGTGTGGTATTTCCAAGTCTTAGTTGTCATATTGTGCCAGTCAAGTATGTTGCAGTAACAGCTTCTGCTCTTCTCTGAAGGTCTTAGACTAGATGTTGGGATGTTGGAGTGATCACTGATGAAGATTTGATGGCAGCCATGAGAGCATTAGTAAGGTCCTGATCTTATGTTTCTTAGATCTAAGAATAAAGGTCCACACTGTTGTACATTCCAATGTTGTGTCGACTTCATAGCCCTCTGACTAGTGTTTGGCATTGGGCTTAATAGCCTCAGCATTATGGGCATCTACTCAAGAGTTTCTTTTCTATAGAGATAAACTACAAACCCTTAAAAAATGTTACATGATAGATTAACTTCAGGAAGAGAGATTGGAAGTTGAAAGTACTAAAGCTGAAAAGCCTGAGACTAAACTAATCAGGAGTATTTAGCAGGTTCCTGTGCAGAGGAGGCAGAAAATTCCATGGACAATCTGTAACTTTGATTTTCCTATCGAGAAACAGTGCATAACACACGGCGCCGTAGCACCAGGGAAATACGATTGCGGGAACTTTCCGCCATCGTATCACTGATAACCACAATGTTAATAATTCACAGAGCATAACTGACTGCAGATCATTTGTGCTGGCTCCATGCGTAAAATTAAATAATTCATGCCGTTCGCTGGCATGAATTATAGAGAAATTTCCTCAAAAAAACCACAAGAGGCAATGCCACGATTGAAGTGGGTATTGCTTATTTATAACAATTTAATGAACATTGCAAAATTTAAACAATAACATGGATGTTATTGACGCCCAGGAACAAACAGGTTTTAATATTTACCAATTTGTGACAACTGAGCAATGTTACATCTGGAAAACATGCCCCTGGCCACTTTATCAGAAACCTTTCTATTGTAGCTCCACCTTGCTGCTGTAAGAATCAAAGAGCCCTCCTTTTAACTGTTTTTCACTGAACTTAGTTTTTAATCATTAAACCTATGTAAATGTGCATAGTATTAATAGTGAAGAACTGAAGCCTCGTGTGAGGACAGTAGCAACCCAGAACACTAGTGGATGTTGGGACCACATGGATGAAGGAGAAAACACGTCTATATTCAATATAATCTCTGTGTCTTCTAAAGTTTCGGCTCTATACTGTATTTTTTTTCCTGGTACATATAATACAAGTAAACTGTATAAATACAAGTAAAAGTATAATTCACCCTTAACGAGGGTATATGTATCATCCAGTTTTGCCATACATCAGGTCAAAATTACTGATTTTACACTTTCTCCTTTCTGCCTGGTGCCCTTGTAAGGGCACTAATTAAATGGTTGCTCATTTCCTAACCTCCATTGATGTATCAATATCATTATCATGCAGGAATGCACAGCAATCACAAGTTTAGACATTTAGAATATTTCTTAATTGTTAAAAGTTCTTTTGCAGTTATCAAGAGGTAAAATATACTTACACATATTAGGTTGGCATTATAATGTATACAGTGGGAATTTAGCTTGTTAAAATTGGTTAATCTCCACTCAGAAGAAGTGTATGCAAATTGTTGCCTTAGTTTTTTTATTAATATTCTTTAAATTATCTTTTTCATGTAGGGATTTGTTGAAACTTTATTTTATGAAGTTTAACCTTCATTTTAGTTTGATATCAGAGAAACATCAGTAAAATAGTGACTACAGTAATACTGTAGCTTGTCTCATGCTTTTAGGGCCTACCCTCAACCCCTAGCAAGTGTTAAACATGGCATAAATTTGGAAAACATGGTCACCTATATTTCAGGGCTTTAGTATATAGCACTGGGATTTTTCAATCTGAAATTTAATTTATGTTTACAGTCTTAATTTCACACTAAAAATCAAAGGCGTGGAATTATAATTAGATGCCTTGTCCTTTTTGACAGAAGTCAATTATTGTCAAGCCAAAGCAACAACAGACAAATGTATAAGAGTGACAGGACATGACACACAGGGACAGAAATAGCTGATATTAGCTTAGCCTGGCTACTGTGACATAGCTCTGCCAAGTTAGAGTTGTCAGAGTTGTGGTGTTATCAGTGTGTTTGGGAGTGAACTGATAGACGGCTTGGGGACTGTGTATGTGTGTGTTCAGACTGAAATATAGTTTAGTATTCTTGAGGCTGCTATCAAACTGCAAATTACAAGGCTTGTGGTGGTGCCATGTTCGTGCATTTAATATCAATCCATGCTGGGCTTTAAGCACCCCCGCCACTATTCTGTTTTCCTCACACCTGCAGAGCTGAGATTACGGCAGGGTCTTCATCACTCTAAACGCTCATCCTCACTTCCTCCATCACCAGCCCTCTATCTGATTGCCCACTTGGCCAACGCCAAGCTAATCAGCTTGTTGAACACACAGGCTGCTCTCTTTTTACGTTAACGTCATTGACTCCATGGGCAACAATCTTTTGTTCTCAATCTCATACTATATATTTTCAGTGTGTATAAATCATGATCTACTAACTGAGAGCTCTGGCAAGTGATATACGATGGTTAGACAGAATGGTAATAGATGGTGGCATAACCATAGCAACTTACAACAAACCCAGTCATGTTAAACCACTAAAAGGCTAAGCAAAACCTCTGGACCAATCACAGCCAATGGAGGAGGTGGGTCTCAGAATTGAAAACAAAGATTAGAACAAATTGCAATCAATGAAAACTATCACAGTAGATTAGTTAAGTCTATAGGACAGACACTGAAGGCATTAGACTGCAGGTTAGTTCAAAATGACCAGAGGTTTCAGCCAATCGTGATCTGATTTACTGTTGGTGGGTCATGCTATGCAATGTATAAAGTAGTGTTGCAGTAGTATTAGTAGTGCACTATATAGGGAATAGTGAGCTAATTGGAACATAGTGTAATTTACATGCAGTACCAGAAAAGCAGCTTTTTTGGTTAGTTTTTTTCTGAGGTGTTTTTATTCATCCTGGGTCATCCAAACCAATGTCTGAGGAAATCTCTGGTTGTGAATTTGCTGCTGTCTGCAATCTCTGTAATGTGGAGAAAATGAGTTAATATTTCTGGACTTCCTCAGTTCATTGCTCCTCAGCTTGATCCATGTTCATCTGACTTTACCAATCACAGTTGTGGTCTGCGTCGACGAAATGCATGCTTACATTTCTAGGGAGGCTGTTTGTGTCAGGCTACAGTGTAGGGTTCACGTCTACGGTGCAACTACGCATTTCCTATGGAGTAGGTTAGATGCAGAAGCATATATTTGTCTTTGTACAATGCCCCTTTAGACTCCAAAGCATTTCAATTCTTTGGGACATTAGGGAGTCACCTCCAACACCAATGACTAATTCCCTTCACCATACATTAGCTATTAGATAGGGAAGAGACAATAGGGAGTGACCAACCCAGGTTATTGAAGATGGGGATGGTCTAGAGGCCAGAGTTGGCCGATTTAACTGGGCACTGAGTCACATACCAACTCTGACCTATAAATGTCCCCAGAGTCTTATAGCACCTTGGTATTACATCTCATCTGAAAGGTTGTGTTAATTATTAAGTACAGTGTCCCTGTCACTGCACTCAAGCATTGGATTCACACAGACAATGCCCCTGTTGTCCCTACAAACACCACCTCCTCCAGCCTCCCAAGCTTTCCTAGGTGGAGGTCTCTCATCCAGGTCCTGTTGTCTTCAGTGTTCTGATGTTCATGTAATGTGTCTGCTGGATTAATGTTATCAAAAAGTCCCCGTCTACAAATTTCAAGAAGGTCACAGGGACCACATTGGCTTTTTCTAGTGTTTTAAGATATTAAAGAAAATATCTTATATAAGAAAGATATTAAAGAAAAAAGACATATTAAAGAAAAAACTCAGCTTAACCTTTGTTTAAACTAGAAAGAAAACTGTAAACAGTAAGCGGACATCAACATGCTCTGGCTCTTGAGATTAGCTTTTTCACTGATAAACTCTGATTAAAGCTGGCCAATCGAACTTAGGTTAACTGCGCTATGCCCTGCACATCCTCCATGCATTTATCTTGCTTACAAATGAGCTGTTTATCAGCCAGTCTGGCTTGTCCTGACCCCTCAACTGGAATAGATTCATGAGAATTGATCTCTGTGTGATATTCAACAGCATAAACCCTGAAGAGAAGCATTGGATTGGTCAATGCCTTTGTGGACTTTGGGATGTTCTTCCTGAGTTTGTTGTGTATGTATGTATGTATGTGTATTAAAGCAAGCCATGAGAGGTTGTACGTTACTGCACTTTAATCACAGGTAAGGTTGGTTTTGGGCCGATGCAAAGCATGGCTTATTGTGGTTTATTGCTTTTATAAAACACTCGTCAACCTAAAATACAATAAAATACACAAATGTTCAATTCGTACATGTATTTATTCATAAACGTTCACAATGAAGCATATTTTCATTACACAGTGTAGTCTGTTAATGGCTAGCACATTTGCTACGCAACGTGTGCAATACATAGCTACTGCATTGAACAAAATATGTTCACTTATATTCAGGGTTTTTAGTTTAGTACAAATAGAGTCCTCGTTCTGAAGGGACTCTTACTCTTGAAGATAGAAGTATAGGGCTAGCCTTGGGCTGCATTTTTAGCCTTTAGCTCCAGAAACTGGCTGAGTAGAATTATCTTAACCGAGCACTGTATCATATCCTGAATTCACAACGTTCTTGGATAGCTTAATAAAACAGTGACAGTGAACTTCAATAGTATTTGTAATAAACATTCCTTCACCAATGTAAACTCTGGTAGTCTAACATTAAAAGTTAGACACTAAAAAGTTAGACACCACCAAGTGTTAAAACATTGGCAAATTAATATGGAATTCAGATGTTGTGAGGTGGTCATAGGTGTGTGTATGTTGTAGGGTTGGGCGGTATAATGATAATACCGTATACTGTGGTATTTAAAAATGTGGACAGTAACTCAAAATGAGGGCGGTATTTATGATGTGTGTGTGATGTGTCAAATTACTGTTGTGTAATTTGTTGTGTAAAAGTCGGCTAAAATGTTCATGTGCATTTAAGAGAACCACAGGGAGGGAACGCTATGGGAGCTCAAAGAATGCTGCGGCCTGAAAACGGGTTGGAGAAAAACACAAGCCCAGTAACCCACCGCAGTTGTAAGCTTAGCGCAGAGTTTCAGTTTAAAGAGAGAGGAAGAAAGCTGTAAACAGACTAAAATTCTCAGAAAATCCTTTGCTTGACTTTGTGCTGCTCACAGGTATATAGCTTAATCCTCTAAATGTGTGTTGAGCCTCATTTCACTGAAAAAAATTCTGTGCTGTGCTAAACCACAAGTGCCTGTTAGCACCAGCTGTGCTTCTAAACAGTGTAGAACAGTCTTAGTTTGTTTTCGAACTTTTCTGTTCCTTCAGCACAAGTTGCTGAAATTTGCTCTCTCTCAGAAATGGGTTTTTATCATCAAAACGCGTGTCAGTGTGCACTATCAGGCTGTGTTTAGCTAAATTCACTTGACTTTGTGCTAACAGATATAAGGCTCTGTGCAGCCTAATGGAGCATCCCCTCCACACGGTAATACCGTATATCGTGATAATATTTTGAGATGGTATGACGGTATGAAAAAATTGGATACCTCCAATACTGAGTATATTGTGTATTTTACAACTGCTTTGAACACAGCTCAGCCAATCAGATTTTTAGGACTGGAACTATCCGTTTTATAAATAATGTATGTTGATGTGTGGTCTGGATCAATCTGAATAAGGAACAATTTACCTACACTGAAAAAAATTTACATATAACTTCATTAATTTAATTAACAATTAATTAAATTTTTTACATCAAAGCATGGCATGAAATTAAATATAATTTGATTATTAATAAATGTCACTCAAATGTAATATCTGGATGTTGATTATTTAATTTCATGAAACATTAAATTTTTTTCAGTGTAGGTCAAAGTTTCCATATTGGGGTCCTTTCAAAGGTATAAAAATCCTGTGCAAAAGTTATGGTACATTTCATATTTTAGGATGTCCCAGTATGTCAATGCAGAAAACATGCCAAACGTTAGCATACGAATAAAGTTTTTTCCACTGAACAGAATGTGGCATTTTTGGATGGCTGTCCAAACTTTCACACCTGCCTGTATTTTCTTTTTATTTTCCATGTGACTCATTTTCCTACAGAGCTGAGAAGAAAAGTGTGGAGCATTTCTGCAGCATTCCCTGAACTCCACAAAAGACAGTTTTACAGCGTGTTAAACTTAAAAGTCGCTAAGCTCTTAAGAGGCTGAGTCACACTCAGTAAAGCCCATATGCGGAGGAAGAAGAGGTGGAGGGGTGGGGTGGGGGCAACGAAATGTATCATATTTCCAAAAAAGAAAGCAATAACTGCCTCAAATTGTGCCACTCAGGAGTAATCCCAAGTCGCAGCAGTCTCCCGAGAGCACACTTGCAGGAATTAGCCTCTGCAACTCAGATAAGAAAGTTCAACATGGGCAAATTGGGTCAGGATTTTCTTACAGTGTCTGTTTCTGAGAAAATGTGACTGTCTGGTTTAATACCTGAACATTCTCAGTGAGACAAAAACCAATATTCATAAGCAAGAAATCAAGATTTGTTCATGAACATATTGCAGTGCAATATTAAAATGTACTTATTTTGCATTTTTAAACTTATATTATATAAACTTAATTGACACTTGTAGTACTTGCATCTCTTATTTTTATTTATTTATTTTCATTCTCTGGCCATTTGCCAACTTTTATTTAATCAATGATTTCTTTAAATAACAGTAATTTTCAGACTCTCTCTAATGCTGTTTTTTAACTTGTCGGGTACTGAGAGTTTTTGAACTAGAACAATTACACTACAGTGTTTGGTTAAATCAAACATTTTAAATTGTTAGTCTCTAGCACTTTCAGACTGCCTCTATTGTAGTTGAGTTTAACTTTTCCTCATCCTTTTTACTTAATGTTATTGTCATTGTATTAGTAGAATTTTTCCCCAATTTCTTTTTTCATCTCTCATAATGTTTTTCAATATATTACTTTAATTCTATTATGTTTGTAACTTATTATTATAACTTTTATAAATCTGTAATAATTTGAATGGTTTGTCATTTTTGTTTCCTATCTTTTTATATTGATCATATGTCGTTTTTTGGTCATTCATCTAGTTTAACTTTAAGTAATTTAAGTAAATTTAAGTAATTTTGTTCATTTTAGTTCACCTTGAATATGTTTAATTTTTTTTTCCAAAAATGTAAGTGGAAAATGCTCAGCTGTACTGAAAATAAAGGTTACCTTCAATATATTTTTAATGAAAACAGAGACTGATTGAGTGATTAATTAATATGCAGTCCAAAAAAGCTCCTGGTATGAGTTTTGAATAAGATTTAATAAGAAATTGATCTAATCAGTCATTGGCTGCAGAGCAAGTGAATGTCCCTATAAATAATTACTATTTTTACTTATTATATTTAATTACTATAATTACTTGCAAATCAAGCTAATGTCCCTCTAAATAATTACAAGCATGAGTTTCGCACATTTCCACTGAAACACATTTCCATTGAAACATACTCCATAAACAGTACTGACCACCACATAAATGAATGAATAAATGAATAAATAAATAAATAAATAAATAAATAAATAAATAAATAAATAAATAAAACAGTCCAGATCTGAGACCTCTAAATCAGGCACATTTCCATTTGGATGGTTATGTGCCTCCTAATCACAACCCTTTATTGTGATATTTTCCCATTTCATGAAGTTCTGAGCACTTGAAACTTTGTTTTCTGACAAGCTTCACTGTTCTTATCCCCTACAGCTGACATGAAAAGTGGACCATTCTAAAATAGTGTGGTGGACACAGAATGAGAAAAGTACTTTCCAGACAAAAAAGAAAGTGGTGCCATTTATTGACAACAAAATAATGTGTCTCTAGTGTTGATGCCACAAATACACTTGGAAAAATCTGGACATTTTAGTTAGTCTTAGACGTTTCAGAGCTTTGCGTGTCTGAAATGAAGCCCTGTGGAGAGTTGGTATTTCAGAAAATGGCTAAACAGCTTTAAAAACGGCAAGATTGACAGAGGTGACAATGTGTCGTTAAACAGACAAAATTCAAATTTCAAAAATAGCACTGTCAACATTTTCAGAAAGTTATGGTATGTCAAGCCGAAAGTCAGCATTATTTTTCTGTTAGGGTTAGGTTGATGCCTAGTGCTATGGTGAATGTTCTTGGAGTGGACCATCCCCAAAGCTTTTACACTAAATATAATTGTAGCTTGTCTGGCTATTTGATATTAGGTTGTATTGTATAGTGACTGTATTCAGACTTTTTGTAATGTGAATTTATACACTACTTGCAGCCAGCCCTGAATAGCTTGTAGACAGCAACGCTGACAGATAAATTACACTCATTTAACAAAGCCAAGCTTGCCTTCCTATATGTACTTGCTAACTAAAAACAAGGCACTGTAAACATGTACATAAAGTGATAGCAAGCAGAAAACAAACACCTGCTGCACATGCTCTTGCTTCACCAGCACCTTTATCACTGAAACTGCACTTTACAATTCTGATGTATATTATGGAACAAATTCTTACACAGAATAACACATTTTTATGTTACATTTAAATGAGACTTAATTTTATTTTACTAATCATTTACTGTTTTTATTTTAAATTAAACGTATTAGAAGTCTAAGGACTAATTTTTGAGCAGCACCTCCTATTTTGTCATTCTACCAGCCCAAAGTTGTTAGCACTTTAATGTCCTAAACCACTTTTTTTTTTTCTTTTTTGAATAACCCACAGTTTTGGAAATATACACTTCTACATAATGCTTGAGGTGGTGAAAAATAATACAAAGCACAGACAAATAAATACAAAAATAAATAATACATGTAATAACATGCTAACTTTGTTAATTTTTGTGTCTTTTTAAATACTACTCCGTGTGCTGGTGCAATAGCACTAATGTTTTATCAGCATTTAATCCAGTTTATTTCTTGAGGCGTGCTATGAAGCATTGTTGGTCTGATTTTAGTTATAAGAAAACAACACATTTCTTGCATCTGGATAACCTTGAACAGAGGTTGCCCCTCAACCATCTTGATTGAGCAGGACATTAAGGGGTTTTCAGTGAAAAAAACATTTGTGCTACAAATTCAAAGGTGGTAATATTTCAAAGTCTGATGAGACAGATTTGCTTACATAAATTTAAGGCTGTTTCATCAAACCTGTTATTTAATCAACCTAACAAAGTTACTTTATCAAGCCAAAAAGTGTATCAAAGTGTATCATATTCAATTATTTGAAAAAGTCAACCCTTTAACCCTTTAATGTCCTGCTCTACCAACATAGTTGAATATTGAGTCATTTATATATATATAACCACATGTATACGCACAATATTGACAAATTTCACTTAATCAAACACCAATCAATATGGTTGAGGGGCAACCTCTGTTCAAGGGTATCCAGATGCAAGAAATTTATTGTTTTCTTATAACTAAATTCAGACCAACAATGCTTCATAGCACGCCTCAAGAAATAAACTGGATTAAATGCTAAGAAAAAATTAGTGCTATTGCACCAGCACACGGAGTAGTATTTAAAAAGTTAACAAAAAATTTACAAAGTTAGCATGTTATTACATGTATTATTTATTTTTGTATTTATTTGTCTGTGCTTTGTATTATTTTTCACCACCTCAAGCATTATGTAGAAGTGTATATTTCCAAAACTGTGGATTATTCAAAAAAGAAAAAAAAATGTGGTTTAGGACATTAAAGTGCTAACAACTTTGGGCTGGTAGAATGACAAAATAGGAGGTGCTGCTCAAAAATTAGCCCTTAGACTTCTAATACGTTTAATTTAAAATAAAAACAGTAAATGATTAGTAAAATAAAATTAAGTCTCATTTAAATGTAACATAAAAATGTGTTATTCTGTGTAAGAATTTGTTCCATAATATGAACCATCAGAATTGTAAAGTGCAGTTTCAGTGATAAAGGTGCTGGTGAAGCAAGAGCATGTGCAGCAGGTGTTTGTTTTCTGCTTGCTATCACTTTATGTACATGTTTACAGTGCCTTGTTTTTAGTTAGCAAGTACATATAGGAAGGCAAGCTTGGCTTTGTTAAATGAGTGTAATTTATCTGTCAGCGTTGCTGTCTACAAGCTATTCAGGGCTGGCTGCAAGTAGTGTATAAATTCACATTACAAAAAGTCTGAATACAGTCACTATACAATACAACCTAATATCAAATAGCCAGACAAGCTACAATTATATTTAGTGTAAAAGCTTTGGGGATGGTCCACTCCAAGGTCGTCTGGCACCCCATTAAAGCTCCATTAGTGTACATAATGCTGGAGTATTTGTTCTAGGCTTAACACACTTAAATGCTAAATAACAGTTTGTTGCTCTTGATAGTGATCAAGCTGGATGTGTGTGTAATTAGCGAGTGTGAATCTCCTCCCATCAACCCGTATCTGAAGTCAGCTGGGATCATACTGAGCGTGTGTGTGTGTGATTGTGTATATGTTGTATTTCTCTGCTGTAGCAGATTAAGCTGAAATCGTGATCTCCCATGGGCTTTCTATATTAATAAGCAGCATTGGTATGTCATAGACAATTCTTTGAAGCTGCTTTTGCAAAAGTCAGAGATCACCCTTTATGTTTTTTTCATTTCCTGTCAAAACAGCCATTAACTACAAAACTGCTCATGCTCCAGGAGATTCTGATGAAAATAGATTAAGGATAATCCACATAATACTTAGAAAATATTATACGTGCAGTTAACACCAGAATGCTGTAGTTACACCGTGGTTGCATGTGTTGTTACTCTTTAATTACATACACAGTTATTAGATATTTTTGTGAGCACCTGGGCCACAAAAGATGTTAACAGAGAGGTGTTTAACCAATTGTAGTGTGACTTATTAGTTTACTCAAAATGCCATTTGGCCATCAATGGAAATTTATTTGCTTTCAGCTAATAAGCAGAATCCCATTAAAATAATATTTTAATTTTACATTAAAATATTATTTTAATATACCATTAATGTGAAACATATGATTTATATTTGGGAATGTGTTCCAGGTATGTGATCATTCTTTTCACCAGGAATATCTTGCCTGGAAGCTGTAAACGAAATTGATGACACACATAATAATAATAATAATAATAATAATAATAATAATAATAATGCATTTTAAAGAAAGAGAAAATAAATATATTAGAGCTTTGCATGCAGGAACCAGCCTTATGATAACAACCTCATTACTATTCATCATTCTTTTATGCAAATCAGTTTCTGTTTGTGCTGAAAATTCTTAAAAGAACAATTTCTTGTAATTTGGAGTAACTTACAAATTACAAACACTTTTGCATTGAAGTATCACTGCCACACAGCTGAAGGTTCTTGGGATATTGGGTGGAATCCTTTCCTCTGATCCAAAACACACATGATCCCTGATGAACCCTGATCAATATGAAGCAGTTATAGAATATGAATAAATTAATACATGCTTCCATTCACTAAATAGCCAATACTGCATATAAGTTTTGCCTGCCAAAAGCAGTTGGACTATTATGATTTCTACATTAATCTCTATTCAGTATTTGAACGATTTTCCCCTTCCCCTGTAAATCTGCCTCTGCGGAGATAGAATGTTTTAACAATGACGTGTCACTTCCCAGAGGCATCCGTGGAGTATGTATGAGTGTGTGTGGGTACACAGTCCCTTCCAACAATCACAACAAAGGTCCCCACTGTTTACACACTCTCCAGCCTCCATAACCAAGCCCGCGTTCGATCCCAGCGGCTAATGAACGACGTTGTCATGGCGACATTAGCGCACTAATCCCTTTCTGAGCTCGCTCGCTCTCCATTTCTATGCGCAATACATATTAACAGCAGGAAATAACACCATTTAAAATGCATGACTTGACCAAGGCTTCCTGTGGGAGAGTTTATGTCTCAGGCAGCAGGCGCTAAATTAATGCAGAATCGATAGCAATAGCAGTGCCGCTGCCTGGCGCATCAGAATGGAGTTTTTTTTGCCCCCGCAACCTCTGCCCAAATGCAAACAAACAAAGGACGGTTGGTGGCAGGGAACAGAGTCCCAAGAAAGTCAGGATGGTACAATGAAAATTTGGAAACCCAAACAACGCAAAGGCAGTGTATTTAATTTTGACCCTAGTCCTTTCTTTATGAGTGTAGGACAGATGGAGGATCATTCATTATCTGTAACTGCTTATCCAGAGTCGCAGTGGGTCTAGAGTCTACCTTGAATCATTGGCCACAAGACTGGGTATACACCCTGGAGGGGGCGCCAGTCCTTCACAGGGCAACACAGACACACACATTCACTCCTATGGACACTTTTTGAGTCCCCAATCCACCTACCAACATGTTTGTGTATGTTTTTTGGACTGGGGGAGGAAACCGGAGCACCCGGAGGAAACCCACACGAACACAGGACAGTCACAGACAGTCACCCGGAGCGGGACTCGAACCCACAACCTCCTTGGAGCTGCGTGACTGTGACACTACCTGCTGCGCCACCGCATTTAACATTTAAAATCAGAGACAGTAGCCCATATGTTGTTGCACAGTTTGTCTTGGGAATCCTAGTCCTTTATCAATGGACACTGGATGCCTGAACACTGCTGGCTGGATAATTTATTTTTGGATTAAGGGAAAACTGCAGTGCTGAGAATGATCCAACACTTAGGTATCATCACCTGCTCTATGATGTCATGTGGGGTTGCTGAAAAACATGTTTTTGCTTTTCTAGAAGACAAGACATCACACTGTATATTAAGTGTCTAATAACTGTGTAGTTACACAGGAAAGTAATAACTAACTACTAGTGATTACCTCTTACACATTGAATACATTATACAACTTCCTGTGTACCATCTTCAGTTTTCATGTGCTGAATTAGGATACAATCATATAATCACAAGGGTTAAAACTATAATTGGCATATATGTGCATTTATAGAAGCTCTACTATGTCAATCTCTTTGTAACAGTAAATATATCAACATATATACACAGGTATTTAATTTGTTGTTAATGTGTAACTACACGGTTATTAGAAGCACTTAATGTAAAGCGGGATCAAAGATAGCCTATTTAATTGTGTACATTTGTTAAACAAATAACACTTTGGCACATTGTTGTATGTAATTATTGTACAATTACATTTTATAAACCTTTTAACTGTGTGTGTGTGTGTGTGTGTGTGGTGGGGGGTATGCAATATCTTAAATGTAATGTATGCATATGTGAGCAATCTGATTTACTATAATGTCTAAGGCATATGTGATTTAGAGAGAGTGTGTATGTAGCATTTTAAAGAACAGTTGGTAGATCAATGAGTACAAGTGTGTGTGTGTGTGTGTATGCGTATGTTTAGTCTTTTAGTTTAGAGGTGGAGAACATCTGCCAGATCAATATGTGTGTGTATGTGTGTGTTTGAACAAAAACATATTCCGCGTTCCCACTTTGATATTGGTTAGAAAAAGACTTTTATCTGTCCATGCTCCCTCTGGAGTGTTCACACACACGCACACACACACACACACACACACACACACACACACACACACACACAGATCTACCTTGTCAGGACGTGGGCTCATGCTTCAGTCCCATATGTATTATATAAACAAATCTGTTTTGTCAGGCACACACTCTGTGTCCACACAGCCATGATATTGCAGCATGTGCAGATGGAATGGACTCATTTCCTTTTTGAACCATCTGAGATGAGTCCAGTTTTTCTAAGTCCTCCTGAGCCCATGTGGCTATATTTCCCCCAGTAGCTTGATGGTTTCTTATGCAGTGATGTCTGAGAGCTAGAAGGTCACATTCAGTAGTGGTGTCCAGTCTTGCCCTACAGAGACTACAGATTACAAGTTTTTTTGTCTGGTACACAGTGACAGACCTAAAGAATGATGCATGTACTGCCCTGTCATACCTTGTTAACTTGTTCATGTGCTTCTTTGTCCTTGTGCTATTATCTTAAATTAATCTCTGTGTCTACCTTTGTTCCTCCATTGGTCCATCCTGGAGTCCTCTACCACTGTTTTCTAGATGATATCTATGTGAAAAACAGAGAATAATTTAAACACTGAGGGAACACTGGCCAGGTGTAAGAATGTTTCTTTCACTCTAAGCCAGTGTTTTTCAAAGTGTGAGCTTACTCAATAATAAGCACATACTCAATGGATTTATTAATAGCTCTTAAGCATACTAAAAGAACATTATATAGGAGACCAGAAAAATGTACTGAAAAAAAAGCTTTTTTTTCCCCACAAACTTTTATATTTTTAAAATGTGCCACAGAGATTGAAGCATTTTGGCAGCAAGTCAGACTATACAATCAGAGTCTGGTTTATAAAGTTAGTGTTTTACCAGCTCTGGGCTTGAGGTCAGTAACGAGAGCACAACAGATAACAACCATGGATAATTACAGTTATGAAAGCAGCCTGTATATAACTGTTAGGGAAACAGAGGAGGATCTGAGAGATAGTTAATGTTAATATTAACTGTTCAAGTTGTGCGAAAGCGCTGCACTGAATAATGTGAATACTTTAATACTTCAATGAATTTGAAAACTGTAAACTTGCATGAGTACTTTATTAACATTTTTTGGGGTGATATGGGACAGGTAGGGTGTGGAAATTCCCTTTTTCTGAGGTGGGAAACGGCAGAAAAAGTTTGATAACCACTGGTTTGATAACCACTGAATGCAATGATGTGAAAATGGCAAATGTCAATATCTTATTCGTAATAGAACATAGATGACAGATCAAAAGTTTAATCTGAGTAAATGAAACATTTTAAAGGAAAAATGTGTTGATTCAAAATTTCATGGCATCAACAAATCTCAAAAAAGTTGGGACAAGTAGCAATAAGTGGCTGAAAAAGGAAATTGAGCATATAACGAACAGCTGGAAGACCAATTACGGCCTCCTTCCAGTTTTACATGCCTGGTATACCTCCAGTGGGAGGCATCCAGGAGGCATTATCATCAGATGCCCGAACTACCTCAATTGATTCCTCTCAGTGTGAAGGAACAGCAACGCTACTACGGAGAGTACGCCCAGCCAGCCCGTCGGAGAAAGCTCTTTTTGGCCACTTGTATCCGCGATCTTGTTCTTTTGTTTATTACCCAGAGCTCATGACCATAGGTGAGAGTGGGGATGTAGACTGACCGGTAAATTGAGAGCTTTGCTTTATGGCTCAGCTCTCTCTTCACCACGATGGTCCGGTACAGTGACCGCATTACTGCAGACGCTGCATCTAACCTACGGTCAATCTCACTATCCTTCTTCCCATCACACGTGAACAAGATCTCGAGATACTTGAACTCCTTCACTTGGGGTTGGTTCTCACCCCCTCCATGAAGGGAGCATGCCATCTTTTATCGGGAGATAACCATGGCCTCAGACTTGGAGGTGCTGATCCGCATACCGACCACTTCACCCAGAAGAACAACATCATCCGCAAAATACAGAGATGCCACCTCCCGAGCCTCTCAATGGAAGCCTTCCTGTCCCAGGCTATGCCTCGCCACCCTATCCATGAACATCCATAGTAAACAGGATGTTCATTTCCTGCCTAAATGGTAAAGCACTTTCCTGGAGCTCCTGACGCCCTGGCAATGTGAAAATTGTATGTAAAATCTTCGCGAATTCGAAGCTGAGGGTGTTCCTTCTTAGATTCATTGTATTTGTGGACCAACGAGCAGCTGCCAGCTGTGAGCGGAGACCTTCTACCCAGGGTGTGCTGCTGCACGGGGATTCGCTCACAGCTCTCAGCCATCGGATTCAAAGTGATTGACATTTCTGTAAACCAATAGCAAGAACACAGATGAAGACAAAAAGAGTCGATGTGCAGAGATTACTCACTCTGCACTATGAAACGCCTTCCAGGCCAAAATATTTTTGAAAAAATGTAAGTGTATTTGTTTTATCACAGAACAACCAAATAAAACCTTTATGTTGTGTGATAGGCTTTGCTTTTGCTGTTTTAAATTTGTGCATTCCAATACATTTGTGGATTTTAGTTTTACGTGTATGTAGTTGCTCAATCGCAGTTACAAATCCGTTACATTTGTGAGTATTGTTTTACAAATTCAAAATCTTTTTGACCCTATTTTGACTCCATACAATCTGCTCTAACATGAGCCGAAAACAGCATGTGCTAAAAGGGGTTAAAGGAATGCTATGTAGTATTTCTACTTTAAAATTACACTTTCTAAATGATTGTGATGTTCCACAGAGCAGTAATAGGAAGAACAGAGCCTCTATATCTGGTACGTCAGGTCAAATGCTGATTTACTGGACTAAGCAACTTCACGGGGTAGAGGGGAAGAAATGCATAACACTTTATGTTACAAATCTCACAGGGCGTTATCTAGATACAAGAATTCGGTATTCCTGGTAGAGACATTATGTCAGAGAGAGCAAGGAGGAGAAAGAAAGAGAGAGAACGCAATAGAGTGGACATACCAGAGTTAATACTGGACTGAATTTACACGGTAGAGTGAGCAGAAACAGACTTGAATATACAAGTTGAAGTACTAAGTAACTTGTATTGTAAATTCCTTAACTTTAGCTGGATTAGCTCACTTTTTAGCGTTGGACAATGATTTTGGTAATAAGTGCTGTCAGTTTTTTTCTGTCAGTTGCTGTGGTTATAATGGCTAGAACATCATTTTATTTGATTACACAAATTCACCTGGCTCAACATCATCTGAAGCCTAGAGAGCCATTTGTGACCACTGTAAATGTCACTCGGTCTGTGTGTGTGTGTATCAGAGAAAGAGAGAGAGAGAGAGAGAGAGAGAGAGAGAGAGAGAGAGAGAGAGATGGGTGTGTGACTTGATATCACAACAGTACTGTTAATGTGAATTTTACTCAGCAGCAGGTAGGGGGAGTTCAGGAAACAAAAAAGTCAAATCTGACGTAGTATTCATTTAAAGAGAAGGGATTGAGCACTAACAAGAAGTTTAATATTTCCATAATCCACATAAATAAGTAACAGGAACCAGGATTAAGAAATTTCCCATGATTTTATATTTCTAAAAATGCTTAGGCCAGGCTGTTTCCACATCTCCCAAAATGCTTTGGATGAGTCCACGGATTTCTCAACATCAGTGTATTGACGTAAGAGTCGCATGAATTCCAAACCGATTGTTCAGTCACACTGCCACAGATCAGCTATGAATCAGATTTCAATACCAGGTACAAAAGTGGACCAAATATTTAGGTGTATGTTGCATGTAATTGACCATGTCACCTTATTTAAGCTTATTTAAGTTCTCAGCCTAAACCTCAGTCTAGTCAAGAGATATTCTAAGCTTCTGTCACTTTCTATCATCGTCACTTTCTTTAGGGACTGTCTGAAGTAAACCACAAAGCACTTGTATCCCTTCTCCTCTCTGCTCCAGCAATACCACCACTGTCTGGATTTTGAAAAGGTCAGCCATGTTTGGGCCCTGTTTTTCCTGTGATTATGCTATAATTTCTGTCCATGCTAATGAACAAGACCTCATTCGGCCTTTATCACTGGTTTTATATCAACTGAACTTCTTAAATATAAGCCACACCTTCAAGAATATTGTCATAAACACCGGTCCCAGGTCAGATCTTTTGAGCGCATTTCTACCAGCCATGTAGTTGGTGTTGAGTTATATTTTACTTGAAGTAATGTAATTTCTTTCCGTTGGTGTATCATCCAGATACACACACACACACACACACACACACACACACGCACACACACACACACACACACACACGCACGCACGCACTCACGCACCCACACACACACACACACACACACACACACACACACACACACACACACTCTGGAGTGAGAAGACATCACGTAAAGGTCAGTGATGGCCACTCTGCAATTAGAGGCTCAGTTTCATTGTGAAGGAGAATGACAGAGAAGGTCAGTGAGTTTAATGGAAGGGCAGCGTCCACTTTCGTTTTTTGAATGTCCAAATACGGAGGATCCTGTTCATACGCCATCAAGAAAGTGACAGAATGTTCATTCTCAGATTACTGAAGTAAAAAAGTACATTTCTCATTACCAGAACAAGCTCTGGGGCTTAAGATTATTAACACTTTATTTATTGTATCTTTATCATTATGAATGAACATTGTTATTTCAAAACAGTGGCAAAAAAACATTATAATGACCTTGTATCTCATTCAGTGTCCTTTCTCTCAACTCCACTGATCACACACTAATAAATGAATCAAGGGGGTTGTTTGCCTTACAAAATTTGGACTTATGTAAGTTATTTACGTTTTGGTTGAGTACCTAATTCATTCTTGTCTGATTTACATGAATAAAGGAGTTTTTGGGTGAATAAAATGTGTTTAGTTAGGTACAACTAAAATGATATAAACTGGAACAATATTTCATTCACTGGCTCCTACTGAGCATGTTCAATTCCAAATGGAAATGAGGAGCAAGGAGAAACATGGCTACATGGGGACACGGGGACATTTTCACTGAAGCAGGCTGAAAACTGTATCCATCTCCATCCTTAAAACAGATGTGTATATATATATATATATATATATATATATATATATATATATATATATATATATATATATATATATATATATATAATTTAGATAGTAATTCCCTCTTTTAAAACAATTAAAAAAAAACAACAACCAAGCAAATACATCTCCATGTCCTATTCACCTCTCATGCATGGTAAGTAATTTTTGTTTTTTATTTTTGTGGAATAACCATTTACCTATTTGTCTTTGTTGTGGCATCACAATGTAATGTTTTCAGTGTAGTTGCTGTTCAGAATATAATACAGTGTTTTGTCCACCTCAGAATGACATCTACACCTGAAGAGCATGCATCGCCTACACCTACCTAAATCATGACCATGACAAACTTGTGAAAGGATATATGTTAAGGTACACATAACATGGTAGTGTCAGTGCCTTGCTAGTGGCATGATTTGTTGCTGGTATGAGTAAATGAAGCAAACAGTTTAGATCATGTAACAGTGTTAGATGTGGTGTTGTGTTTGAAAAATTAATTAGTTCATATGCAATATTTTTCAACATGGCACAGATGCACATGGAGCAGACAGTTATAGGAGTTTGATGTCATCACTGAAGATGTGGGCATCCTCCATGTACTGGCAAACATTGCGCTTGACTATGCTATGTTTAGCCTGATATTGCCTCAACCTTCACTACCCACAAGAACTGAGAAGCACGTTCAAAGTGCTTCAAAAGATCATCATGAACACTGATTATCACCAAAGGTGAAGTTCCTAAAGAACAAGCTTCTATAGTGAGTAGTTTTGCAAAAAGGACCAAAAACACTTTTTAACTTTTAGGTTCTCAAACATATATGTATTGGCTATATATTGTTGTTGTCCAAACTAACTCTGAATCTCACAAATGGTTATCCTGGGGGTGTTGAATGAAAAAAGGTTTCTCCTTGTTCCACATTTCTGGTTGGAATTGAGCATGCTCAGTAGGATCCCCTCAGTGTTTAGGGACTCTGCTTGGTTTTTCAATAAAGCTGAGGGTTTTTTTTATATTTACTGTGCTGTTTTATTTTCTTTACATTATCTCTACCTAATTCATTTGAATGGAAATTAGATGTTTCATATTGGATAAGTAGATAGAAATATATTTGTACTTGTTAAGGGAACACAATTTAGTTAAGTTGTATTAAACTACATTACTAACATTCGTATAATTAAACTGAAGTTTGTTGCACTAACAAAACAAATGAGTTTAGATTTGTGAAGGTCAATTAAACTGAACTGACATTTTATACATGCATTCAGTCAACAAACATAGCTTTAGTTGAAGTGATTACGTTTATATATGCTGATTCTACTCAATTCGTTTAGATGGAAATGTGTGGCATAATTAAATTAAAGTCATTCCCATAATTCATTTTTTTAGTGCACAGGAGCATTATGTAGCTCTACTCTTGTAAACTATAATCCACCTGTTGCTCTGCATAATTTTTAGCCCACGTTCACCCTGCTCTTCAGTGGTCAGGACCTCCACAATACCACCACAGTGCAGGTACGATTTGGACTATTCTTCGTCCAGCTGTGACACTGAAAGGTTTAAAAACTCCAACAACACTGCTGTGTCTGATCCACTCCTGCTGAACTCTGTGGAGTAATTCAGGCCTTACAGCTTTTTGGATGAGGTACAACACATTGAAGCCAATCAGAACTGACCTGATTTGCATGTAATTGTTGCCTACGGCAGTTTGGCCTCTGCCGCTTAGGTTGAGGTTATAAGGTATTTTCAGCTATGTCTGCCTGTCCAATATAGTTCATTACAAGGCAGACAGTCAAAAATAGGACTCATTTAAATATATCAGACTTTAAAAGAAGGTAAGCTTTTATAGGAGGTATGTGCAGAAGTGTGTGGTCACTCACTCTGGACTAGGATGTTGAGTGGTCCTGTTTCTTAGGAAGCTTATAGAGATGACCTTCCTAGAGAAATGAAAACAAAACAACTCTCTCTCTCTCTCTCTCTCTCTCTCTCTCTCTCTCTCTCTCTCTCTCTCTCTCTCTCTCTCACACACACTCACACTCTTACACACACACACACTCTCTCTCTCTCTCTCACTCTCTATCTCTCCCTTTTTCTCTCATGCTTGTATGCATACAAATGCTGAACATCAAAGGTAGATAAGAGCTGAAGGGAGATTTACAAAGAACAAGGCTCTCTCTCTTTTACTCTCTCTCTCTCTCTCTCTCTCTCTCTCTCTCTCTCTCTCTCTCTCTCTCTCTCTCTCTCTCTCTCTCTGTGTGTGTGCCTCAAATTTCTATGGGGTTCATTCGGTGATGATTCATACTGCATGGGGTCACACTGATTTCATTCAGGGCACATACATCCTGCCCCTGTGTGTGTGTGTGTGTGTGTGTGTGTGTGTGTGTGTGTGTGTGTGAATGTGGGGTTATGTGTCTTCTCTGCAGCTATTCATTTAGAAGTATTGTACTCTGTGATGTGGGGTGGTCAGTCCATTATTCTGTGAACCCCAGCAGCTCCTATACTTAGAGTTCAGTTCCTTTTTTCATTGAGAGTTTCCTGAGCACTCCAGATCCTTTCAGGACCCTTTCAAAAATGTTGGTTAGTCTACAAGGTCCTACACATTCATTGGAAGTCCCACATTTAGTTTTGTCGAAATGCATGCTGTATATCTTCTGAAAATGTAAACAGATCTACGAAGGTGTTTTTTTCTGTAGATAAACTTATCACACAACTTTTTTGCATTGTGAAGGTGTTTTTCAGATTGATGGATAATGTGCTATATATGGTTCTATATAGCACATTTTGAAAAGGGTTCTAAATGCCACAATAAATGTCTATTCTGTTGTAACAAACTTGATATCTTAACAATAGAAGAGCCATATAGAACCCTTCTCTAAAGGGTGTTGTATAGAACCATCAATAGCACACTCTCCATCAATCTGACGAACCCTTTTCATAATGAAAAGAACACTTTAATCATGCAAAAGTTGTTCAGAGTTCTATATAGAACCGTTTCCAAATAAATTCCTTTAATTTATTAGAAGCATCTGAAGCCTAGGTGTGACTTCGTCTCCAATAAGATCCTTTGTTGTGAGAGGAAACACTGAACAGTCATGTGTCCAGTTCTGATTAAGTGTTAAGTGGTGGAAGATTTGGAGCCTGAGTAAGGCAACCAGAAATAGATTCGGTGACTGGGTTTGCCACATCTTTATGCCTGACTAGATGAGTGATGGAGGTTGAACGGCTGGAGAGCTTAGTGGAGGTGCTGGAGCATGTGTAAGTGATGTTTGATAATGCCAGCTGATGCAGCCTGTGCCTGTTTGATTGTATGCGTTTGTCTGCTCTCAGACACCCTCGGCGGAATCAATGAAGCGATCTGGAGTATTGTCTGTTTGACGGAGCTGCAACAAACAGAGATGAAATCAATGCGCTTTTTGGAGGAACGCTGTAAGGGTTATCAGACTCACGCTCTGCAGATCATACAGCAGGCGGCGATACATTACAGAGAGCTACAGTTCAGCTCTGGCTTCATCTCTGAACTCTGTAAACTTTGGGATCACTTGCTGTATTACACAATCACTCAGTTACACCCACATTCATACACTGTACATGGTTTCACACACTCACTCCGTCACTCCCATTTGTTGACAATTTCACACACTCACTCAGTCACTCCCACACTCACTCCCTGTGGCCAGGTTTATACCCTCTCCCAGGAACTCACGTAGTCACTCGCTGTGGACAGTATCACACACACCCTGCTACTCACACATTCACAACTTCAGACAGTTTAAGAAATCAATTCTGACTCTGGCCCCACTAACTGATCAAGATGAAGTAGTTAGAGAAGATAAATGAGATATTGTACAATTAAAGTTTTATTTATACCTTGATTTGAGCAGAACTTTTTGTCATAGTGTATGTTCTCTAAACTAACGGTTCACAACTGGTGGGTCATGACCTGAACAGGTGAAGGTATTGGGTTATGTGATGAAAAAATAGCCTTTATTCATCAGACTTTTATTTTGACAGACATGTTAAAAGTGTGCCAAGACCAGTTGAGAACCGCTGCTCTCTACCAGTATCAACATCTCACAGATTACAATCACAGCAATAACAACTGCACCAACCACATTAGTGCATGATGGCCCAGCCACAGTTGGTGTTCTGAATGACTTGGGTGAAAATTAGAGGCCAAACTTTAGTTTGGGAAGCAGATCTGAGCTTTGACTGAATATAAATGATCTGTGAAAACGGATGACACCTCACTGACCTCCACCAAAGCTCTTCAGAGAGACAGTCTTTAATAAACCCACTGTGCATGAGAAGTAGGCCACATGACACATATGAACATGTATGTATGTGAGAGTGTGTGTTTACTCAGATGCTTTAGCTTCTCTGCTACCAAGGAAAAGAGGAAAAGCAGGATTAGTGCCTTCACCACAAACAGTTTCTATGAGTTTTCTCTGATTTCCTTCATTATAGAAAATTTAGGCAGGAAAAAACAGACATGTCTGTAGCTAAGATAACACAATGTCAAAGCCATGTCAATCAGGATGATCCTACTTGATGTTCTAAGGTGTTACAAGTCTTGATCTTTGAAATGTTGAAATGGGTTAAAATGGGGATCAATGGTGATTCATCGGGACTTTATTAACATGGTAATGGAGTTGACCAATCTGGCATATGCTCCTCCCACAAGTAGCTGGAAAGTCTGATACCTTCAGTGCAGTAAGCAGGACTCACTGTCAGGACTCTGTCAGTTGAACTTTACCTTTATAAATTGCAAGAGGCCAGTTTTAGGAGTGTACCAATATTTCCCATAATAATTAGGTTCCAATGGTTGCCTCAAGGCCTTAGGTTAAGGTTCCTGTATATCTGGAGTCTAACATGCTCAGGGTTCAACATCCACATTGTTCTATCCTCAGGATCCCATGCATCCAAAGTCTTACCGTCATGAATTCTAACAGTCCCTAGATCCTTATTGTCCTAAATTTTTAATCCCTAGGTTCCCTAGTGTATGGCACAATATTCTGAACTGTTCTACATTTCTAAGTGTCCTATCTTCCAAGAATTACATGTCTACACAGTCATATATCCACAAATCATAATGCAGCCTACATTATTAGGACTTTTCCTACTAATGGTCCTATGGTCCCAGGATTCTGTTTTACAGGGTGTCATATGGCCAGGACACTTGGTACTAGGGCTCTTAATTCCTAGGGTCCTACCTTCCCAGCTTGCTATGATCCCATTATCCATTATTCCCAAGGCCATATGTTCTTCAGATTTTTATTTTGTTTTGTTGTTAAGTTGGTGTAGTTCATAAAAAGGTCTCTGAGTTTAAGGTTGTTTACAAAAGTACATAAACATGGAGGTCCTCCCAGGTATGCCTCTCATAAAGTGTATTTGGGGCCTTGTATGTGGTCCTGGCAGCAGCAGCTATTTAGATATAAACATAAAGCACACAGATAACCTCAGACCAGTGGTTCCTCTCTTGGGATACCTACATCAGGGCCAGACTTGCCAATGTCTATTTTACAGCAACACTGGTTTTGACTTTCTATTTTGGATTTCAGCACACTTCTTACAAGTTAACAATACAAGAACAGATGCAGAGCTGAAAAACCAGGCCCTTCAGTCCATAGCCCTCTACCCTGCCAGTGCTGACAGGGAAAGACTGTAATAGATGCTCTGCTGCTGAACTGTGAGCTGACACTGCACAAAAATGGCTAGAGATGAAAATCTTGTGTCTTACACCCCCTGTTCTATGGTTTGCCACTTTGTGAATCTCCAACGGCCTGTATGATGGCATGGTACTTTACAAAGAACAGAAAGAGGAAAGAACATGGGGAGAAAGGAAAATTGCACGTTTTACAGCCAGTGCCTTTCAGAAACTAAGAATAGGCTAACGGACAAGCACTTACAACCTCAAAGTATATTAGAAACTGGCACTGGGGTTGAAATGGGGATCAATGGTGATTGCTCGGGACTTTCTCATCATGGTAATGGAGTTGACCAATCTGTCTCAGATGCAGATGCTCCTCCCACAAGTAGCTGAAAAGTCTGATATGTTCAGTGCAGTAAGCTGGACTCACTGTCAGGATTCTGCCAGTTGCATTTTGATTGGCTGTTTGTACATTGATGTATCAAAGATGTGAGTAAAAGATTGCCTCCTTCTACATTCATTCATTCATTCATTATCTGTAACCGCTTATCCAATTCAGGGTCGCGGTGGGTCCAGAGCCTACCTGGAATCATTGGGTGCAAGGCGGGAATACACCCTGGAGGGGATGCCAGTCCTTCACAGGGCAACGCAGACACACACACACATTCACACCTACGGACACTTTTGAGTCGCCAATCCACCTACCAACATGTGTTTTTGGACTGTGGTAGGAAACCGGAGCACCCGGAGGAAACCCACGCGGACACAGGGAGAACACACCAACTCCTCACAGACAGTCACCCGGAGCGGGAATCGAACCCACAGCCTAGAGGTCCCTGAAGCTGTGTGACACTACCTGCTTCGCCACCGTGCCGCCCCCTCCTTCTACATGTTATGCAAAAATAGCAGACTTGTGATTGGCCTTTTTGCGAGTCAGTCAAATTACTTTTCCTACAGTAGTAGGCAGTTCTTAGCCACATTAAGTGGTGAAAGGTAGCAGACTCTCCTTAGACTAATCAAACACAAACTATTAAAATTGTTACCATGGCAGTGTAACTGACCAACCACAAGCTAGGGGCATTCTCGCCATGGCAGTGGACTTGACAAATTGTGTGTTGGACTTTCTAATAATAGTAGTGTAGCTGACCAAATGTGTACTGTGAAAATTCTCACCCAATTGCCAACAGCATCCCGAGGACAGTGTATTATGTTCACTGATAAATGAGTAGAGGATGACCGATGCTATAGGTACAGCAACAGAGATGCTACATTCTTTGTTTCAACATCAAAAAGGAGGACCAACAAGGTAGGTGTGTGTAATACAGTGGGCAGTAAGGGAACACCGTGTTTAAAAACTCAAATCAAATTAAATTTTATTCATATAGCGCTTTTCACAACAAAAAGTCGTCACAAAGCAGCTTTACAGAGATCCGGGACCAAGCCTCCTATGAGCAAGCCAGGGGCAACAGTGGCAAGGAAAAACTCCCTCAACACACGAGGAAGAAACCTTGGAAGGAACCAAGACTCATACGGGTCGACACCGGAGATTTGATTTGATTTGATTTGATTTTGTTTAAAAACTGAAGCAGCTGCTGTGCCTGATCCACTCATACCAGCACAATACATAGTAACATGCCACCACCGTATCAGTGTCACTGCAGCACTGAGAATAATCTAACCCCCAAATCATGGTCTATAGATTGTTAAAACATGAACACATTTGGTTAACTCCACTATTCCACAGTTAAGACAGGGACACCATGCTTTAAAACATCAAATGTCTATGATTTCCTACATTTGTAGCATGATTGAGTTATTGTAAACTCTAGATATGTCTGCTAAAATGGCTTCAGTCTTGTAATGGCTTTGCTACAAAGGCTGAATACAAATAAACAGTGTTGGTGGATGCAGACTTGTGAAGTGTGATAGATACCAGTCGGAAAGCTTGCCGTATCCAGGAAACAAAAGCTTTCAAACCACATCAAGATCACAGATTCTGAAGGGTCTCTAAATACAGCAGTAATGCCGTCTTATCTCAGAGCTGCTTCTGGAGGGACTGAGCACTTTCTGATTGAGCTTTTATGCTTGTGTCTGTGCTCTCTGCTCTTGTAAACAGATGATTTATGGAGCATTCTTTAGAGTGTAGGTGGGGGTTCTGATAATGCTAATAAAAAAGACCTTGCGCTGTCTAACTTCAGAAAAGCTCAGGGATGTGGAAATCTAACTTTTATTTCACTGCTACAGGTTAAGAACAGTTTGGTTAAAAACAGGATATGACGATGAAACTGATAATGATGATGACACTGGTAGCTGAGTTGACCAGTTGTAAGCTGGTGATCTTCTTACCATAGTAGCAGTGCTGACAAAGAGAGAGCTGAAAATTAATCTGTTCACAAAGTATACAGTTGTTGGTATCCTTCCTTTAAAATGAATAAAAAAATCACATAGGAACATTTTGTCCCACCTTAAACAAGTGACTTTAAACGTTTTCCTTTCCACCTTAAATAGGTGACATTATGAAGCTACAGAGATTACTTTAAGAGGCCAGCTAGCTTCTTATTCGGATTTTGCAATAAGGTACAATACCTGGCTAGAGGGATTTCTTTCCTTATGACCATTTGTGGTAGTCCATTTGAGGCAAGAATACCTGAAGATCAACTCAGAAAAACCTAAGGAACGTCTGGAGTTTGGTCAAGTGGTAAAATTATGAGGAATGGTCAGTGCCCACTACTTTACCTGACCATTGAATGACAGAGCAGGGGTCACCCAACCATCAGCCCCTGGAACCTTCAAAAACTCCTGAATTACTCAGTAAGGATTATAATCACACATTCACCTCACACTTTTTCTGCAGTGAAGTCAGAGAGGGACATAATCAGCTGGACAAGAGTCCAGCCAGTGCAGCACTAATTGAAATTGGCAATTTGGAATCCATTTTCCTATCATCTTTAAATGCCATTTGTTGTAGCAATTACATTTGTTGTAGGAATTACACTGCAGAGATTTCACCAGTTGTTTATGTCTTTACAAAGCAATCCAAGTTGAGAAAACAACAGACTAAAACTGAGTTTTAGCCCTTCTACATTCCAAATGTTGCTGTGTGGAGGATTACTGTGATCTGTGTTAATCTATGTCAAATACAAAAATATTATAACTAATACACTATCATGAAACTGTTAGAGGTAGTATTGGAAGGTTTTAGTTCACCTTAAATGAGAGGCTTTACCAGGCCACAGTTAGGATCTTTTCTAAATTTTAACTGTTGTATTTTGAAAATGAATGACTTTACAAGGCTGAACTTGTCTTCTTATTTGATTTTTCCTTTACACAGTTAACACTGCAAGTGCAAATCAGACCTGGGATAACACAGGCATTGCTTATGAGCAACCCAGCAACCACCTTTATGACCATAGCAGCCACATAACAACACCATAGCAATGGCCAGAGATGGCATAAGCATTGCTTATTGCAATCACCAGAGATAGCACAGCAACCATACAACAATACCTAGCAACCACCTTGTATAACATAGGCATTACTTATCAGCAAACTAACAACCACTTGGGATACTGAAGCAGCTATAGTAGCCACCAAAAGAAGCATTATAGTAGCCACCAAAAATATCATTGTAACACAACAATATCAACAATATAACAATATATAAGTATTGCTTATCAGGAACTTAGCAACCACCTGAGATACTGTAGCAGCCAACAACAGAATAGCAACCATCAGAAATACCATAGTAATAGCAAAATCATAGCAACCACTTGGGATAACATAGACATTGTTAATCAGCAACTTAGCCACCACCTTTAACACTTTAGCAGTCTTATAAAAACACTATAGCAATAACCAGAGAAACCATAGTGACCATATAACAAATTTCTAGCAACAACCTAGGATAAGAATTGCTTATTAGTAAACTAGCAACCTCTTGGGATGATTTAGCCATTGTTTATTAGCAACCTAGCAAACATCTAGGATAACAAGCATTGCTTCTCAACAACCTAGCAACCATCTAGGGTATTTTAGCAGCAAAAAATAAATAAATAAATAAATAAAACACAATAGCAGCCATTAGAGGTATCATATAATATTCCTAGCAGCCACCTGGAATAATTTAGCAGCCACGCAATAACACAATTGCAGCAACAATATCTATACAACAACCTCCTAGCAACTCCCTGGGATAGTCTAGCAGTTTCCCGGCTAACTGTTCACCTTATATGTGCATGTTTACCAAGCTGAAATCTTATTCAATTTATTTCCATTGCACTTTAGGGACCTGCTCTCAGAAGTGGCAAGAATCTCAAACTGCAGTGTGTTAAAAGTAACTGGATGCTGTGTTTGAGTAACTGATTGTCCCCGCACAGATCCAGGAATTTTTGCTGACCATCTGAAAACACTTCAATGCTCCAGAGGTGGATGGAAGAGAAAATAAAGGAGTTCAAAGCTCAGAGCTTTCATTGATTTAATATTATTTTTTTTTTGTGTGCACCAAGTATATATGACGTGGTGGGGACCAGACCTGTTTACATGCACAAGTTACAGGGATGTCAAGAATGTCCCCATAATGTATATCTTTAAAATGTAAATCATAATTTAAGGTTAGGTTTAGGACAGGAGCACTACTTATGCATAATTCTAGGGTGTGTCTCTGGAAAATAAACAGAATTCTATGTTATGTCCCTGAAATGCATGAAAACAAACTCCAGTGTGTGTGTGTGTGTGTGTGTGTGTGTGTGTGTGTGTGTGTGAGAGAGAGAGAGAGAGAAAGATCTACTTTTATTATATGTCCTGCGATTAAATACCTTAGAAATCACAGATACAAAGTGTAATGCCAGGTGTTGGCTAGTGGATATAAAGCCTCCAGCACTGGGCTGTGTAGCAGTCAAAACGTGTTCTATGAAGTGATGCAGGTCCCAGGGCTATTTCTGAACTACTGGGAGCACTATGCAATATCTTACCCATGCATGATGTGTCTCTGCTGCCTTTTTCTGTTTTACATTTTTCATCACCATCACATTCACTTGAATGTGACCCCTCACAAAATCCTGAACTATATCCAAGGTCTCACAGTCCCTCATATTATTATAAAAATTAAAAATATATTTTTTTTATGGGGTCCCCTGATGACTATGGGATATTTAAGCCACTCCATATACTGCTGAAAACTTATAGCCCTATGAACTCCATTAAATATATTTAGGATAGGTTTGAACAAATTCAGCAATTTTCTAATATCTGTGGGAAAGCCTGCCCCAAAGAGTAGACCACAACATGGCACACTCCTGATCATTACCACTGATCCTTATCCACAGACACTCAGCAATAAACTAGACATTGTAGTGTGTTACGATGAATGTGTATTAATTTCTAATAAGAAATGTGACTTTTTGGGATTTGATTTTAATACTTAGGCTTTCGACTGGTCTATCAGAGACATTTTGTCTTCACGCAGGCCCAGATTGGAATTTGAGATAACCAACCTTCCAGCATGCACTGGCCCCAAATTGGTTCCTGAAGTCCTGTATCAGAGGATCATAAACCACACAATAAGCCATTCCAAGACGGTTTATGACACAAGGTCTTGGAGGGTCAAACAGCCTTGGTGGAATACAAAGAGACACACAAAGTCACATAATATTCCACTTTAAGTAAATGTCCTCTAACACATCTTAAATTTGTTACATGGTACACAATTTCGATATGGGTACAACTGTGTGAAATTAATTCCTTTTAGACAATCAGAATGTGTGGAATTAATTTACATTTGTTTAAAATCACCTTTTTATATGAACTTATGTAGGAACTAAGGTAGCCACATACTCTGTGTGTTATTTGGTTAAGAATGTAAAACATGGTTTTGTCTGAATGATATTACTTTGTTTTAACATATTTTATATTGCAAAAGCATGATTCAGAATTATTGGATATTCATTCAATTAAGTCCTTGTCTTGTCAAGTGACATAAATTGTATGGGCACAGGAAACATCCAATCAGGAGCAAGATTGTTCCTCAATCCCTGAGGAACAATCAGGCCTTCAAGGTGGGTTTAATAAAATCTGGTTAAAACCAGTGGCCCAGAATTAGAATGCTCAGTTTTTAGTGTGGAGTAGTTCTCAGCAACGCTCTTAGTTCAGACATCAGGTTCAGAGTTCTCTTCAGCTCTCTTCAAGCTTCTTCAGATCTCTCTTATGGCTCCTCCTAAAACAGGCTTAGTCTCTCTCAGCAGGGTCCAGACAGAACAAACCCAGAACAACCCCAGAACATAGAAAGAAAATGTAGAGAGAGAAGAAAAGAGGAGGGGTGGAATGAAGGAGAAACTTAGATACACCAAAGGGAAGCGAAGAGAGCCCAGATATTCCACCAGACGTTTTATTTTATTTTTATATAAAAAACCTATTTTAAACTAGTTTAAATTCAGCAAAGCTCAATGCTATGCCCAGAACATAAAATAGACCTCAGACCTCTGACCCTCAAAGTGGTGACAAGAGCTTCAGGATCAGCGACAAAGAAGAAGGCCACATGCTCCCTCAGATTACCTTCTGAGGTGAGGTCTCTGAGAAAAGGCTCAAGAGAGACATGCATGCAAGACAGACCTGGCTCTCACAAGAAGGAAGATCAGCAAGGTAGGAGAATTCCCCTCCAAATGCCACCAGCTCAGACAGAATGGTTGCCGTGTCTAAGCTTGTGTCTTTGACCAAAAGCCAAATGAAAGAAGAGGTGCAATGCTACAAGGCCCATGTCTGCAAAATGCTCCAGACAGCCCAGCACGTCTGCAATGTCCTGCAAGCCATCTCCTCTCCAGGGATACGTAAAGTCACATGGTTTCATTTCTTTCATAGCTCAGAAGTGGTGCTGAATGCTTTGCTGGTATAAACTATAGCCTTTTTAGAATTTAGGGTAATTATCATAGAGAAATTCCCTCATATATTAATGTCCCTGCTCCCTCATGTATCGCTGTAACCCAATTCATTATACGGATGTATAATCAATATACATTATTTGATATTACATTTAATAAACCAGTTGTGTGATAAAACCAATCCTTGGTTATTTGTTTGTGTGTGCACCTTTCTTGTACGGAATTATTACTTTTGGGTCAGATTCAATTTCAGAGCCAATAACCTACAGTGGGTCAATGAGCAAAACAATTCATTAATAATAATCAATGCTAGCTAATTCTGCTATATTATATGTAAAGTCATCCATGATAACATGATAAAATTGGACAGTTAAAGACACTGCATATTACTTAATGGCTCCCAAACATTTAACTTAACAAAATAAATTAAATAATTAATTATTAATTAAAAAAGCAATGAATTATCACTGACTCCACTACAACATTAACTTGGTTCCTATTAATTAACCGAATCACATTGGATCATAGTGATTTTTAAAATTAGAATCAAACTGATGTACAGTCAATGTACAGTACATTGAGGTTTCAAAATTTCATTATTATTATTATTATTATTATTATTAAATAGGAAAGAGGAATTCCAAATGCCACAGTTAAAATTATGCATGATTTTTCATAATGGGGTAAATATCGAAATATAATAGCTGCAACATCACACACAAACACACACACACACACACTAAGCCTCCAGACAACAGAATCCAAATGAAACTAGAAGCAGCAATGCTTAATTTCCAATAACTGAAGAGATTTACAAAGGATGTCTGAGATGTGTTTTCTGAAATAACCCATCGGAGCTTGTGAATCATCGCTGGGTCTGGGTTATAACTTTGTTAAATCAATGGCTTACAGCAGTATTCTGTGTGTAATTTAGAGTCTCCCCCACCTCATGCCCCCCCTTACACAGAAAAAAAAAAAAAAAAAAACTTTAACAACCACCACAGGGCAAAGCAAATGCCCATTTAATTTAATGAAAACTTACTTTGGACATGGGCAAATTCTCATTCATCTGTTCTTCTGCACCCTGTCCTTCAAAGGTAAAGACTCCCACAGATGAGATATTTTTTAGGTGGTGGATCATTCTTAGTGACACTGAGGATGGCAGTGGTGTTTTTAGCCCTCTTGCTATGTTACGGTCAAATTAACCCTTATTAAAGTTTGAAGATCTAGGAAAAATAATTTAAAGTATTTTTTCAGTATGAAATGTCTTTTGCTTGCCTCAATTAGTGTAATGAACATATATTATGAAAATGGTCATCTCACATATTTGCAACAACCCGCTGCATGCTTGTATCACATAGATACTGTTCACGTCAATTTGACCCAGCAGTCAAACTGGAGGTAAAAGGGTGTCAGAAATATTAGATTATTTCTTTGTTTGCAACTGGATCTTGACTGGAATCATTTATGTTCTTGCGGGAAAACTCCACACACATTCAGTGGACACTCAACAGGGGAGGGGTAAAACATAAAAGATTCTCTGCACAGGTGTCCTACCAACATTACACACATGTCAGGCAGACCTTTACAAAATGAGCAGCTGAAGCAAAAGGATGGTTGTCCAGGAGGCTCTGGAAGTCATCACTGATCATTACACTGATCAAAGGATGTGTCTGAAGACGAAGAAAATCGTCAGCTAAATTCTTATTCTAATGATTCCCAGGTGAGGGAATTGCTATTCCTATTCCTCCAAGCAAGACACTCATGTCATGAAATTGTGAAATACAGTGGTCTTCATCCCCAAACATGCGTCAGGCAAAACTGCCTTCAAGAAAACATAATAAAGACATTGCCAGGGCCCACTAGGATGGCAGTGAGTCGTATGACTGACATTAAGTCAGCTTTTGAGCTGGTCATGCCAGATTCAATACAGAAAATCATTCTGGAAATGACCAATCTAGAAGGGATGTTTTTGGGGAGAAGTGGAAGGAGCTGGAAAAATCCTCCGGGGTCTCTGGTTTTCTCCCACAGTCTAAAAACATGGAGGTTAGGTGAATTGGCTTCTCTCATAACTGTCCTGGTGTGTGAGTGAATGAATGTTTATGTGAATTAATGTCGGTATGTGTGAGTGAATGTGTATGTGCTCAGATATGGATTGGCACTCTATCCTGGGTGAAACTCTAGTGCCCAATGCAGTCCTCCATGGACGGTCGTTCCTGGTTGAGAGTACACTGTGTGCATTTGGCTGCTGCTTCTCGCCAGTGTGTGTGTGGATTAAATGTTGAGTGTTGATTGTAAAGCGTCCTTGGTTTTGGAAAGGCGCTATTTAAGCGTAACGTTAAATAAAACATTCAGATGCATATTTGGGGCTCCACATCCACATTGTGTCTGCTCATTGTCCACTCTGTTAAACACAACTACCTTGTTGGTCCACCTTGTAGATGTAAAATCAATGATTGCTTTCATTTACTTGAAAAAGACATCCAATGAATGGCTGTTTAATCTGGAAATACAGATAACACATGGACCACCATGCACTTTCTGTCTGTCTTGCTGTGCACCTCTCTGTCTATTAACACTGCTAGTTTGTCTCTCTATCCATCTATTTGCCTGTCTTTATCCATTTGTCTCTTTAATCATCTATCTAGCTCTCTGCCCATCTGTGTTTCTGTCTGGTTTTAAAATACACTTGGCCTCCACACATAGACCCAGATGGTGAGAATGACTTCTCTCACCTCACAGTGTAAGTGATAATATACATACAAACACCTTCTCCTGAGGGAGAAAAAGAGAGAAACATCAAATGATGGAGGGGTGGAGAGTAGGATAACAAGAAGGCAGAGGAACTGCGTTCTATGAACTGGTAGACTTCCATCCAGTACCACTTGACTGAGTCAGAGGTGTCTGTATTGATCCTGAACCAATCATCCAACATCAACACCTCATGAATGCATTTTTGGCTGCCATCAAGTCCTCACTGAAATGTTTTACCACCGACTCCAAAGTCTTCCCAGAGGAGAAGGAATTGTTCCTGCAGCAAGGGTGCAGAGAATCCCTATAAATACTTCTATAAATATTTTGTTATTTCTCTTTTTCATCCATCCATTAATGTATTCTTCCTTTCATTCCTTTGAGCTAACCACATTGACATCTCTCATGCCAAACTCTTGAAAGTTCTAACTGCTCTGTTCATCTGTAAACTCTAAAGGAGTGATGTCCCAACATGCCCCTTTTCATCCTGTTCTTCAATCGGGAGGACCCCAGAAGACCCCCACAGAGCAGGTATGATTTAGGTGCTCAGTCATTCTCAGCGCTGCAATGAATGTGTGCTCTGCAGCAAGCACTGACATTGAGGTGTGCCCTGTGGGGGTCCTCACCACTGAAATACAAGGTGAAAGTGGACTTTTAAAGTATGCAGAGCAACTGGTGGACAACAGTCTGTAAATGAAGAAAGATGACCAGCTAAGCCAATGGAAAATGAATGTAGACACAAGGAGGCTCTCTTACTGTTTGACTGATGCGTTTCATCAGTATTTTGATATTTTAAATTAATATTTAATGGCCCTAAGTGTACAAGCCCCTCCTTGTTGAATGTAAGAGTCAGTTCTGACCCCAGGGTCATGGCACCAAAACCAGACACGAATGAAGCATACGGAAATGGAGCACTGTGAATTTTTCATGTGAGGCTGTGTATGTTTTATTAACACAGGTCTAAAGCTTGGAATAGGATCATTCCCTGGAGTGACCTCAGAGTGGAGTACTTTGTTTCAAGCTAAAAAGTCAGTGGACAGAGGAATCAGTAGCCAACTGGACTGTTAAATCTTTTGGGTCCAGTTGCTGAGTGTGGACTGAGAGTAAAACACACAAAGAGAAAGAGAGTGAGTTGAGTTTTCAACTGAACTTTATTAATGCCATCATTTCACTTTCCACCAGTTAACACTGACCCACATGAAAAATACAGATGAATTCAGATGGTCACTCAGTCCATACAAACGTTAGTATAAAAAAAATGGAATAATAACAGGTCTGTAAAAGTTCAGCCAGTTGCAGAAATATTGCACAAAGCCCTGCCATAATCCCATACATTCTCAAACCTATCCAGATATTTCATTGCATTGTAAAACATAAAATCAATGAGAGAGAGAGAGAGAGACAGACAGAGATAGAGAGAGGGAAGTAAAAGCAAGAGAGAGAGAGAGAAGGACAGAAAGAAGAATGAAGGAGAGAGGAAGAGTTGAGAGAGAGAGAGAGACAGAGAGATGGGGGGGGGGAGGGTTGGATAACAGAGCGATAAGAAGGAACCGTTCGTTCTGCTCCCATTACCATGCAGCACACATTGGTGTGAGGGAAGGAAATCTGTATGAAATAAATTGAATGACCTTTATGCCGACTCCATCTAATACAGACACTGTGTCCAGTGCTGGACTCTGTAAAGCAAACCCCCCGAATCCACTTGGTGGGGGGTTTAGCGACACTGCGGCTCATTTACCTCAGAGGAGTCGGGCGCTTCCCAAATCAATAGCCAAAGCCAACATTGGGCGCAACAGCAATTTAGATGGATTCCCGCAAGGCAAAGGGACATGACCTTGGAGGGCTGAGAAGGGGAAAGGGAAGAGGCATGGAGACAGAATGAGAGAGGCAAGGAATAAATGAAACTGGTGGTGGTTCAGATAGTTTCCAGAGGTTTAATTGAACATCTGGTAAATTGGCATTGGTAAGACTGCAGACAAGGATTAGGATTAGGACTAGATTCCCAGTTCCCATATTTTTTTTTCAGCCCACCCCTGAAAACAGTGGGTGGTCCAACAGCAAAATAAGATCTTATTAAACAAATAAGCATTCAGTCTTTTCTTCGACTTTACCAGCTGTACTCGTTAAGTTTCTGGCAGATGTCTTCTGTTTAACTTAGCAAGTCCCCAGGTACCTGCCATGTCCCTGTAGGAATGCACAAGAAGAGTACTTAAATATAAGAACCTTTAATCAAAGTCTGGACCAATGAGAGCTTTCATCTGCAGAAGAGGGATGTAAACACCATCCAAATTTAGGAAAGCAAGCATGAAACATCTGTGTAAACAGCAGGAAGATATTGCTCTTTATCTTTAATAATGTGCTATGTGCTGAGAGGAATATCTAAAAATTGGTGTTTAGGGTAACTATGAGCATAGCCAACATGAAAACCCATTTAAACAAACTTCTAGACTATTCACATCTTTTGTTTAACTCTTCACACACACAGTGCTAGGACTTCTAAGGAGCTGTGATAGTTAGCTTTGCTTGCCTACTTTCTGCAAATTCAGGATGGATTGCTGATCACCTCTCCCAGTACCTACATGGATGTGTATTGACCATACACTTATGATGACTTCTCTGAAATGTCATCGAAGGTAACAAGTGAACAACTGTCCTGTTGTGACTAGTTCTCCACAAGACCCCCCCCCCCAAACTGACAAGATCTTCTTACAAGATTTTCTACAATATCCCTAATACTGGCATAATCCACTAGATCCATTAGCGTGCAGCCAAATTCTCCACAAAATGCAAAAAAAAAAAAAAAAAAAAAAAACATGTCCAGGCTGAGTGCTAGATTTTCCATAGAAAGATCCATAGGATAGACATTAGGCATTAGGCTCTTGCTTGGTGTCAAATTGTCCACTAGATCCCCAACCAAAACAAGATCTCCATGTTTGGTGTCAGATTCTACACTATATCCCTAAAAACGTGGCAAATATTCAGATGACTATGATTACAGGCACATTCTCCATCAAGTCTGGCAACAATGTTTCCTTGCTTGCCTGAAGAATGGGACTATCTGTTAACACCACCAAGAAAAAAGTAGAGTGGAGTTGCAAAGCCCCATTAACTCCGCCTCTCTTATCGTTCCAATATCTCAGCAGCATCCTGTCAGAGGATTATGGGATTCATCCTAAAATCCAGCATGGGATCAAATAAGCCTCAGCTGCCTATGGGAGACCTCAGGGATGGGACTTGTGGAATGAAAACCTTCACCTGCTCACTCAGGTTGCTGTCTATCAAATTGTCTGGGTCACTGTTCCCTTCTGCTGTTCTTAAGTCATCAAGTCTCAAGAGGGTTCCTTTATGATGGTCTTTAATACATTCTGGGGGTCACTCAGTGTGATCACATCCTCCAGCAATTACCACCTTCAAAGTTATGGAGAGAATGTTGGTTTAGGACAGTGTTTCTCTTTTCTTTTTTTTTCTTTTTTTATTTTGAAAATATCTTATCACCCCCCTAAACAAAGAAAAAATAAAAATGTTTGCATTTTTCTGACAGCACATACACACAACACACACACACACACACAGGTGCTGTCAAGTGTAATCAGCCAAGATTAAATGTTCTTTCTTGAAAATAAAACCATTAGAAAAAGGAGGCTGAAATATGTGATTGGGGCTAGATGACTACACTTTTGCTTTTTGAAGTGCGTGAAATGCGTCACCCCCAATAGTGAGAGTGAAATGCCCACCATCAGAAAACTAAACTGGACACCCACTTATATGCTGTGGAGCGGAATCAGGCCCTACTGCAGTATTAGTACTGGCTACACCTCTGTTCTGAGCTTGTAGATACATGTTCATAGTAAGGTTTTGTAACTATAGTTTTGATTTTTATGTCAGCAATACTAGAATATATTTGATGGCACTCCTAATGAAGCCAGAGGGCACCTCAGTGTGCTGTGGCCCCCCTATTGTGAAAGGTTGGTCTAGGATTATGACTTAAGGCAAATTGTCTGTGGCACAGAGGGTTCTACAACTACAGCCATGTAAACCATATGTAAAGCTCAGAAGGGGACAAACATATCAACTGAAAATAAGAGTTGGACAATTACTGTATTGCTTTCATGATACACTGCCTTAATATACTTCACTGAGTATACCATGTGTATCCCATGTGTGAGTCCATGTGATGACTTGTCCAGGGTGTGTCGCCAGTTATTCCCTGCAGGCCCAATTAGTGAAATCTTGACATTAATGTATGTTCTCTACACCAACAAATGGGTAATCTGTATCTCTCTCTCTCTCTCTCTCTCTGTCTATCTATCTATCTCTATCTCTCTCCCTCCTCCACTTATGTCCAATTCTTATTGGACACCCACCCTCATCTCCTTTCAGAAAAAGTGAAACATGATGGGTGGTTGAGAGAGAGAGAGATCAGTGAAAACCCCTCAGCAAGAGATAAGTGACGCCTCGCTCATCGCCGGGGAGATTACGCTCTGCTTCTCCAGCCATTGCCCTACTCTTTTCCTTTTTTTTCCATTTAAGGCTCTGCTGAAATGGAAATTTTTTGAGGGCTCTTTAGCAATGTCAAATCACCTGCTGCCTCTCAGACGCGGGCGAAATTGCCTCTCGCCTGCATTCGCCAGCGCACTTAAGGCACTCTCTCTCAGACGCACAATCGAGCAAGTAATGAATACAAATCCCTAAAAAACAAAGGCAAACGGAGGGGAAAAGAAGATGGCTGATAGGCCCCTTGGCGTCTCCACTGCGGCTGTAATAGCAACTCACCGTTTTTATTTTTCTTTACGGCCTCTTACGGAGACAGACGGGATTTCTCTGTGATTTGATTACCACTGGAAGGCCACTGCTGCTGTTTGAGATGCTGTTTGTGTTAAAAGCTCTGGCAGCCTTAGGAACAGAGGGGAGGCAGTACTGAAGTGTTAACTCTTTATTGTCTAAGGCCACACATCTCTTCATCACTGTTTTTAGAAACATAGCTCTTAATAACAGAGTAAATCTAAATAATCTGAAAAAAATGATTGAATTTACTTAAACAAACCACTATAACTTCTTAATATAATTGGATTTCACTGGTAGATAGCAAAGAATATGTATTAGTTAAAGTGCAGTAATTACCATACAATTACTACTGACCACAGTAGAATAGTTAACTAATAACCACAATAAAATAGTGACCAAATAATAACTACTAATGTCAGTAGAGAGTTGGTACCAACTTATATCTAGAAATCACAGTACAGTAATTACAAAATAATGAGATCACATTACAGTAGTTACCAAACTATAACCAAACACAGTATGGTATTTTTCCAAATAGTAGCAAAGACAGTAAATTTGTTTGAAATGTATTACTTTTAATTACAATGCATAAATAATTACAGTAAAGTATATACCACATATTTTTGTTAGTTACAGTGAAGTAACTGCCATATAATTTCAAGGAATTACCTTAATAATTCACAGTATTTACCAAATAATTGCTAATATACAAAGGATATTTCAACGGTTACTATATAATTACAAGTAATTATAATAGAGCAGTTGCCAATTTTGTTAAATTTACTAATACTATACAGCACACTCTTTAGCCAATAGTTACTATTAGTTTTAATTAGAAGCTAGTAAATTTTGTTAGTTATCATGGAGTAGTTACTAACTGATCCCTAATTACAATACAGTACAATCAAGTATACAGTAATTTGAATGAATTACAAAACAGGAGTTACCAAGTAATATTAGGTTGTGTGTGTGTGTGTGTGTGTGTGTGTGTGTGTGTGTGTGGATGAAGCTCCTCACTGATCCCTCACTGTAGGAACTGTGGGGCCAAACCCATGTGTCTGTGTGTGTGTGTGTGTGTGTGTGAGAGAGAGAGAGAGAGAGAGAGAAAGAGAGAGAGAGAGAGAGAGAGAGAGAGAGAGAGAGAGAGTTTTAGGGTGGGGGGATTGTGTATTTGTGTGTGTGTGCTTTTGTGTGGGAGTGAATCATTATTCATCCTGCATGTCACAGTAATGGATTCATCCTGCATGTCACAGTAATGGTTCAGTCTCATTTCCCCACCTCTTGTGATTTTACAATGTTACTATCATGCAGGCATGCACATTAATTATAACTGACCATTTAGAATTCATAAAACATAATTACTAAAAGTAACTTTTTTCAGATTTTAAGTGGGTAAAATAAACATAAACATATTAGGTAGGCATTATAAGATATACAATATAGATTTAACTTGTATATAACTTGTAACAATGTAGAGTTAAACTCTGCTAAACTATGTGCAAACCATTGCCTTAATTTTATTATGATGTTTTTTTTTAAGGGCACATCCAAATGTGCATTGAATCTGAATGGAAGATTCCAAACTCATGTGGAATTTTGGATGTTTATCCAGTGGGAAATAAGTCGCGACCAAATTGGATATGCCTGGAAATCGTATTTTAAAAACTGGATCTATAAACAATTATGGATATTCAAAATACTTTCAGGATTGGCTAACACCATCACAATGCATCTGGGCAGAAAGGCGATCACTATGGCAACATGACATCAATATAAGTCCGGTACAATGAAAACTGTTCTGGATTGAGACACAATATAGGATCACTATGACATGGAAGTATTAACATTACAAAACAGCACTTTTGAAAATGCATAATTAGACCAGCTGTTATTATCTCACATAAAACAACCCGTCATCGTCATCACTTCCATCATGTCCACATCACCAAATTCTCTCTATCATTCCTTTCTCACCATGTCTCTCTGCCTTGCAATTTCTCTCTATCAAGCTTGCCCCATGCCCTACCTCTCAGTCTCTGAAATGCTGGAGCAAACATTCATGGCTTCTAAAATACAGACATGCCAATGTTCTGAATGACAACCAGAAAGAGAGAGACAGCAAGAGAGAAGGCCTCTTTTATATCAGTGAGTGTGGGTCATGACAAAACTTCCAAACACATCTATGTCAAACCCTCCACATCGCCTGAGTTATACTTAAGAATGAAAAGCCAAACTCAGAGGCTGGAGAAAAATGTCTCTGGACCAGAACTTATGAAGAATAATGAAGAAAGAAGAAACCCCTAATGGAAACAGCAGGCTTTGAAAATCAACAACAACAATGGTGGTAACATTAAGTGCTGTTTACTCATCGTGTATTGGAGTGCTGTTGTTGTTGTTGTTTGGGAGTGAACACAGTTCTGTCTTTAGTTCAGACAGATCAGTAGAGTTTGTTCCTTCCTTGTTACAGCTTCCAGCTCTCATTAGATTCTTCAGCCACTGATCCAAAGAGAATTTGAACCTCTTCAAAACACCAGAGAATAATTTTATAAGCTGCTCTTATGAGTGTGATAAAAACAAATGCAATCTCTGCTGTAGCTTTGATATTTTACAGATGGTGAGTTTGTGCTGGACATCGACATTGTGGCATAAAGTGGGACTCTCTCTGGCTAATCAGTGCTCTTACACGTTTACACATCACGGTTTAGAACCTACTCAACTCGCTTGGAAGCATGAGGGAGCAGGGACTGGAAATTAACCCAGTTCCAGGGACCAGGGGCAACTTTACCTGATGGAAAAATAAAAAAAGGTGAATACATTGGAGACCATGCTGTGAAAATTAGAAAATGTATGACCCTAAACCTCAGACTAACCCAAACCTTAACACTCAACAAAGACCCAAACCCTAACTCTTAAACCTAACCCTAAAATTAACATCAACATTAGGCATTACTAAATTGCTAGGGATCACCTTAATCCTAACATTTACCATAGGCCTACAGCTTATGGGGTAGTTGTAAAAGCAGCATGTGCATGTTTCAGATTTAGTGGCACGAAAACATAATGGTTTGTAATCCAAGGCCAGCAAGTGTGTGTTTTACACACTTTAAATATAATAACATATTGGCCCCAGATCAACTTTTTGGACAAAATTTTATCAGAGTAACTTTCATTACATTTCATCCTTGTCCACTGTCCAACAATAAAACATTTTTTTAAATTCAAATCAACAATGAAGAAATATTGGGATTATTTACTGACATAAATTGTCCATATAAAGCAATAAAAAGTTGATCACAAAAACAAACAAATAAATGAATAATAATAATAATAATAATAATAATAATAATAATAATAATAATAGTAAAATGTCCACATGAATGTAGCCTACTGTGCTTATAATCCATCTTTTCTCACTGCAGGACAGAGAGGTGAAGGTCAAGGCGTTGGAATGTGCATGTGTACTTTCTTAACTCTAGGTCTTCTCTGGATGATGCTTCATTTGACAGATGTTTGGAAGTAGCTCTTCAGTCAGCTCATAGGATGCTGAGTGAAGCCTGTTGTGTTCCTGTAGAGCCATAAATATGTGAATGCACTACAATTTCGCCACTGGTCAGTAAATCTTAGGGATTGAAATCAAACAGTCAAAAAGGTCTTTACATGTATGTGTCCATCATTCTGACCAAAACAATGTGTCAACATACCGTCCTCTCCTTTTCTGTTTCTTATTTTTCATTAGCTGTAAATGCTACACTAAGAGTTGAATGGGCAGAACAAATCAGAGTCAAGAAAACTCTGCAAAACAGAGTTTAATTATATATAGTCACACAATTTCATCTGGAAAAAATGCATATTTTAAATCTTTCAGGTTATGATTGCTAAGAGAGCATTTTTTTCCCAGAAATTACATGAAGCATAAAGACTCCTAAATATGCCAAATACATTTCTGAAATGTTCCCTAATTAACTTTTCAATAATTGGTTTCATATGATGCTTGATTAACTTTTTGTGTAAATATTTTTGGTTCCTTGTCCGTGTCTGAGGATGGTTCCTTACAGAACCAAAGGGCTTAAATTTTAGCACACTAGGTCTTAACCCTGAAGATGTCACTGATGATGTTATAACCTACTGCAAAGTCATTTGGAAGTCACTCTTTCATCCAAAACAATGATCCTGAACATGCTAAAGGCTCAACACTGGACACATGCAAATGCAGTGCACTTTGTCCACTCCTACCACTGTAACTCAATGACCAGCCCTTTAAAATGGACTATGTTGTCTCGTTGGGGTTAAATAAGTCTAATATGATTAATGGCCAGTAATTATTTTAATTGCTTGACAGATGTGTAATTAGCATAAAATTTAAGAGGCCTTTCACTGCGCATAATTTACAGAGGATTGTAGGCTGTTAAAAAGGTGATTGACATTTTCACCAATCAGGACAAAGGCATGCTGCTGACCGCTCCATCGTCCGGTTGTCCTGCCCTTCACTGAGCTTTAAATGCCTCGACGGCACTCACAGACTCTTAATGACAGTGCTGACGTCTATGGCCCTGTGTCCAGCTTTGGAGGACAAAGTCATGGACACAGCTGCATAGCAACAGGACACAGCCAGTAAAAATGGAGCCAACCATTTAATGCAACAACACTACATGGATGAAAGGTTTAAAACTGTCCAACACTTTTTCCAGAAATTAAAGTAATTCATAGGGAGTCTGATGAAAGTTGCTTCTCTCATGCAGAGGCCTTATGCCATATGAACATTTCTGAGAGAATTTGAGCTTTATTAAGCATTATTAAGTATTTGGATGGCTATCTATTAATCCAAAGAGCACAGTGCCTCTGCTCCACTGCACGGTGCTTGTGGATACTACCATCACCATGCTTCACAAGTGCCAGAATTTATTAAAGGCAACATTCAGGTTTTCAATCAAAATGCACATTTTTAAAATAAAATGCCTCACCATTTGCTGCCCTACAGTCTTTTTGTGTGCTTGAAACCAGTCTAATGTGTCTACAAAGCCCCGGTGTTAGGAAATGGGTAAAAAATCAAAGCTTCTTGGTCCAGTATGCTAGGCTTTCTCTCTCTGCTCACAGCAGAGAAACAGCATCTGGAGGTGTTTACATGGTAGAGATTTCATGAAAACCATACACCATGATGAGGATATTGCTCTAGGGTTATATTAACTTATTTTTGCTGGTTCCAGTTATTTAAGGTGGAACAAACTCTAAATTCAGTACACTAACTGCATGAAAGTAAACACAGAGCAAAAGTACTATAAGATGAAACAACTCAAGTCTTTGCTGGTTCTGATTATTTAATGTGGAACTTACTGAAACGAGTTTCTGTTGTGATTCAAGCAGTGAATAAAAACTTATAGAAAATTTAAACATCAGTCAAATACAACAGTCATCTTTTTCCCTCAAGTATACTGTTCCATCTTGAAAGACACTGAGCTTCTGAACGTAAATAAACTAGAGAGAACAGCAGTTCCCCAGAATCATCAGTGTTGACTTTAAGTGTGTCGTGCGTGCGTGTGTGTGTGTGTGTGTGTGTGTGTGTGTGTGTGTGACTGTGTGTGTGTTGTTTGGCTGCTGGGTAAAAGGTGTGTACAAAGACCCATTGGTGGTGTGTGTTCTGTGCTGCCTCAGTGAACTGAACACTATGCGACAGATGGGAAACTTTCTTTTGGGACAATGAAAATTTTGACTCAGACACATTTTAAAATAGAGGTTGATGTTGTGTTCTTTTCTGGGTCAGAGGCTTAACTCTTACTAACCTCATAGCTGAATCTATGGCCATGCCCACATTCATGAAAACATAGAGAGTGGCTGGTACGTTTCTACTGTAGACACCCTTAGGTGTTGTCTCCATCTTTCCCACCAGCTCTGATGTGACTCTTTTTGTATATCCCAGAACAGGTGGCTGTTCCAACCCTCAGTTTCTTACCTCTGACTGTAGCCAGAACCTGGGTCCTCTGGTCCCAGGGGGTCTCTGTGTCCAACACTATATGAGGAGGGACCTGATGTAAGGCCTACTCCACACTGGAATTTTTCACAGCAGCTCTGCAGCTGCACAGTCTCTAGGTCCATAGCCGAAGTCAGTGGATATACAGGATGTGCTCCCCCAGCCATCACCAGGAGCAGTGGCAGAAAACCATCGCACAGCCAAGTACCGGCACCTGGCCTATTCCTTGGCCTATTAAGCAGCAGTTAGCTCAGGTGTTAGCAAACCACTATCTGCAAAGCAGCGGCAAAATGTGACAAACTCCCTCAGTTAAGTTTAGCCACAGCCAACAACAATGAGAACATAACATAAACCGAAAACATTGGCAGCAGGTTTCTCCAATCTACTGTCCCAGCAGACAGAAATGACAAACACAGGCAGGAAGTTGCCAAAGAGTAGTAATAGACTTGTAATAGACTAATAGACTCCACTGGTCAGCAGGCCAGCCATAAGTATCAGAGATAGTTAGTTAAAAAAAAACACGAGTGAGACACAGTCAGAAACTGCAGTCACCTGACAGATGCCAGGTTGCTCTGATCTGGCACTGACATCAGACAAAGACTTTTAGTGCAATTTCAAATATGGGTCTCATGGATTGGCCTATTTCTCCGATACCCGATCCAACTAATTTTGTTAATATCGGGGCCCGATCCTAATATCAGATTGGTGCATCCCTAATACTTATAGTTCTCATATTCTCACATAAATAGTTCTCATATATTCTCTTATAATTAAGAAAACAATGTTTAGAACATTTTGAATAATCTGAAGAAATTCTCACAACCCTCTCAATATAATGAACATTTAAAATATAGACTAGATGTAAGATGATGTCACTAGTCAGTTTTTACCAATACCATCATGTCATTTCCAAATGTGACATCAGAATTAGCATTCTATGAGTGTCCTGAAAATAATGGGCCGCAAGGCAGGTGTGTGAAGCAAGGCAGAAATGTTTTTATTTGCAGTGTTTATGTGCCACAGTTAACCCAGGACAAGGTCGCTTATTTGGGCTGTCTGCTGAAGGAGCGTCCAGGCATTTCTGCCTGTGGTGGCGATGTATTGCTTTGCTGAATCCTATCAGAGACGTTATTATCTGTAGTCTTTCTAATTCTCTTCAGTCAGAGCTGCTGGTTGTCAGTGAGAGGAAATTGCTGCAAAAAAGGCATAGCTTTCCCTGGACAGGACTAGATGTTTATTTGTGGCTCTGTTGCTTCCATGGTTAACATTTGCAAATAAAGCTCATTGTGTTCTGGGATTGGGCTGTCTGCTTTATTTATGATTGTATATGCACATTACAGATTGTAGATTACACAATAATGACATGCAATAAGTGTAGCAATGGATGTGTTAACTTACTACAGTACAATTAGCTTTAGGTCTCTTTTACTGGTGTGTTTTAGTTTACCTATAATTTCTACTGTCTAGTTATACACATATTATTACATGTAGTTATGCTACAGCAATGTAGGCTTGCTAATGTCCCAGTTTTAGCTGTTTGGTGTCCAAACAGGTTGAGAGTGAGATGGAAAATGCAGTGAGAATGGTGAAGAGAAAGTGGACATCCACTGGACAGAAATGAAAGTTTATTTGTGGCTCATTTTTATTGGTTAATAGTTGTAAACAGAACCTACTGGAATCTGGCATTTGACTGTTTGTTTGACTGTAGATGTAAATCATGTGATTCAATTTTTAAAAAAAAATATTTAAAAATATATCATTTTAGTATCAGTATAGCAAATGGATTACAAATTGTAATTACTACTTATATACTCACTTGCACAAGTACCAAAATCAGTTGATGGCTTAATTAAATAATAGGCTTAGTGTTTACATTTATTACTTAGTAAAATATTTTGTACCAAGTACCATGTGTAAATTTACTTTTACTTACATTTGCATGAAATAACTTAGACACACCTTTGTAATTATATATTTTTACTTAGTAAAACCTGTGTAACTCTATTCAGTTACTTAATCCTTGTATATTTATATGTAGTTACTTATTAATTTATACGTAGTTACCTATTAGTTCTTAACTTAATAATAGTATTTACTTAATACATTTTATGTCAATGCATGTAGTTAAATGTATGAAAACACTTAGTAGCACCTTTGGAATGAGAAGTATATAATAAGAAACACCTGTGTAATTTTATTCAGTTACTAAACTCTACATATATATTCACTGTCCAATCATGTATATTCAAAAACAGTATCCTTACAGAAGAAGGGAAAAACATATAAACTTTCAATGAATCAAAAAAATCAACATAAAAAGACATAATTCCAAGTAATTTTGGAGCATAAATCGGTCCATGTATCACAAAACTGCCATACAATGTGAAGGACAGCGGTGTTCAATTAAGAATCCACAAAAATGGAGATACATATTTTTCATCGGACAGCAACAATATTTATGTGCAGTTACTCAGTAACACCTGTGTAAATACATGTAATTACATTGTAACACCCATATAACTACATGTATTAAAACCTGTTTAAGGAAATATAATAATTTAGTAAAAATTGTTTAATTTTATAAATTATTTAGTAACACTCATTCTTGTGTGTATGTACATCAGACTGTATTGTATTATTTGTATGTATTGAAGTAGTTTATCAGAACCCTTTAGGTTACTCAGAAATGGTCAGTTTCCCACCACATGACCCTTAAGACACTTCTGATGTCCACCACCCACCCAAATAATTCAGACGAGAGCCAATTGTGGTCAGAAACTGACTCTTGCAGATGTGTTAGAATCTCCAACTGTACACCACCAAAGTGGAGATGAGTAATAAAATGGTAATAAGTATCTGAGGGTACATTGTTGTTCTCTCAGAAGAGAAAATGAAGATGACAGTATATTGTCTTCTGAACAAAGAACTACCACTGCATCTTTAACTGGGGATCTCTCTGATGTTCTCCACTTATAAAAGGATATTATTACAATGAGTCGTCATGAAAATGGCAGGGAATTAAAGCTGATTTTGGGCAGGACCTCTGTGGGAGCAGCTTACAGCATTTACATTATCTCATAGACGTATTATGACCTTCCGCTTCAAAGGGAGATCATCCTGGTGCATTGTGGGACTGTCAGTATTCTGACAAATACCTGAGGAACAATAGTCTGGCTTTAATTGCAGCCGAAGACGTCCAGATATGATTGGCACACTGTTATTCTCTGGCTTGATGATTTATCCATCAATAACGGGGCGAGACAATGTGGTGAGCATATGGCCCTCGTCTAATTAATGCTCCAATCATTCATTAATCGCTTTATGCAAACTAGCACACTATCATCTAGACTTAATGAGCTATCAGCAGGCCGTGACAGATGATGGGGGTCTCTCGCCACTCTTCAAGCTGGTGAGACATTGTAGAATCTGTCCATGTATCCATCCTTCCATCCATTCATCTGTGAGCCCAACCATACATTATCAACATGTACTTGCCTAGAATTAGCATCCATTCATTAGATCTTGGGACATTCTGGAGCAGGTACACATATGGTCAGCATACCGAAAGCATCAAGTATCCCATCTCCCTGCAACAATAAAACTTAATTCAGTACTTTTGGAATGCAGGGGTGCCTATTATATTTGTACCCATAGAAACAAGTAGCTTAGCTCATGCACGGAATTCCTTATATAGACATGTCCACAACCACAGTTACACAAGCTTTTAAGGTCCAAGTCCATGTCAGTGTCCATGTTTATCCACAGTTCTGCTGTTCCTGTTGAAGATCAGTGCTCCAGTTCCTGGCTTGAGGCCAACTGAGTGCCAAAAACCATATTCATTATCTCCTCTGAAATGTAATTCAAGGCCAGGAATGTTGTTCCTACAAGTAGCAATTTGCCACAAAACACTGGAAGTTTTAATGGCCATTTAATCTCCAATCACATGAAACCTGCTTATTTACCTCCTCTCATGAGCTGGGGATATTAAAGCTATGATGTCAGCTGTTAGCTTTTAGCACTTTTAGGAAGCTGTTTACAACTCCACACCGAGTTCTCTGTATCTCTTTCACGCCCTTTCTCCCTTTCCATCTCTCTCTCTCTCTCTCTCTCTCTCTCTCTCTCTCTCTCTCTCTCTCTGCCATTCTCTGTCTTCTTTCTCATTCTGATCCTACCTCTCACTGTTTCTTTATGCCTGCCCTGTTTGCTTGCTGAAGCAGGATATTGTGTTAATGTCTGCGGTTGGCGATAGAGCAAGGGGATTGTTAGAGCTGGAGAAACCTAGTGTCCTCTCACTTCTGGCTATGAAGCTGTCCCTCTGTCCCCTGAGTCTGGAGCAGTAATAAGGTCTGGAAGACAAATAATTAAGTATCTGGAATTGCTTACATTCACTCTCCACTCAGCATCAATGTGTAGCACACTAGGACTAGGCAAATAAAGATATCTGGGGACAATCATTGGGAAGGTACACTTTAAGTGGGAACAAGAAGATGTTTCATAGCTTTCGTGGTTGGTGCCATGTAGAATTTAGAAAATTTTCCTCATGATATAACAGGTAATTTCACTGATTTGATTCTATTCCAACAGCATTGCAAACATAACACATGCGACCAATCAAATCCCAGATTGATTACTAATACTAAGTTCTGCTACTGCCATATAAAGGTCTAAATATCCTCACCCTTCAGAACTTAAGTCAACTCATGTCATATTGTGACCCACATGTCGCACATACTCTCTGTATTTGTCTCTTCTGAGCTGAACAATTGCCTGTCCTGTCTGACCTGATGGTGGAGAAATCTCTGATGTTCCAAGGAAATTTTTGTAGCACATTATTTTGTGGTTATGTTAAATATCTAATATTTACATTAATTAAAATATAGTTTTGGTACATTCTCAGCAACTGTAAAAAAAAATCCTGTAAATTTACAGTAATTTACTGGCAGTAGTTTCAGTATTGTGGTGTTGTTTTTTTTTACAGTACTTATACTGTAATAACAAATGCAGCACAATGTTGTAATCCAAAAATCCAAGTTATATATTAATATATATTATTTTTTATATTATATATAATAATATAAACATTTAGGGCTGGACCAGAATATTTGTCTGTTCTTTTGCTGGGTAGGTTTGTAATTTTCAGAATACACACACACACACACACACACACACACACACACACACACACACATATATTGTCTATTGATGAATAAAACTCTACTCCGTCAATATTCATGATATTCAGAGCTAAAACTGGCAAACTCTAAGCTCTGCTCCTTGAACTCCACTACTCACCCATATTCAGTTTTGTCAACATAAAAGACTTGAATATTGTCAAGGCCACATGGTAAGACTGCTAAACATTTTAATGCAAATGAAAATATAAGAAAAGAACTTTAGAGCATTTATTAATACACTCTTACACACAAACTACATCTTTGTGAAAAAGTGATTAACAAATTTGTTGATTAACAAAGTGTTTCCCAGCATCCTTTGCTATTAGCAATAAGTTACTGTACTTATTACTACTATATTCTGCAAATAATATTCTGTATTTAATTGAAACAGTAGTTTACATTAAAGAGTTTACAGTAAAAAGTAAAGAGTTTTTTTTAATATTACATAATTTTTTCACTGTACAATGTAACCTATCTAAAAACAATTAGGTATGTTTCAATAGCGTACGTACTGCTGAGGACCATTAGTGACTGACCCCTAATTCAGCCACTTTCCTGCACCCTGACAATTATAAACAAGATGACCTTTCGGGCCCAAACTTTCCTCAAGTCAAAGCCCTTGTAGCTGCAAGTTTCTGTTGGCCAGACTCACACCAAGAAGGCTGGGTCCAGAGTGTCATGGTTTCTTAGGAATGTCTCTGTCCAGCTTCATTTATTCGATAGTAATAGCCAGGTCCTGGTGAGAAATCCATTTTCACTGTTTTTGCTGTTTTTGTTAGGGACATCGTTGTGAAATATTTATACAAATCCAAAACATATTGAACTGTGACTCTGATTGATATAGACTTATTTGGCACTTTCATAGTGTCTAAATGAATTGTGTCCGAAGCACAATCCCACTGACTAGTGATTTGACTCTGATTACATCCAAGTGACTTCACTCACATTGATAGCCCAGTGACTCAAGATTTGACTTAGACTTACATCCCAGTGACTTCAACTCATATCCCTACAACTTTTGACTCAACTCCAACTCATATCCCAGTAACTTCAGATTCAACTCAGACTCACATCCCAATGCTTCATGATTCAACTTCCTAGTCAAGTAGAGTAATCACTGCATATTAAGCTCATATGCCACTGCTCCTATCTTTAGACTTGTAATTTGACTCAGACTCATATCCAAGTGAGCTGTGACTTCATGTTAGTGACTTATAGTTTTACACTCACATTGTAATTATTCATTATTTGACTCTGATCCACACTGCAGTGTCTTTTAAATTTGACTCAGATTCTCATACCATAGACTTGTGTTTTGACTCAGACACACAAACCAATGACACCTGATTTGACTCAGATTCACATCCCAGTGGCTTATGACTCATCTTTGACTCAAAATGACTCCCGACTCAACTCCTACGTACGATTACGACTCCGTAATTGATCCCTGTAACTAATTTCTCAACTCGAACTCATGTATCAGTGACTCATGACTCAACTTGTACTCAAATTCAAGTGACTCATGACTTGACTCAGACTCGCATCCCAATGACTCATAACTCAACTCGAACTCACGTTCCAGTCCCTCATGACTCAACTAGGACATGAGCTTAAATTCACATCCCTAAGACTCATCACTTTGATAATAACCTGTATCTGTAGGAGGGTATTTCAAGGCCATTTCTCATTGTAGAGACTATAGAGGTATCAGGCAGTGCAGAGCGCAAGCCCCTGAGTCAGACTGACTCATACATTGGTCATTTGTGTCCAGTTGTATTTATACAAACAATAAGCACTGTAGAGATTAATACAGCAGTGTGTTGCAGGGAATTGCATCAGACAGCAACAAAAAGTGCTTACACTTCAACGCTAAAGTTCACTCTGGGTTAAAACACCTCACATTTTAATGTGTCCAAGCTCAGGGGAACTGACCACTCTCTGATGGGCTGAATTGCAACAGTGAAGGCATAGACAACAATATAGTGTCTCTACAATCTATGTGGACCTCCAGTCACAAGGAGCCTGTGGTAAACTAGAGTAATTACTGTACCTTAGGCTCATGTGCAGCTGTTCCAATGCATCTTCTTTCGTGACTCATTAGTTGACTCTGACTCTACTCACTCAGACTCATCCAACTGACTTTTGTTTTGACTTAGATTCATATCTTGGTGACTTATAATTCAACCCAGATGCGCATCCCAAATATCATGACTTGACTCACACTCATATCGGAATGACTCCTGACTTGACTCATAATCACATCCCAGTGATTTATTACTTGACTCAGACTCTCATCCCAGTGACTCTTTATTTGGCCTAGATATGCATCCCTATGTCTTGTGACTTTACTCACACTCATATCCCAGTGACTCCCGACTCAAATAAAACATATATTCTAGTGATTCATGACTCGACTCTTTTTCTCTGTGTATGTAAGAGCCAGTTTAATGCTGTAATTAGAAGCAGCATTTCAGAAAATAAACAACCACTTCAAATGGTGGAGCGCTCCACATCAACAACAGAGAGCAGAATTAATTCAGGTTCTTCACAACTCCAGTGGCTCCAATCCAGGATCGGAGCATTTCCCATAATTGCACTGAAACACAAATCCTTCAAATACACTTTACAGCACACAATTCTGCTTAAACAATATAGCCATTACTGTCCCAATGATAGCTAACTCTCTCTCTCTCACACACACACACACACACACACACACACAGAAACAGCCACACAGAGTACTTCATTCTGTCAAAGTGGAACCTGCTTTCAGCTTAAGAGAACGAAAACCCAGCTACCTTCGTTTCCATCCTTTGTTGGTTTCCATGGCAACAACAGCCAGAGTTTTCTTTGAGAGCTTTTATCCAAAGTAAAAATGGGCGCAAGTAAACACTCCACAAATCTAATTTTACTTCGCTGTTATGTATTTGATTTATTGTGAATTTGGGAATTGCTGGATGGGATGTATTCTCTTTGGACAAGTAGTTTCAGGTGGCTTTTTTATTTTTATTTTGTGAATGTTTGCTACTGACCAAAATATTTAAGACTTCCAAAAATGACACATTCCTTAATGCAACTAGAAAAGTACACCTCCTAAAGAAAAGGCAGCATATATGTTCAGCTTAAGTGGTCCCCAGGTTTTGCTATGGCATTCCAGGCAGGCAATCTGTTGCTGTGGTAAAATGTGTTCCTGTGTGACTACTACTGTATCCCAGGTAAATGCTAGGGTGTCTGCAGATTGAAGGTGCACCAAGTCGCTGCTATGGATTTGCAAAGTGGGTGCTATGGTAGGCTATGTTTTTATCTAGTGGATGTTATAAATTGCTAATAAGTTTATTGGTGGTTGCTAAGGTGTTCTATGTGGTTATAAATATAGCTCAGGGGAATGCCTCTGTGGTTGATAAGGTAATACTAGTAGTTCTTAAGATGCCTCGGGTGATTGCTAAAGCACTTCTAGGAGGTTGCTATGTTTTTCCAGGTGCTTGCTAAGGTGTGGCTACATGAGTGCTATGATGTTGCTAAAGTATTTCTTTGTGGTTGGTATATGGGTAAAATGCTAATCCTAAAGTGTTTCTTGATGCTTACTTATGGTATCCAAAGTGGATACTAGGGTATTTTTGGTGGGAGCTAAGGCATTCTAGCTGGTTGCTATGGTGGATTCTAAGGTATCTGAGGTGTTTCATTAATTGTAACGTGACCTGTTGCTATTTTGTTACTAAAGTTTTTTATTGCTTGTAACTTTGGTATCCCATGCAAGGGTATTTGTTTAGGTATTTAAAGATGTCCTTAAAGGCTTCCTGGTGTTGCTTGGGTAGATTCTCTAGTATATCTGGTGGTTGCTAATGTGCCGCAAGTGGCTGCTGTTTGTCAAGAATTTCTGGCAGTTCTCAAAGTGTTTCAGGTGGTTGCACTGGTAATTTAGGTGAATGCTAAGATTTTTGTTTGTTTGTTTGTTTGTTTGTCTTTCTGGTAACTCACTAAGGTAAGGTATTCCAATTCATTGCCAGGGTGTGCATAAACTAGGTTTCATGTCTGTTAATTGTTCATATTGTAGTTCTTTCTAGCAGCACCTTGGTGAACCATGTTTTTTGTAGTTTAGATGGATCAATTCACATAATCTTTCAAGAGGCATGGTCATATATTAGATTTTAGAAAATTGGAGGAGTAAAGATTGGGTTATGGACTCCTGACACTATGGGATCATCTTGGAAGTTCATCATTTGCAATCGCCCTAAAATCAGAAAATGTTTGTACTTGTCATAAGGTGAAAATCATCCTCAAAATCAGCCCTTTTATCCTATAGCATGGGCAAAGCTTAACAGGAAACTTGAGTTTCACAATGTTTATGAGGGGCTAGGGTTCTACATTGGTCTGAATTCAATCCCGAGCCATTGTAGCACTGCGAGCCTCATAATAGAAGTGATTTGCTGTGAAGGACACCTGCAGACAGAGGAATTCAGTTGCATATTGGGCTTACTTTTTGTGGAAACTGGCCCATAGTTTCATGACCAAATATAATTCCATTATCATACTTTGATACGCCATCCACACAGAGTGCTGAAAAGACCCCTGTCGATGATATGGGAACGTAGAAGAATAAGAACTGCCAACTGTGAATGCCCTTTGTGATGGAAAATACAAACTCCACAGCATTTTCTGGTATTTGTGAATGCCCAAAAATGGATTTAAATTCATGAGAGGGGCCTGATAGCTGCTTATCGGTCTTCATGACTGCGGAAGATGGATCAAAGGGAGAGGAATGATGTTTTGACTAAGAACAATAAGATGAGTCACTTTCCATTTCTGAGAATTGCTTTTACATTTCTCTGGACACCCTTAGTAAAGGTCAATCCAGAAATGATTCCAAGTAAGGACACTGACTCCAAACCAAACTCCCAGCTGTGCCATGTGCCATATATATATATATATATATATATATATACACCAATGCTATGAATACTCCTAAGAATTGTTATCAGTGTTTGGACTGCTGTTCATAGTGTTTTTTTTTTTGGCTATGAAGGGCTGTACTTTTCTTAAATAACAGCCTCATCTTTGTTCGAAAAGCCTTTAGGAAATGCTGCAAGGATTTTATTGCATTCAGCCAATGTAGTACATAAAAATATTAATGAACGAATACAAATCTGACCTAGGATTTATCCCTGTCAATATATTGATAATTGATGATTACCCTAACACTCTGGATCACACACACACACACAACCAGCTCCAAATACAGGTATCCTGCAAGAAGGATCATGTGCAGCTGTTCCAAAACATCCCATTGAGCCGTGTCAAGTGTAAAGTTGCTGAAATGTGGCTGGAGACTAGTTTGAAAGGGTTTCTGAAGATATGAATTTTTCGCCCTACTATAAAACATGACAGGAACATTCCTCATGCCGATGGAAAGAGTGAAGCATTCAATATGCCCCCTTGAAAGATTTTGCCATCACATGAAGCTTTCTTGTCTCTTTCTCTACTGAGAAGCATATTTTTCTCCTGAGGATGTGGACCATTTTTTTATATCGCTCTTATTTTTTGCAACACATCTTTCCCTCCTCTCCTCCTAACGTGTGGTTTTCTAACAAGACGCAAATGAAAATGAAAATGTAGGCTTTTCTATTCTGAGAGGTTGTAATTATATTTTTTCTTCCCCACAGTTCTGGCAGCCACTCCACTGCTGCGCCTTTGGAGGCTCAGTCCTGGCACAAACTCTGCCCAAAGCTGGCCTTCACTGCCCTGTCCACCCTGGGGTTAAATGGACAAGCTGCCAGACATAATAATGCCTCCATTCAGTGGAGGTTTGAAGGTGGGGAAACAAAAAAAGGCTTTGAAGAAAAGTGGACAAGGCTGCCCAATCTGTTATTGCCCTGCTGAAATAGAAGCACAAGGCAAAATCTTAGAGGGGTGGGGGGTGTTTATTTAGAATGTGACATAGTGTACACTTTCCTGATGAGACTTTAAAGAATTAATTTGAATTTTTTTTTCTTAAACCCAAAAAGTTTCCATGAAAATATACCTGTTCCTTTGGTTTTACACTGAAGCCATGATGCAAAATTTTCTAACATGCTATAACAAATTTATAGACACCAGATTAGCATCATGCTAAGTGCTTTAATCCTTAGACCCCATGCCTTGCATTCTGAGGGGTAATCTCACACCTTGTCCTCCCAGCTTTATAACTCAGGAATGTCTACATATCTTTAAAAACGGAAAAATCCAACATGAAAATAGCACTCGCACTGGGGTGTGGTGAAGCCTCTGGGAGTAATCCAGTATAAATAAACACTTAAAAATAGATTCTCCTTCAAAACATATGTTTTATTCTGCTATTAAAAATAGTTTTTACTAGTTGGAATATTGGCCCTGAACAAAATGCTCAAAAGTAATGGATCCTAGAGCTGATAATATCAAGAAAAACAAGTCTGTCTGATGCTACTTGTTAATTTTGTCACCGCAATATGAAATGTAATAAATAAATCAGAAAGGCTTTTGTTTTCATTTTTAAAAGAAAATGAAGCAAACAAACAAACAAAAAAAAAACTTAATATTCAAATCCAAAATTGATATGGTGCACTGTTAATTACTTTTTTACTGAGTATTACAACTCACGTTACAATTGTAATTGCTTACTGTTTTATTTTTTCTTATTAGATTTTCATATTTTAATAAAGTATTGAATTTTGATTTCACTCTTTACCCTTTCATATTTGTTTCATTTTTGTTGTAAAAAATGTTTGTGTTAAGTTGCATTTTTGTATGAAAGGTGCTAGTCAAGTTATTATTATTATTATTATTATTATTATTATTATTATAACATCAAGAATTCATCAAGGACGTGGAATGGCATATTAAAAATGATCAACATTCTACTGGGTCCAATGTAAGATTCAAAATGCAGCATTGAAAGAACTGGTCATATAGACATTGCTACTTTGATGATACAACACAACTCAACACTGAACATTTTTCTTTCATCCATCTATCCATTATCCACCACATATCCTGGTCTGGGTCTGGATCTGGGTCGAGGGGGAAGCAGCCCGATAATGGAAACCCAGACCTTTCTCTCCCCAGCTACTGCTTCCAGCACCTCCGAGGGGATACCGAGGCATTCCCAGGCCAGTCAAGATCTGTAGTCTCCCCAGCATGTTCTTGGTCTGCCCTGGGGCCTCCTCCACGTTGGACATGCCCGGAACAGGAAGCCGTCCAGGAAGCATCCAGACCAGATGCCCAAACCACCTCCACTGGCTCCTCTCAACGTGGAGGAGCAGCAGCTAAACCCCGAGTCTCTCCTGAACGTCCAAGCTCCTCACCCTGTCTCTAAGGGAGTGTCCAGACACCCTGTGGAAAAACCCCATTTCAGCCACTCGTACCCGCAATCTCGTTCTTTAAGTCCCTACCCAAAGCTCGTGACCATAGGTGAGGGTTGGGACGTAGAATGAATGGTAAATCGAGAGCTTTGTTTTTCTGCTGAGCTCTCTCTTCACCACAACAGACCGGTACAGAGCCCGCATTACTGCTGATGCTGCACTGATCCGCCTGTCAGTCTCCCGCTCCATCTTTTCCTCACTCATGAACAAGACCCCGAGGTATTTAAACTCCTCCACTTGAGGCAGGATCTCACTTCCAAAATGGAGAGAGCACTCCACCCTTTTCCAACTGAGTACCATTTTTCTTTCAATTGTTCATTTTACCCATTTGCTAACATTCTAATTCATATCATCTCAAGCAGGACCAAAGGAATGTCCTGTTCACACCCCAGGGATGCCAGGATTGACCCCAGCTTGGAGCTATTAAATTTGTGTGTCTCACACTGCTGGCTTCAAAGGAGAGTGTAACGAGAATGTGGCTGAAATGGTGAGGTTTTGTTGGTGTGGAAATAAAAAAAACACACACACACAAACACACACATTGGTAATGAGAGAGTTCTGCCCACCACCACCTAGCAATATTCACATCCCTGAAAGAGTCAGTTTCAGACAGAGAGAGAGAGAGAGAGAGAGAGAGAGAGAGAGATAGTGTTCATGTTTATAGTTTATCTGTCAGTGAGAGAAGAGCTGATGAATAATGCATCTTGAGGTTGCTCTCCATGTGTGTGTGTGTGTGTGTGTGTGTTTGTGTGCCCACATGTCATATCCACATGCAGTCTTCATGTAGACCCTCCAGCAAAGACCACCACAGCTCTCAGAGTTTTTCTACACACACACCAGCACACAACTTATTTGAGAGTTTTCATCTCTCTCTCTCTCTCTCTCTCTCTCTCTCTCTCTCTCTCTCTCTCTCTCTCATCTTTTCCCCATATTTTGAGACTTTACCAACTTCATCCAACAGCATGGTAAGTGATGCATAAACACACCCTGCTTTCATAGCCTGGCTAACAAAATCAAACCAGCAAGAAACTAGCAGTGTCCCACTGTCTCAACAATCTTTGAAGACTTTCAAGTTGTCAAAACATATATACAGGTACTGATGGGTCTTGAAGGTCTCTGAACCCGTTCTGTCTGACAGGTGAACTTTCTCTGATTTGTCAAACAAGCCAAGACTTTGCCTCAAGCAAATAAACAAGGACTGACAAACCTGCTTCTGAAGGTCTACCACCAACAGCTTAGTTCCACTCCCACTTCCAAACATGGAACACCCTGTGGAGGTACTTCTAAGCCATGGATTTTGGCATCTTCCAGAACCAGTGTCCATAAAGTATTACTTCCAAGCAATGGTGGGCATTGTTGCAACTTACCAATGGTCGACTACTGGTAAAATTTTGCTTAAAATACGTCCTTGCCCAACAACCATTTGGAAATACTGGATTACAAATCTGATCCTGGAGATACATCTTACAGTTTGGAGTTTGAACTGGAGTTGGATACCATCAAAAGTAAAGTTCAGGTTTAACTTTGCTTCTTTAACACAATCTGATGTCAGTTCCAAGCATTTAATTAGCTCCCACACAAAGGTCTACCATGAATAAAATTCAATTTCAATCAAGCCTTGATTTGGGAAATATAATTTAGTTCCATGCATGAAGATCTGCCATCCTACATCCTCCAAATACTGGAGATAATCTTCTCTGAAAATGTCCTACCAATGCTTTCTTACCAAACATCCTTTGGAAATACCAAATATCAGGAAAATCTAACACTAGCATTCTTTATCTTCTGTTACATCCTGGGGATCTGCATCCACATGGTTCAGAGGCAACACCAGAGATAATTTCCAAGATATTCTTCTGAAGATTTGAATGTTTAGATCAAACCTGCTCTGCATCACCACAGGCTTTCACCATGGTCCTGCCAATTGGGCAGCAATAGCTCCAGAAATGTGCAACCATACATGTTGTTACCAGACTAGTTTGAGGCATTAGGCAGGGAGCAGTGTTCCAGGCAAGGTCTCAATTAATTGGTCAGACCATTTGTGTTTTGAAGATCCTTTTCAGTCCCTAATGTATTTCAAAAGGAATGGAAATGGCAATGTAGATTCCACTTCATCTGACGCACACACATACACAAACACAGCAAGAGTACATACTGTATGTGTATAATTAACAACAATACATTAATTGTTATTGAATGCCAGTAGATATGAAACCTTTTCTGGCAGCTTGTCTCTCCTGATGTTTCTATAATAAACTCCCCCTAACGAAGCCCCTTCATTAAATCTCTTAATTACTGGCTCTGCACTCTAATTAAGACTTTTAACTTCACACACACACTGTTCATTTATGTGGGTTAATTACACAATTAATTGGCCCAATAAGCTCCTCAGCCTGATCATTAGAATTGCTGATTGTTGAGGACCACTAGACCACAGCTGTTTGGCAATTCGATCCCAAATCACAGACCTCAGAAACAGACCCTTATCCGTTAGCGACAAAACAAAAGCAAAGGAAAGAAGTAAAGTATAGGCCTGCTGACCACCATAATTCTTTGAGAATATGTTAATGGTTTCAGAGACTGAATCTGAAAAAACTATGTGTGTATGTTTGTGTGTGTGTGCGTGTGTGTGTGTGTCAGTGCCTGATTGAACTCCTGCTGGCATTCCACCTGTCGTCCCTCTGATTTTCACCACAGGTTTTTCACACACACACACACACACACACACACACACACACACACACACACACACACACACACACATGCACACACACACACACACACAAAAAAAAAATCAGGTGTGTTTTTTTTTCCTGATTAGCTATTTGAAAGGTTTGGTTATTTTTGTGAATACAAAATAGCCCTGCAGAAAATCATGGTCTTCAACCAATCAGATGCTCCCTCTGTCAGAGAGGATTTACACTATGTAACATTAAGCTGGGGTGGGAGTCTGATTGGGGGAGTCAATGCATTGCAGAGTCCTGAGATAACACACACACACACACACACACACACACACATACGTTCATAGATTCACAAAGATTTGTTTATCTCTCTAAAGTACTGCAGCATAATAAGTGTGGACATCATGTGGTCATGTATGGTGTTTTACCATTATATGGTCCCTACTCCACTGTACTCATCCTTTTTCATGTTCCTTTAGGTAAGTTTGGTCCCAGTCCTTTGAACCAGGTTCTTTTTAGTCCCTGCTCTCTCATGATTCCAAGCAAGTAGGGACTAAACTATGACATATAAACCTTGCAGAACACTGATTTTACAGAGAAAGTCATCAATCTACACTACACAGCACAGATGTCCAGCACAAACTCACCCTCTGTAAAATCTCCAACCTACAGCAGAGATCACATTTGTTTTTATCCAACTCAAAACGGCAACTTGTAAAAATTATAGCGTAGTCTTTTAAAGAGTTTCAAATGCTCCTTGGAAACATGGCCAATGAGCGAGTCCATCGAGAGCTGGACACTGCAAAGAAAAAATTAAAACTGATGATTAGCTCTGTTCAGTCCCAAACAACAACAACATGCAAATATACAATAAGTAAACAACACTTGCATTACTGCTGCCATTGTTGTAGTTTACAAAGCTACTCTTCCTGTTAGAGAAAGGGTTTTGTTTCTCTAACATAGTACATTTTCAGACAGGAGCTATGTAATTTCATTTTCTGAACCAAGGACCAGAGTGGAGAGTCCAGAAGAAAGCTTATGGCTATTGGGTTAATCAACTTAACAATGTTGTGAGTGTTCTAATATATTTGTAAAACAGCTGATCACACCCACATCTGTCAACAATTTGTGTGTTTGGACTGTAAGGAGGAAATTTGGGCCACCAAAGGAAACTTCCCTCACATTTTCACCAGTTTTGATGGGAACCAAGGATACATCATCAGCGGAGGGTACTTCTGGGGACTCGGTTCAGAGTAAAATATGATAAATGTGTGGAAATTCAGAGTTTTTAGTTGTCCTGCCATTGTGAGCAGGAGAGGAAAGTAACCCACTCGCTTTAGGTTGTTTTAAATACAACCCCCAAAAACACACAAACTGAGATCTTTCCAGTTTTATTTTTTATTTTTTGTTTCTATACACTCTGTAAATTACCCATTCAGCTCCACTGCTCCACAATGCTTTATTTATGGCCTGAGCTCCTTCTGGAGCTTATTTATCTCGACACAGCATCAGAAGATGTCATGGTTCACTGTGGTTCCAGATGGGAATGAACTTTTCTGGTTTGGGAACCACTTTATGTTGGAGGAAACACGTTGAATAGTTCCATGCTGGTGGACGAAGACTAAGACAGGTAAGGATTGATCCCAAATGCCTTAGAACCTGGAGCTGTGTGCCAATAGCATCAACAGTCCAAGTGTCAAGGTTCTAGACTCTTTCTCACTGTTTACAGTTATGTATATGTAATTGATTGTCAGCAGTGCTTTCTAATATTTGTAATAGATTTCATTTTCTAACAGCGTTTCTGAGACACTATTAGTGGAAATGTATGAGATCAGAATGACTGGATGAGTTCTGTCTTCTCCCAACTGTCTCTCAGACACACATACACACACACACACACACACACACACACACACATGCACACAAACCATCAACATTTCAAATTTAGAAAAGCAATTAAAAACCTCGAGCTGACAGCCTGGAACAATTTGTCCTGATCCATCTCCGATGGCAATTTAGATTTCCCACACTTTCCCTTTTTTTTTTTTTTTTTTTTTTTGCAGGAGGCTTTGAATTGGAGAGAGACAGGAAGGTGAAAATTCTTGATGAGATTTTCATTCAAGCACACACCGGAGCATATCATCTGGAGCTGATGAAATTTAAACAGTGTGCTCCGTAAGTAATTGGACAGTGACGCCGCTTGGCTTGTTTCAGCGCTCCACTTTAGCCACTGGGCCAAGAAATGAAGTGCCAGATGTCTATTGTCTAAATTGAGGGTCATTTCACAGACTATCTAGGATGTGTCCTTCTGTGCAGAGAAACAGGTTTGTACAAAACCATATGTAACTGGACATTAAATAAACTGGTCCTTAAATGTAAACAAACACTTTCCTTGGTGCTTTTCAGTGTTTTTGTTCCACTTATTGAGTGTCTCTGTCACACATCTCCAGGGATCTGGGGTTGGGGGTTCGAGTCCCACTCCAGGGGGCTGTCATGTGAAGAGTTCATGTGATGTTTTCTCCCCATGTCTGTGTGGATTTCCTCTGGTTCTCTGGTTTCCTCCCATGGCCCAAAGTGTCCATTTCCTGGTGTCCAATTGTTTTCTTAGTAAATCTGCAGTCAAACAGCAATGAATTTTGAGCTGGCAAGAGTGAGGGATGTGAGCACTGAGCCTGCCCTTTCCAGACAGGGACAGCCTGCTGTAGCCAGCAGCACGTGTAAGCTCTGAGAGCAAGAAAAGTCTGAAAATCAGAGTTGGGTGCTCAGCTCAGGGAGAAAGGCCACTGAAGCTACTTACCCTTGCAATGGAACTAGATCTATCTCTGGCATATAGTGCTGTACATTCTTCAAAGTGCCCCCCAATCAGACCTGAAACCATGAAGCAAAATCTCAAGAAATCCCACCAGTGTAAAAGTAATGTGAGAAAAGTTTTTTTTTTAAAGTGGTAGCACTAGATTCGAGTAGACATCATCCATAGGGATGCCACTAACCAGTGGCCTGCGAGGTGATAACCATTTTGGCCATGCTCTGGGCCTAAATTGCCCAAAGAACACAGTCATAATTATGATAACGACCTGGAGGTGGTATCCCCATGACCGTTCATCAACAATGCTACTTGGAAGCTGTGTCTAAACCAATATCTTCCACCTTAACCTTGGACAACCTGCTGGGTCTTTACAGCTTTTCCTACAACAGGCAGTCAGGCCCAGACAAGGTAAGGTTACCCCTTCATATACATCATAGCCAAGTGGAAACCTTCCAAGGGGATTGTGCTAATCGATGAGCTGAGGCTCCCAGATCCTCCCTGGACTCATCAATGTTACATTAAGAGGCAGGAAGGATGAGGATTGCATTAAAAACGTATGGCCATTCTGCATGAGCATCTGGGGAAAGGTCTGGTAGAGAGAGATAAAGAATACACGAGGAATGACAGGGATCCGGGCAGTGGACCTGCATCTTTATAGGCTTTAATAAAGCATTAGTGGATGTTAGCCTTGTGCTGAGACCAGGTTTTAATCCATTAAATTACCTTCCAAGGATCTTCGTCAAAAGTATACATTTGGGTTCTGCAAAATTGCTGTGACCAAGATAGGGTTATAAAATGAACCCTTTAAAGTACAGTTAGCAATTCAACATTTTGGCTGTTGCAAATATTGTGCCCAGAGCTGCTTATTAGCAAGCTAGCTAAATCAACAAGGATAAACAAGGATAGTCTTAACATCTGATCCAGGACTGTGTACCGTGCCATCATTTAAAGGCGTAGTTCACGACTGTAATCAAAATCACTTTTTATAGTATTCAGATGTTTCCTCAATTTTTGCTAGCACTCCAACCTGTTTGCATGCTGAAAACCAGTCTGGTTTGTTTACAATGACCCAGTGTCTATAAATGAGTGAAAGACAAACTGGCTCAGTGTGGTCTCTGCTCATAACAGAGGAATATGAAGTATTTTTAGACAATGGAGAGAACAGCTTTGAAAAGGTTGAAAAGCATAGACCAAGATAATGGGTAATATAGATTTATGAACGCCGAAGACGGGTTTATTTCATTTGAAAGAAAGGATTTCACTTACCTATCACAAAAATCCTCCATGTGATCAGTCCATTTCTCGAAATAAATCATTTGTTCCTCACTGTCCACCATGAGTTCAGCAGATGAGCTGAATCCTTTTCAAACTCTGCAGTACGTTGTTGTTAACTGTGAGTGCGCCATGACGAAGCCTTCGTCAGAAAGAAAACAATCCCTACACATGCTCTGTGTTTACAATAAACAAATGAGCATTTTCATGCAAATTCTCGGCCTCAGCAGCCGCTGAATTTAAATGTTTTTAACATATGAACGGCAGAATGAAAAAAACAAATAAATCTTGCACCTCAAAAATGTGCCTCTTGTTGTTTATGCTTCTCTCACAAGAATATAAAAATACATTTCCTTTCAACCTATATATAGTTGGAAAGTAGACCCTTTAAGGTTTCCGAGGTATGTTGAATTTTTTTTTTTCTAGGATAAAATCTCGCAGAGTTATATACGTGTTTAGGTGGAATTTCAGATAAAGGAGCAATCTGTAATATATTTACTGTATTTGATCATAAAATGTCCAGGTTGTGTGGCCATGGATAAAGGAAACAGTCTAGAATGAAATACTAGCATCTCCTAGAGCAGTGCCAAGTCTGGAGCGGCGCTCCATTGGAATTTCAGCCACAGATCCCGCCCTCTGTCCAATTATATTACAGTCCAAACTCCCTGCGTTGCCATGTCTGCAAACATAGTGTCTTGCGGCCATTAAATGACCAGGTGAAAAGAGTTAATGTTACATTTTACCGGACCCAAAAAGGCCCATTGCACTTCTAAAAATCTCCATGACCAGAGATGGAGTAAAAGGAGAAGTGAAATTGGTCTTGTGTGTGAAAAGTGGAGGCAGTTTAGAAACAGCGTTACAGAACAGAGTCAGAGTTGGCAAATTTTCTCCTGAACAGGTAACAGCAACTCATTTCTGAAAAAAATATAGAAGTACAGATGTCTATGTATATATCAAAAAGAGTAAAGGCCATAGGGTTTGTGTTTTATATATAGAGAAATAAGCATAACAACATTTGAAAGGTTTTAGGACTGTGTTATATATGTTCTATACAAAGAAGGTAAATAACAACATGATTTAAAAAATATGTTTGCTTGTTTTAAAGAAATTGAGGCAGATTCATGTGTGTTTCTCCATGGTGTGTGTGTGTGTGTGTTTTAAACAAATAAAGGAGTAAGAATTTTGTTTGAAAAGCCTTGCATATTCACCTGTTTAATGTGGAATGGCGAAATTAAGCTTGGTAGTTCATAGCAAATATAAGTGTTTCACTAGTAAGTAGAAGTTTTTGTGACATGATGTACACTTGGTCGTGTGTTTGAATGGATAAAATGGGAAATAAAATGTGTTTCAAAATGAGTTTTGTTTATAAAACCTAGAGCTAGCTTTAGCTTTGCATAGTTGTTTAAGGTGGAAATAAGTATTCAGTAAGAAGGTGGAGAATAACACAAGACTTTTAAACTAATCCATTTAAGGTGGAACTAAAAGCTTGAATGCGAAAATTGTGAACAAGAAAGGATCTGGACAGCTGTTGGAAGAGACGGTGTCCAGGGTGGGAGGAGTCTTTCAGTATATTGGCTGCCCTGCTGAGGCAGCGGGAGCTGAACAGATCCTCCAGCCTGGGCAGTGGACAGCCGATGATCTTCTGGGCCATGTTGATCACTGTTCTGCCACTGAGCAGCTGCTGTACCATGTTGAGATGCAGTAGGTCAGCACACTCTCGATGGCACAGCGGTAGTAGGAGACCAGCAGCTTCTCCTGAAGGTTGTTTTTCCTGGGAATTCTCAGGAAATAGAGTCCCTGTTGTGCCTTCCTAACCACAGCTGTGGTGTTGGTGGTCCAGGAGAGATCTTCAGAGATGTGCATACTCAGAAGTCTAAAGGAAGGGACTCTTTCCACACAGTCCCCATTTATGAGTGGTGTGGGGTCTATGGGTTTCCTCCAGAAGTCTATGACCAGTTCTTTTGTTTTGGTGGAGTTCAGGGAGAGATTGTTCTCTGCACACCACTCCGCCAGTCTCAGGATTTCATCCCTGTAGGCGGTCTCATCTCCACCAGATATGAGTCCCACCACGGTTGTGTTATCCGGGAACTTGATGATTGTGTTGCTGGAGTGGGTGGGGGTGCAGTCATGGGTGTAGATTGCGTAAAGGAGATGACTCAGCACGCAGCCCTGTGGAGCTCCAGTGCTGAGTGCTACCCTGGAGGACTAATGGTGGCCTAATCTAACAGACTGGGTGCAGTTTGTTAAAAAGTCCTTAATCCAGATGCATGTGGATTGAGAAAGTCCAAGGTCTATGAGTTTGGTCACCAGTCTGCTGGGGATGACCGTATTAAAGGTGGAGCTAAAGTCTATAAAAAGTATCCTTACATAGTTTCCCTGGTGTTCCAGGTGTGTGAGTGCTGTGTGAAGGGTAGTATTGATGGCATCCTCAGTGGACCTGTTTGCTTTGTAATTAAACTGATGTGGATCGAAGCTAGGAGGGAGAGTGGCTCTGATGTGCTGTAGAACCCGTCTCTCAAAGCACTTCATTATAACCGGTGTGAGTGTGACTGGACGGTAGTCATTGATAGACATACATGAGACAATGGGACACTGACTGAAGACAATAACCTGATTTAGAGGTAGGATACTGGATGCACAAGGCAGTGTAAACAATAGTGCAAAAATTGTAATGGAAGGTGGTAGGATACTGGATGTACAGGGCAGAGTAAACAATAGTGCAAAATAATCGTAATAGGAGGAGGTAGGATACTGGATGTACAAGGCAGAGTAGACAATAATGCAAGATAAACGTATAACAACTAAATAAAGTGAACATGTGCATACCGGTTCTATTGAAAAAGTCACAGTTAGGTCTGATGAGGAGCTTAAGTGACAGTACCAATATAAACAGGACCGGAGTTAACAGTAGTGCTAATATAGGCATATGAAGCCTGGAGGCTGGTTAAAGTGGTTGAGTGCCTGCCTGATTTTCAAAATCACAGTTGGGTATTGGTGGTAATTGATGAGGTTGCTGAGTAGTGTGTGCGGGGGGCAGAAGTAGGAGGGGGGCAGAGCAGTGAGAGAGTTCAGCATTCTCACAGCCTGATGGATCCCTCAGTCTGCTGGTCCTAGCCCTGAGACTACACAGTCTCCTGCTCATCAGTCTGCCCTGGTGGCAGCAGGCTGCAGAAGCTGTATAGCGGGTGGGTGGGATCACCTGCCAAGCAGAGGGCTTTCCATAGGGTCAACCTTGACCCTAGTTGTCCTAATAACTTCTGTCCTATTTCAAAACTGCCCTTTCTTTCAAAAAGGACAGTTCAAATATAATCATTTCCTAGTAATAACGACATATTTGAACCAATTCAGTCTGGCTTTAGACTGATTCTGCTGTGTTAAAAGTGGTGATTTGTTATTTACTGTTAATACTCTTGGATTTTAGTGCAGCATCAAAGACAATTGATCATAACATTTACAGCATAGGTTTGGCATTCATGGCCTTGCACTTAATTGTTTATATCTCATCTTAAAACAGAACCTTCTCAATAAACTTTGGATATTTTTTCTCTTACGATTTTTACATGTGGAGTCCCTCAAGGGTCAATCCTGGGTCCTTTTCTTTTCTCTATTTACATTGTCTCCCTCTGACAAATTATCTGGAAATACAATATTCTGTTTCACTGTTATGCTGATGATACTCAGCTTTACATACCCCTGAAACCAAATAATCTCTGTTCTATGGAAATCTACATGTGTCAGGAACGAGGGGGCGGACTGACGGAGCGGACGCAATTGCTAAAACACAGAAAGATTTTATTTACAAACAGAGAATAATGAAACAGAGACTGGGACTAGGGCAAAAACCAAAACGAGGGAAACTAGAAACAAACAGACGTGAGACTAAATGACGACAGGAAATACACAAAACAACAAGACTAGAATACAATAACGACCGGGAGCGGGATAAACAACACGACATGATGGGGGAAAAGACTAAGGTGAAAGGAGAAACAACACGACTGGGAACACGACAAAACAAAGGTGAAATGTTCGACAAACAGGACGTGAGAAAAGGGGGCTTAAATACTAGACACAGACAAGATGCACCTGGACAGATAACGAGGGGGCAGGTTAACAAATGACACAGACGAGGAGGCGGAACAAAGGAGGGACAAGGGCGGAGACAAGGACAATAACAGGCAAAGCCATGTGCAGATAAAGCACATGGCGGTGACAACAGAACTGACAGGACGAGGGCGTGACAACATGACTGCTTCGAGGAAATAAAACTTTGGATAACACATAATTTTCTTAAACTAAACAAAAAACAACTTTCTAATAATCTTGGCCGCTTATCATCCCTTGTAAAACCCCAGGTTAAAATTCTGGGTGTGATCTTTGACTCCGGCCTGATTTTTGACAAACTGGTTAATTCTGTCGTTATAAAGAGTTTCTTCCAACTAAGGGAAACTGCCAAACTAAAACCCCTCTTGTCAAGTTCAAGTTCAAGTTCAAGAAGTTTATTGTCATTTCAGCGGTATACAGTGTTTACAGTACACAGTGAAACGAAATAGCGTTCCTCCAGGACCAAGGTGCTACATAAGACAATACACAACATTAAAGTGCGACTAGTGTAAAGCTAGTGCAACATGAAACAGTGCACACGCATTAAAGTGCAACTAGTACAAATCTAGTGCAACTTAAAACAGTGCATACACATTAAAGTGCAAAAGATATGGCTAAGAAAAATACAAAACAATGTCCCTACAGTACAATACAATACAATGTAATACAAGACAAGGCAAAAACCATAAGTACGGAGGGGGTGAGGGAGAGAGACACTGCAATTTAAAGTGTATTTGTGCTGTAAACGGTAACTGGATGTAAACATGATGTAAACCGGATATGTGAAAACAGTATACTCATTTACAGTCCAACAGACCAGTGTTTGTGTGAAGTGTGTGTGTGTGTGCTTCTTCAGTCCAGTCTCAGTCTCTAGGTGTTCAGGAGTCTGATAGCATGTGGGAAAAAGCTGTTATGGAGTCTGGATGTGAGGGCTCGAATGCTTCGATACCTTTTTCCAGATGGCAGAAGGTTGAAGAGTGTGTGTGAAGGGTGTGTGTGATCTCCCACAATGCGGAGTGTTTGCGGGTGCAGCGAGTGGTGTAGATGTCTGTGATGGAGGGAAGAGACACACCGATAATCTTCTCAGCTGTCCTCACGATCCGCTGGAGGGACTTGCGATCTGCCCCAGTGCAGTTTCCAAACCAGACAGTGATGCAGCTGGTCATGATGCTCTCGATGACTCCTCTGTAGAAAGTGGTGAGAATTGGAGGGGGGAGATGAGCCTTCTTCAGCCTTCGCAGGAAGTAGAGGCATTGCTGGGCTTTCTTTTTAATGTTACTGGTGTTAGTGAATCAGGTGAGATCATCCGCTAGATGAACACCAAGGAATTTGGTATTCCTGACAATCTCCACAGCAGAGTTGTCGATGTTCAGCGGCGAGTGCTCACCCCTTGTTTTTCTGAAGTCTACAACCATCTCTTTGGTTTTGTCCACGTTCAGAGACAGGTTGTTGACTTCACACCAGTCAGTTAGCTGCTGCACCTCCTCTCTGTATGCTGACTCGTCGTTCTTACTGATGAGACCCACCACAGTCGTGTCATCAGCGAACTTGATGATATGATTTGAGCTGTGCATCGCTGCACAGTCATGGGTCAGCAATGTGAACAGCAGTGGACTGAGCACGCAGCCCTGGGGGGCTCCAGTGTTCAGTGTGATGGTGCTGGAGGTGTTCCTACCGATCCGGACTGACTGAGGTCTCCCAGTCAGGAAGTCCAGGATCCAGTTGCAGAGAGAAGTGTTGAGGCCCAGTATATTCAGCTTCCCGATCAGATGCTGAGGAATGATGGTGTTGAATGCTGAGCTGAAGTCTATGAACAGCATTCGGGCATATGTGTCTTTCTTGTCCAGGTGGGTGAGTGCCAGCTGCAGCGTGGTGGATATGGCATCGTCCGTTGAACGGTTAGGACAATACGCGAACTGTAGAGGGTCCAGTGTGGGGGGAAGTAGGGTTTTGATGTGCCTCATGACGAGCCTCTCGAAGCACTTTGTGATGTCCGGTGTGAGTGCAACGGGACGATAGTCATTGAGGCAGGACACAGAAGAATTCTTAGGCACCGGGATGATGGTGGTGTTCTTGAAGCATGTTGGAACAACGGCGCTGCTAAGAGAGATATTGAAGATATCAGTGAGGACATCAGCAAGCTGGTCTGCACATTCTCTGAGCACTCTGCCAGGAATGTTGTCTGGTCCAGCAGCTTTCCGCGGGTCGACTCTGCATAGAGTTTTCCTCACATCGGCTACAGTAAAAGACAGCACCTGGTCGCTGGGAGAAGGGGTGGACTTTCTCGCCGTTACATTGTTCTGTGCCTCAAACCGTGCGTAGAAATGGTTCAGCACGTCTGGTAGGGAAGCATTTCCGTCACAAACAGGTGGTGTAGTCTTGTAGCTGGTGATGCTCTGGATGCCCTGCCACATGCGCTGAGTGTCTCTACTGCTCTGGAAGCAGTCTCTGGAAGCTCTTGTCTTTCCATGACCTAGAAAAAGTCATCCATGCTTTTATTTTATCCCGGTTATACTACTGCAACTCACTCCTTATTGGAGCAAACCAGTTCTCCCTGAGATGTCTACAGCTTGTTCAGAATGCTGCTGCTAGGCTCCTGACTGGCACCAAAAAGAGAGACCATATCACCCCTATCCTAGCTTCTCTCCACTGACTCCCTGTTCAATTCCTGGTTCGTTTTATGGTTTTATTTTTAAGGCTTTAAATGGTCTGGCCTCTTCTTATGTCACTGATTACTCTCCCTCTTTTCCAACACAAGATCACTCAGATTTACAAATCAAATGATCTTGGATGTTCCATGGTCCCAGCTAAATCTCAAGGGTGATCACGCTTGCTGCCCCAAGACTGTGGAACAATCCTTCCCTTTCACATTAGGTCTGCGTCATTCATATCAGCTTATAAATAACAGCTTAAAACCAACTTTTATTCTTTTATCTTTGATAGCATTTAAATGTCCGTGAGGGATTGTTCTCCCTTTGTTGATATTCTGTTTTATGGTGTTTTTCATTATTTCATATTTTAAGGTTAATTTTATTGTTCTTTCTTTGCTGAATTTAATTCTGTGTGTCCTATTCTATCCCTCATAACTTCCTATATTGTAAAACACTTTGGCCAATGGTAGTTGATTTTAAATGTGTTCTATAAATAAACATTACTAAACATTACATGTAAGGTGGAACGAAATGTTTGACTGTGAAAACTGTGAATAAGTATCTGCCTCCTAAACCACATTTATTGTGGAAGGGAAAATCGATAAGTAATACCAGCCTTGTCTAGTCTAAATATTTAAGGTGGATTTGGACAGTAAAGGCTTGTAAATGCAGGGAAATTGTGGCCATTCCTTCACTTTTTTGACTTTCTCTTGTGTAGATAGATGTTTCAGTGAAACAGTTAACACATTTCTGTGTAAACATATTGATTGTGGCACATTCATCTTAGGTATTACAGTCCAAAGTTCTTAAACTTGTCTCTTGCTTGTTCGTTCAGTTTTCCTCAAACTGGCAACTTGGTCTAGCGTCATTTCTGGGGAGGAGGGGGAGGAGGCAGACAGCTCTCTCCACTGTCTTGAAACTGTATTATAGTTCCGTATATAGTATCCTGCCAGCTGTGTTCCACTAAAGGAGAAAAATATAGGTAAAAATGCAGTGGATGTAAGCTTCTCATGGGTTCAGCACTATTCAGAGACAATACGGATGAATTGAGGCCATAATAAGACCTTGGTGAACATAATTATGATCCTGGAAGTTCAATGTCTGTGTGTTAAATGTTCCACGTGTGTTAATGACTGAGTTAATGTATGAAATTATCCCCAGGTGTAAGTGCGTGAATGACAGAGTAAGTTTGTGAAATTGCCCAGAGATGTGTGCGTGTTTGTGTGTGTTGTGTGTGTGTGTGAGTGTGTGTGTGTGAGTGGCTGGGTGAGGGTTTGAAATTGTCCACAGGTGTGAATCTGTGAGTGACTTGGTGAGTGTGTGATGTCCTGTGAGGGACTTTTGCCTTGTCTAGGGTGATTCTGCAATGACCCTTTTTAGGATAATGAAGTTACGGATAATGAATGAATGAATAAATGTATGAATAAATGATCGGCTGATGTTTTTAAATCGTTACTAATACAATGAAATTGCAGTTTATACTTAGACTCACTGCAATCATGAGACAACCATGAAAGGAGGTAACTGAGGATAGACATCCTCCAGGTGAGGCTTTGTCAGGTCTGCTCTTATGTTTGGAGAAAGTCCAGAAAATGAATGCATGATGGAAATCAAGGAGACCTAGTAAAGTACTGGGACTAATCTGAAGAGATCCTGGAAACAAAATATGTGCAGCGTACTTGAGCAGGTCCTTCTTGGTGTCCAGAATCTCTCTCTCTCTGAACCCTGAATCCAAGCAGAAATCCAAAGACAACCTCCAGGTTATACACAAGTCCAGCTCCTAAATTCCCACATTGTCTGTGCTTCCTCCTTTCAGTGCCGAGGAAAGGTCACACTTACAAAAGACAGTACACCCAGCTCCCTGTGTCGTATCTTAATCCTGACTTTAACATTTGACAGAGAAGTCAGTTACGAACCCCCCGCCCCCAGAACCCAATCGATTTTCTGACACAAGCATCAAGCAAAATTACCAGGACGTCCTTGTCAACAGGCCTTCCCAGACAGCTCCATTACAGCGGGAAACCTCAGATCAGAGGAGAATAATAACACACTGTGCTAATGATCCACCAGCCTTTTCTGTGTTTCTCCAGAAATGTTTGATAAATGAAAAGCATTCTGTTATGGTCCTTGCAATGACAGATATCCCTTCCTCTCAGTTTAGACAGGTGGGATTAAATATGTCTTACATAAGTGGCTGGATTAGGTAAGAGCAGACACTGCTTGAGATTTTAGCTCAAGTTTACTGTTTTCCACCGTTATCCTTTTATTTACACCTAAGACGATGCAAATTAGCAGTGCTAGCTTTCCTCGACTGATATATTCACAGACATGATTTATCTCCCTTTTTCCTACATTGCTGCTTGTCAGTGCTATGCTTATTAGCAATGATAACATAATTTAATTGTTTCCATATAGCTGCCATTTTTCTCTGTTCCTTCTCATTATTTTGAGATGGTGCCATACCTATATTAATTGCTATATTAATTGCCAGGCATGTAGGGGAACATGTAGGAGCCGTGTTTTTTTTCTAGATGCCGGTGGCAAAATGATTAGTGCTGGTGTACTCATAAAAACTGTAGTATTAGAATATAAGGGTTTGTAAAAATATGCATTTTGCTACAAACACTTATATTAATCTGTAAACCTTTGATTGAATTATTTTACATTTAAATATCCATTATTAAAGCCTAGTTGTCTTAAGAATAGACTATGGGTTTAATCATGATTAATTCCAGGAAATGATGTGACTAATTCTGTATTATTTATTAAAAATAACTCCACAGTACTTGACAAACCTGAAAATATTATTCTAGATTGTGATCTGGTTCATGTAGGTCATGTTCTAGTGCTGGGTGAAGGTATATTACAGCTTTTCTCAACCTGGGTGCCACAACACCCTGGTGTGTAGTCCGGCTTCATCAGGGGTGCCATGAAAAATATTCTGACATTGCTGACATAAAATTAAAAACATCAGTTTCAAAACCTATCATGGAGATGCAGCTACAGTGGCTTTGAAATTAAAGTCAGAATAGTGATACAGACATCAGTCAGTCAGTCCGGGACTAAGTAAGATATACTGACCTCTTGAAGTCTGGCTTGTTGCACTTGTCCAGCAGAAATAAAAATTTAAAAGCATGAATACCACTGCTAATAATAATAATTATCACAAGTTTATCTTGAGTATACAGCTCTTCAAAACAGGTCATTAGTATTTACTGTAAGTCATGGTAAGTTATGTTAATATATGCCTATATTTTACTAGTATAAATGCATTATGAATACATACTTTATGCATGTCATATAAATGCATGACTATGATATTCTTATAAACACAAATCCAGAAATGTTGTTTATTAAAACACAATATTCATACATTCAATGTCTGTAACTCATCTAATCCAGGGTCATGGTGGGCCCAGAGCTTACCTGGAGTCAATGAGTGCAAGGCCAGTACACACCCTGGAGTGGGCAAATATAATATTATTTATGGTATATATTTGGAAGTCTTGAGAAGCATTTTATGTGTTCTACACTGATGCCTAGTGGCTTAGATGAAGAATATTTACTAGATGTCATATGAATGACCAGTATCTAAGGTGCATTCATATTCAAATGAAGATACTACATAGCTGTGGATTCTTCATCTTGTGAGTTGCAGTTTATAGATTAAAGGAAATATTTAAATAATTAATATTCATAAATATCGCTCACTACTTTAAGGCGGTGAAAAGAGTGATTGCTTTTTGAAGCTCTCTTGGTGGTGGATCTTGAACTAACTTTTCTCTGTGGACCTCCCTGACGTGATGTAAAAACTCGCAATTGTGTGACAGTAGCTGGAGAGTAATAACTCATAGCAGAGATCAAGCCTCCGGGAGGCCAAGAGGACATGGAGCCAGAGAAAAGAAGCATGAACTCATCCTTCACTCATATCTCCTTCGCCATGAATTATTCATCCCAGCTCTTCATTCGTCTTATTCACAATTAATGAGCCTCTTTTAGCCCCGATCTCTGACTGGCTCCACTGGCCAGCCCCCTAAAACTATACAGTGGCCACCATCTTGTTATTGCCTTCATCAAATACCATTTCACAGTTAATGGCTTCCTTGATATGAAAGGTTAATGTCAGTGGAGGAGTGGCTTCACAATTACAGCTGCTGCACTAACAATGAGGGGCTCTTCTCCTTTGTCATATAATGAAAGATTAATGGAAGGATTTACTAGATCCAATCTCCCAGGGCCAAAGGTGCATCTGTATGAAGATTGCAGCACAAAATGTGATAGATCGGAACTCAACTTGCTATTTGGTAAGGCTTTAGAACAGTGGGTAGGTTAAGACCCTAGTTGTGGATTATTTACAGGGGTTGGTATGCTGAATCATATTATAACAGCTTGAAAGTTAGTTTGTCAAAGGGTCGGTATACATGGAGACTTAATCAGGTGCTAAGGATTTTAGCATGTTTGATGGACAGCAAACAGCTAGAGGTTAATGCATTGACACATGGCTGTAGTAATAAAATAGTTTGCTTTGTGCGTGAGGGGGAATGTTTTGTAAACATGTGCAGGCTACAATTATTGGTAGATGGGGTAAAGCACGGGTGGCATGGTGGCGCAGCAGGTAGTGTCGCAGTCACACAGCTCCAGGGACCTGGAGGTTGTGGGTTCGATTCCTGCTCCGGGTGACTGTCTGTGAGGAGTTGGTGTGTTCTCCCCATGTCCGCGTGGGTTTCCTCCGGGTGCTCCGGTTTCCTCCCACAGTCCAAAAACACATGTTGGTGTTTTTGACTCAAAAGTGTCCGTATGTGTGTGTGTGTCTGTGTTGCCCTGTGAAGGACTGGCATCCACTCCAGGGTGTATTCCCGCCTTGCACCCAATGATTCCAGGTAGGCTCTGGACCCAGATCACAGATTACATGGGGAAATGCACTGGTCTTCTGATTTTAGCTAGTCACATTATATGTGCTATTTTTGATTAGCTTCTTTTAATTACATGAACACATTTGTTTTGATTAGTTTTAGGGGATCACATGAAATGTCCTCTTTACAGTGGATGTACATTAACCAATTACCCTTGCTTAGATGTGGTTCATGTGCTATTCCAAGTGGTTGAGAGCAAATTATTGAGTGATTGCTATTGTATTCCAGGTGAGTGCAAATGTGTTTCTATTTTACCAAATATACCTTAATATATATACTTGGTACATATGGCAGCTCAAGTTTGGTACAAAGGAGTGTGGTTAGCATCATTTGCTAATATGAAAGCCTTTTGTTTTCAGGAGGAAACCTTCTAACACTAGCACTAAAAGTTCTCACCTTTGATCCACAGTAAGGAGAGTTCAGTTTAGCTGTTATTTATTTGTTTACTTCTTGATTTCCATCAGCAGCAGGAGCAGACCCCAAGGTGGGGTTCAGTTAGTGCTTAGAAGCTAGGTCATAACAGGGTATGAGGGAAGAATAACTCCCCATCCCAAGTCGTTTGACTCCACGTCCTCTCTCTCTGAGTCTGGGTTCAACTCAATAACAAAGGTTGACTTTTCTTCACCATCTCTTTCCAAGTCCTTCAGAAAAAAAAGTAAACAAAGGCTGAGGGCTAATCCTGTCCTCTGTGATTGTTTGTTTTCCCTTCCTTCATCCCACCTTCACATTCAAAAATAAGGTTTCCTTGACATTTGGAGCCAGCAGCTGTGAAAATGAGCTATGTCTGGATGATAATCCCCTCACACAGACAAGCGCTAGCCTGGGTGCCAAGGCTAATGATGGCAGGATTAGTGCACACACTAATTAGCATGGATAACGGCAGTGTATTACAGTGTTCATTGCTAATGCCATATGATTCAGAATTACATGGCATTACAGTACACCACCAAAAAAAGGATTTATATTCCTCTAGATGGAGTTATGGAATAACTAAAGTTTGAGAAGGACCTCGCACAGACTCCTCCCATTCACCATTACACTCCCTATAAACCTACTCCTCTCCCTCACCTTTTGTGACAAAATTCGCACTGACCAAGCTGCTTCCTGTTCAGCTGCGTTTCTTCTTTCCCCTCAGCCATGGATCTCGAGATCACCGCTTCAGACACCAAACTTTTCCCAGATAGCCAGCCTGTTCCTTCTCCTCCTGTCTGCCCAGCCCACTGGGCTCTTTCCAGATGTTGTTTCGCTATCTCCTGCTGCCGCTCCAGTTATAGTGCGGCCTGAATCTACCTTTCTCTGCCGCTTCAGCACATGCGGTGCCTGCCTCTTCTGGCACTCTGCCTAGTGTATTTTCTCACCTCGCTCCTTCCCTCCTCTTTTCTCAATCACCCCAAGCCCCCTTCCCTCAATCGTCCCTTCTCCCACCTCCCTCAATCATCCCTTCCCTTAATAATCCCAAACCTAATGCCTCTGGCTTCATCTCAGGCTGGTTCTACTGATACTCCATTCACCCTCTCTACTGCTCCTGCAGCTGCTCCACCCAGTAACACCTACATGTTTAACCACCTCTCGTCTCGCCTTTTTGCAGCAACGCATTAGCCAAGGTGCAGGTGTTGCCCCCTCCTCTTTGTAGTTCTTTTCGTCCACCTTTCTGCTTCCTGCACCATAGATGCTAGTAACATTTCCTTTACTCTGTGGCCTTCTGAACCCTGTGCTTCCAAGACCATTACAGTCCCCGAATTTGCTCTTGCCTTCTCCATCTACCGTGACATCCTGTGCTCTGTCTTTCCTTCTTCCCTCCTCATGCAAACTGCTCCATGTGTGCTCCTACTGTGGCCAAGGACATGCCTGCTCCTCCTCCCCCCAGCAGCCTCCTAAATTTGGCAGCAGATGGCTGCTTCAGTTTTTCCCAACCCCAGTTAATGTGCCTGCTCTGGCCGCTGATCGAGCTGGGCATGCTGACTCCTCCTTCGTCTGTTAGGTCTCATTTTCATTTTTTCTCGAGGCCTCGTAACACTACCAAATTCCTCCTTCAACCTTCTCAACCTTCTCTCTGCATTGTCTGAACCTGACATAGTTTCTTCGCTTCTGGTTAAAGAGGTTTCCAACAGTTTCATGATTGGGCCTTTCTGTTCTCCTCCCTTCACATTGTATAGGATCAACTCCGTTGGTGTCGCTACCCGCAGATATTCAGGCATGAAGTAGATCACCATTGACCTTTCTGCTCCTCATGGACCTCTGAACCTTCCATAAATGGACTCATTCTCAATTCTCACTCTGCTATGTGACTGTAGATCATCACCTTAATCAAACTTGCCGGTCGTGGTGCCTGGCTGACTAAGGCTGATGTTGTTTCTGCCTTCAAGATTTTGCATCTCCACCCAGATTTCTAGCATCTGTTCAGGGTCGGCTGGAACAAAAAATAATACTTTGCCAGAATTTCCATACATTGCACAACATTGCCTTTCCTTCAAACAATCTCTCCATAACCGCTGCTTTCCTTACATCAGCCCAAACACAATACTCCATCCATTCTTCCACATTAAGAGTATGTTTGTCTGCAAAAAACTTCTTCACAAAACTATGGTACACCTCATTCTTCCTCCAATCACTCTCAGATTACCCTTCTCCTCTAAGGAATCTGAGAGGCTGAACACCATCTTCTACCTCAGAGATCACCAATCACTTCAGATATTTTATTATGCTGCATGAACACACTCCGCTCAGGATGCTACTTGCCTATTTTTGCCCCTACACTTAAAGCCATTTTTCTCCTAGCCCTCTTTGGCGTTCTAAGAATTTCAGAATTTCCAACTCTCTTAATCTCATCCAATTCATTTATTTACCCCCTCAAGTCAGATCTTACCATCCTTGATTCCAATACACTAACCTTTAATATCAAATGGAGCAAAACCAATCAACTTGGCAAAACAGCTCATATAATCATATCAAATTTATTTGTATAGCGCTTTTTACAACTGATGTTTTCACAAAGCAGCTTCACAGAATTCCAGTAAGACAAAGTTTTGATAGGAAACATAAAAAGTATACAATGTAAAAATATAAATAACCCCAGGTGAGCAAGCCAAGGGCAACAGTAGCAAGGAAAAACTCCCTCAGCTGAGGAAGAAACCTTGAGAGGAATCAAGGCTCACAAGGGGTGACCAATCTTCCTCTGGTCAGTCTACTGGTAATAATAGTTAGGAGTCCATGAAAACTTCAATGTAGGGTGGGCAGCTTCAAGGCACTTGGTGGTGGCTGGAGCGTGGACAGCTGGTCTGAAGTGAACAACTGAGTTTTCAGCCTCGATTTGAAGATTGCGACTGTGTCTGAGTCCCGAACATTTTCTGGAAGATCATTCCAGCGTTGCGTGGCGTTATAAGAAAAAGCTCTTTCCCCAGCTGAGGCCTTCTGAATTCTGAGAACTATTAAAAATCCAGTACTCTGTGATCTGAGTAATCATGGAGGCTCATAATAGGAAATAGTATCTTGAAGGTATTCAGGAGTGAGCCCATACATGGCCTTCATCAGAGGCAAGAAGATCATTTGTTATCTTGACTAGAGCTGTCTCAGTGCTAAGATGTGGATCTGAATCCAGATTTTTCATATATATGATTCTTATGTAGATATGAACTCAAGTTGTTGGGCCACAGTTTTTTCTAAGATGTTGGATAGAAATGTCAGATTAGAAATAGGCCAGTTAGCATCATGTGTTAGCATCAAGATTTGGTTTCTTGATCATAGGTTTAATTACTGCTAGTTTTAAAGCTTTGTGTACATGGCCCAGACTAAGGGATGAGTTTACTATAGTTACTATAGTCTTACTGGAATTCTGTGAAGCCACTTTGTGACAACATCAGTTGTGAAAAGTGCTATATAAATAAATTTGAATTTGATTTGATTTGTTAAAAAAGGATTGATATTAGCTGATAATAGTGATAATCTTCTCTGCTTCTCTGGTTCTAATTGTGGGAGTGAGGAAAATGGTTTAAAAAAATAAATTCATATATATATATATATATATTTATATATACACACAGGGTGGCCCATTTATATGGATACACCTTAATAAAATTGGAATGGTTGGTGATATTAACTTCTTGTTTGTGGCACATTAGTATATGGGAGGGGGGAAACTTTTCAAGATGGATGGTGACCATGGCGGCCATTTTTAAGTTGGCCATTTTGGATCCAGATATTGTTTTTTCAATGGGAAGAGGGTCATGTGACACATCAAACTTATTGGGAATTTCACAAGAAAGGAGAAATGCTAGCACAGGCTTCCAGTATCCATAGTTTCAGATGCTGCACATCTCGTATCTTCACAGCATATACAATTGCCTTCAGATGACCCCAAAGATAAAATTCTAAATGGGTCAGACCAGGAGACCTTGGGGGCCATTCAACTGGCCCATGATGACCAATCCACTTTCCAGGAAACTGTTCATCTAGGAATGCTTGGACCTGACACCCTTAATGTGGTGGTGCACCATCTTACTGGAAAAACTCGGAACATGCCAGCTTAAGTGCATAAAGAGGAAAACACATCATCATGTAGCAATTTCGCATATCCAGTGGCCTTGAGGTTTCCACTGATGAAGAATGGCCCCACTATCTTGATACCCCATATACCACACCATACCATCAAAATGTGCAGCACCTGAAACTACGGATACTGGAAGCCTGTGCTTGCATTTCTCCTGCGGTGTTGCTATCAGTGTGTGAAGAGTGGGAGAAGAGGGTTGCATTGACAATCCAACACAATGGGCAGAACTTTGAACACATTTTATAAGTGGTAAAATACTTGTAAATAACTCATGACAGAATAAAGTTACAAGTTAAACCCCAGCACACCATTGTTTTTCTCATCCTCAGCGGTCACGCTCTGGAACATTTCTCAGGCCATTCATTCAGAATCAGTGCAGCTTCCATAGACTTCCATCAGCGACTACCTAATCACACTTTTCAACTCCTCAGCCAATGGTCCTCTCAGGCATGTCACAGCTACATCTGTTCCCAAATCAACCATCTCAGATTTGCACATGAATAACTAGCATTTCTCTGCAAGGGAGCTTTTGGGGTCCGGCTTCAATTTTCACTAGCAAAAGCTGGCCAGAACTCCATCCCAAGTTCCTCTGAGTTCCCCTTTCTTGCCCTGCTCACATCAGGATTGGAGTTATGAAAGAACTAAAGTATGGGAGAAGGACCATGCCCAGACTCCTCCACTTCACCATTACACACACTATAAAACCACTCCTCTTCCCTTACCTTCTCGTGATGAAATTTGCACCCCTCCACTACCACCCCTACTCCTACTTATTCATCAATAACTTTGCCTGGAAATGGGGGGGTGGGGGGGTTCGGCTTCAATCTTCACTAGCAGAAGCTGCCCAGAACTCTAGCCCAGGTCCCTCTGAGTTCCCCTTCCTTGCCCTGCTGACATCAGGTGTGGTCCACACTTCACAAAGTAACCCTTAGCATTGGGACATCCATTGATGGGGACTGATGTGTTAAGGAGGTCACATGTACATCATTCTCCATTGCTGTGTCGATTTCTGTACTCTCATTTCTGGTGAAGACCATTCATCACCTGCTGGTGAGCGCTGTGACCAGGTCCGACATCCTGAAAGACATGTTTATTTCAAACAGCCTGAGGCTAGAACACCCATTAACTGCCCCCAGAGAGAGAGAGAGAGAGAGAGAGAGAGAGAGAGAGAGAGAGAGAGAGAGAGAGAGAGAATATGAGTTTAAAGAGAGAGGCAGGCAGAGAATGGGTGGGGAGACAGAGAGATAGAGAGAGAGAGCGAGAGAGAGACTAATAATGTGTGGAGGAAATAGGTGGAGAAAGTGAGAAATAGACAGAGACAGAGAGGGAGGTATAGAAGGTCTGTGGGACGTGTGATCTCAGTGTGAGGATGAAGGACAAGTTCATCTTCATTGCAGGTGAAGCATGGAGGTTGAAGCAAAAACCCATATATATATATATATATACAATGATACTATATCTTTCTCTCTCTCTCTCTCTCTCTCTCTCTCTCTCACACACACACACACACACACACACACATAGCCCCTAAATGTTAGAGCCCAAACTAAATTTCCTATTCTGCTCTGTGATATTAAAAACATTTCACGGCGTGCACAGAAGGGAATATAATATTTTCACCCCGAACGCTCCACCATTCCCAGCGCAGATTTACCGGAGCGCCAACACTTTCTCGGCAAACAAATTTCAATTAACTCCCAGTGATTAAACCCACTCCAGCCACCGGAACCCAGCTGGAAAAGCCAGATATTTACCTAGCGGGTGCCTCCTCTGCTTGATTACCTGCACCAGGACACACACTGTCTACACTGTTCCCAAACCTGGCTCCATTTTACCTCCCCACTACTGTCCTGATCCTCTACTGAGAATAATACAAACACACATCGTCCACAGGTGTGAATGTGTAAGTGACTGAATGACTGTGTGAAAGAGGTCCAGAGGCGTGAGAGAGTTAGAGCACTCTCTATACATTATTCCCTACAATACTCACTATGTAGTGCACTATTGTAGGGAATTGAATTCAGGAGAGTAGAGAACGATTTCAGACACTACCTCATGTGGGTTTTTAACAAACAATGCAATGGATTATGTGTATTTGATATGCAGTAATGTACATGTGTTGTACACTACTTGCTGCGGTGAATTGTAGGATTGTTTGAGTGCACTCAAAATTGTCCACTATATTTAAAACAATACTGCAAAATGGATCCCCAAAATAGCACACTATATATTGAATAAGGGCACAGTTTTGGACACAACCTAGTTTTCTATTGGTTGGTGCCTGAAAAATCTTGCCTTATTGCATCTTTGCCATCTGGCTTGTAAAACGGACCGTAAGTAGATGTAATTAATCCATATTTCCTTAAACAAACCTCCTTCAATGAGCTTGTGTAAACAACTGCTGCCACAACTCAGCAGAGGCTGTGATATCTCGTCATATGTTCTCCCATGAGATGTTTATGTGCCGTTGTGCTGGGAACTCTTCACAGTAATAGCATTCCACTTGCTTATTTATTTATTTTTATTCACCGTCACATCTGTGTGAAAATTAGTTTTCTTTTAGGAGGATGCTCTTGTAACACCTACGCAGCGCTAAAGCGCTATCAAGTGTCACCCCACTGAGGTGAAGTCAGAGATCTGTCTATCACAGCGAGAAAGAGAGACAGAGAGAGACAGAGAGAGAGAGAGAACGAGTGATGTGTGATGCAAATAAAGAACAGACAGCTTAGGCTGGGTGGAGGGTGCTACACTGACAAATCTGACGTATCTTCTAAATATGAGGGAATTTGGGTATTATTATGAAGTTTGCTACTATCAATGGGTTGCAGTCATGTGAATTTATTGGTTCAGGTGCCATATTTGGGAGTGAGTGTCTGGTTTCAGAGAGCAGCACAAATGTAAACATATCGAAATACAGGTTAGCATATATTTATCTTATACGCAGCTCATCTCTCTACTAGAGAGAGTCTCACAGCACAGAAGCCCACCTCCCCTCTATATCAGAGGGTAAAACTGTGTAGCCTAATGAGGTAAAAAAGATTTTATATACATGTTATATTCTTTTAACCATATTAGCATTTTTGTCATAGGATTTAATAGAAAACTGTTAGACTCCAGCACATTTCTCTGCTCTTCTATCCAAATCTAAATGAGTTATTCTTGCAGAGATCCTATGCAAGTTTCAGTAATTGTCTTATTTCACTTCTGTTGTGTTTTATCGTGTAGGACACAACAGAAACAAACCACGTGTTTTTTGTCTCAGTCTTTTTCCTCCGTTTACAGGATAAATAATTTGATTGTGCTGTCTCTGCACTCTGAGAGAGGAACAGATTCTTGGAGGACAGTTTTATTGTGACTGTCTGCCTAAATTATTCCTCTGGTTTGGCTTAAAATTTAATAAAGAAGTTCTAGAAAGAAGTAGTCTATAAAGTAGTCTGAAAGTGTGAGTGATCAGAAATGTTTCCACACAACAGCAAAGCTGAGGTTGAATCCCAAATGTCTCCCTCCACCCTCTGTACAGTGTCATAAAAGAATGTTCTGTGCACTTATGTATGTTAAAAAATAATAGTCAGTATGTTTAAAAAAAATAGTGAGATTTAATGGATAATGTTTCCCTGTTGAATTACTGTCTAATTACTGTCTGGTGGCAGCATTATTAGTTTTATTATCTGTGATGTGTACTATATAATGAGGATGGTGCTATTTGGGTCATAACCTGAGCTTCTCTATGGACAGACACTGATGATGAAACCTCTGTTTACAAATGTGATAGGAATGAATGGGTCAGGGATCCATAATTATATGTCTTTCATTGTAACATGTAAATGAGGACTAAAGCTCTTGAGAAAAACAATAAGACCATTTAAATACTAGCGTTTTTATTTGAGTTCTGTTTAATTCATGAGTATGTCCCCAATATGTCAGGTGCTCTACACAGTGAAATCAGCTGCAACCAGATCCGATAATGAGGTTGTGCTACTCCAACTCATTTCACCATTACACCAAGACAAAAGTAAATGGAGATTTATAACTTGCTAGCCAACATGCGGCATTGGGCATGTTGAGCTTGGTGTCATGTGCAGCTGCTTCGGCCCATCCCACATCTCTGGAGGCTATACAGGTGGAGTGTGAAGTTTTTGTGTGCATAGGTAAATCCACCGCATTTACTAATTGTAAGAATACAAGAAGCATCCAAAAATGTTTGTCCCTTCTTATTGTGTTAATTTAGTGTGACTGCTAAACTCATTAGCCATGTCAAAAATCATTTAGACATATACACAGTGGACATGGACAAATGCTGGGCATATGATTAAGGCAATGGCCTTAATACTTTCTTTGTGCAGTGATTGACTGGTGCAAAAGATACAGAGTAAAGGAGAGAGCAATTAGCATTGAACACTAGCATAGCTCATTAGCTGGCTTTGATTATATGGGTGGAAGAGTGTGAGGCATAAATCATTGGATGCTATGCTGTAATTGAGGGTTAATGAGAGCCATGGCGCTATAGATCCACAGATGCCTACATTGATCTGGCCTTATCACTACTTCACATGCTACAGGCTAGCATCCCTTTCCAGGATGACATAAGACACACACCTTACTGAAGCTGCCATCAAACTCTCACAGCAATGTGTCCTTGTCTGTTGCAAAGTCAGATTAGTGCATTATGTTTCTGTAGCCAAGGGGAGTGAATATGGAAAACATTTTGCATATAAACACTCCACCTTGTTGCTGGTGTATAAAATATTCTCCAAGCTCTTGTACAGCTAGAGTATGTACATTAGGCTGACGTATTTTGGACATAGATGTTCTGCAAGAATGCTGTGTAAAAGATATTCCAACTACATGTATATAAAAATAATTCCCAAAAGTAATCTAACATGAGCTAATTTTGAACACAGAAACTTCACATGGATGCTAATGAATAAAATATTTTCGAACAGAATTCCAGTTGGACAATGAAACTGAAACACTTGGTTTTAGACCACAATAATTTATTAGTGTGGTGTAGGGCCTCCTTTTGAGGCCAATACAGCGTCAATTCCTCTTGAGAATGACATATACAAGTCCTGCACAGTGGTCAGAGGGATTTTAAGCCATTCTTCTTGCAGGATAGTGTCCAGGTCACTACGTGATGCTGGTGGAGGAAAACGTTTCCTGACTCCAAAACACCCCAAAGTGGCTCAATAATATTTAGATCTGGTGACTGTGCAGGCCATGGGAGATTTTCAACTTCACTTTCTTGTTCATCAAACCAATCTTTCACCAGTCTTGCTGTGTGTATTGGTGCATTGTCATCCTGATGCATGGCACCACCTTCAGGATACAATGTTTGAACCATTGGATGCACATGGTCTTACTGGTGCAATGTGCAATTAATAAAGATTGGACACCTGGCTGGTCTAATTTAGCCATGAATCCTCCCACACTAAAATCACAGGTGTTTCAGTTTCATTGTCTAACCCCTGTAATTCCAAAATGTCTGAATGTTTGTAACAGTCAATAGCATGTATTTAAAACCTGTTGGTCATCTACAGGATGTAGAATAGTCTAACATATTTTTATAAAGAGACTCCACATGGATGCAAGCATGCAGACCTCCACAACCTCTTGGTTATCTAGGATATGTAAAGTAGGTTAACATACTGTATATTGGCTGTAGATGCACCATATGACTGCTGATGTATAGAGGACTTTTCAACAACCTTTCCAAACAATTCTCAAAAATTCCTATTACAGGCAACCTTCAAGAGAAGGTATCCAAAACTTGTTGGTCATTAGGTTAATACATTTTGAATATATATGTTCCACAAAGATGCTGATGTGTAGATCATTTTCCAACAACAATCTCAAATAATTCCCCAAACTTCCCAGTGTTGGTGGCAGTCAAGAATAGGTATCTAAAACATGTTGGACAGCCATAGTATGTACAATAGACTAAAATATATTAGAGACAGCAAGTCCATATGGATGCTTGTGTGTAAAAAGGTTTTAAAATATCCCAAATAATACCCAAAATACCCTGTGTTGGCCTTCTTATTTTATCCTTTTAATGTGGAAGAACAGAAATGAATGAAAAGACCAAACACCAGGGGCTCCAATAAAAACAGACTCACCAATGTATCCCGCACTGTGTGGCAACCGGCTGTGACACCCATCATCCCATTAACATTCCCACATAATTACAGTGCGTCAGATCCAATCGGTCCATTCTTCCTGTTAGTAATTAATTCCAAATGAGCATGCTCCATGCCCAATACTAACTTTCAGCCAACGAGTTAATTAGAAAAGGGCGGTTGTGATTTAATTGTAGGAGACAGAACAGAGGGACTGGGGGAGGTTGTGTAGGGATACATTGTGTGCTGGAAATGTGTGTGTGTGTGTTTACTTATGAACATGTGAAAAACACAACACTTTTATTTGCTACGCATTTTGTACGTGCTAACTTGTACTTCACAGCATAGACAATCATGTAGTCAGGTCACAAGAGCCAGCCAATAACATCTGAGCAACTATTTCTGAGGGCAGGTGTCCTTAATGTGGGTGTCAAGATGGGGGGGGGGGGGGCACTCAGACAAGAAACACTTCGAATGTAATCAATACACATGACAGGAATACAAGGGAAGAGTGATCACATGACAGGGGAAAAAGATCACATGACAGGAACCAGGCACACATTACAGTTCTCCAATTGTCAGTACCTCTCACAGGTTTGTGCTGGTATAAGTGGATCACAGCAGTGCTGATTACTTGATTGAGATTATTCAACTGCCTACCGATAAAAACTCCAGCAGCAACTGCTGTGTCTGGTCCACTTAAGTCTTGGCTTAGATCGGGTTCACATTTTACTACCAAGGTTGTGGTTCAGTTTCAGTCAAGTTTGGACAGAAGCTATATTCTGGTTCAGACCACAGATTTAAGCTCAGATAAAGTTCTAGATCAGAGGGAGTCAATTTGGTCTGGACAATAGCTGACACTGGCTTTTTTTTGCCTTGCTTCTGAGAGTTTCACAGAACCATAACTCAGAGCACATCATAGATGGATGGGTCATGTCTCGGAGCAAGTCTCAACCTTCTGCTCTATCTCCAGAGAGTCTGGGTCTTCAACAGCATCAGAGAATGTGTGTGAGTGATACTCAGGATTTAAGTCCCACTTCATTTTAGTGTCTCTTAAGGGACAGCGTGTGAGTGCCTCAGCCTGTGTGTGTGTGACCCTGATTTGAAGGCCCAGGTCACGCTTGGCATAACTTGAATGAACAAGCAGGTAGATGTCTACATCTATTTATGAAACGTCATTTATCATTGGTGTTATGACACTAACAACATCTGCACCACAGTCCTCTCACACAGATCACCCCTGTCAGATTTACGATGTTTCAACTCCCAACAACATCCCTGTCTCCTACAGGAACATCATCATTACTAGTGTCCCTGGGTTTACTTGCGGCACCCAACTTGCTGCCACTGGGCAAGGGCACCTTAGGCCCATGTGTGCCTTTAGAGGGTCCTTTAACTCCACAAACTTCACCTGCCACACCACCCACTTGAAGTTAAGAAGTTTTCTGTCCACAGCTCTGTCTCCCATAAGAACATCAGCTGGGTTCCATTTGTATACAGCACATGTATACTATACAGTACAAACTATATATTAGTCTTAACAATATGAGTTCCGCAGGCTAGGCTACATTATTTACTAAGCGGACCTGATGAACCGTTGCTATGACAACACACATCATATCAAGTTGCAGCTGCTGCAACTATCCACCAATTTTTCAAAGGCTGAAACTCAAATATCTTGCTTCACATTACATAGTGCACTGTGTAGGTCATAAAATAAAGGTTTCTGCACTAAAGTACACTCTTAAATATGATTTCAACAAAATAATCCTTTTTGGTGCTATGTAGACCCATATACACCACATTCTCCATGAATCTGAACCATTTATAGTGCTATACTGAATTTTCACATTATCAATTAAAAAATATATTTTTTAAATTGTGCATTTTATGTCAGATATTATAACTATTTACAAGACCAGTCTCATTAGTCATTGGTGGAATAGGGCTAGTCACAGTATAGAACTGTGTACCAGCCCCTATATTTCTGCACAACACAAGTCATTGTCTCAAACACATAAAGAAGGCGAGCTGTTCTCATTCCAGGTGACGACCTCATGAAGCTGATAGAGAGAATGTAGAGTGTCATCAAAGCAAAAGGTGGCTACTTTGAAGAATCTAAAGTATAAAACATGTTCTGGTTAACTCTTTATTTACTCTTTATTTATTTGGTTTATTCTTTGTTTACTACAAAATTCCATATGTGTTCCCTCATAATTTTAATATTTTCCATATTTATTTACAATGTAGAAGAAAAATACAAAACAAAGAAAAACCATTGAATGAACCATTGATGTCAAAACTTTTGACTGGTACTGTATGTTCACAATATGTGGAAAATGGCCCAAAACAAAGGAAACCCTCCCTGAGTGGGTGTGTCCAAACATTTGACTGGTACTGTATATTTTATATAGTTTGTAAGTGTATAGTCTAAGTGTGCACTGTGTGTTTGTCTTAGTATAATCAATTTTGACCTTTGCAACTATACTACTGCACACTCAAAATCTAGTTATGATTGTTGTTAAATGCACAATGGGGACATAGCCTCATTATTGGTGTCCCTCATGTGTCCTACAGTTAACCACTTGCTGACATTTGGCATTGGTCAGGGTGACCTTAGGGTCCATGTCTGCCTGCCTTCTCAGTAGGTCATACATTAACATATGGGTCCACAGTGGGTAACCCACAGAACAGTTCTACATGGACATACATCAGATTTGCTTAAGGAGCATGCCTTTAACATCTAAGGTCAGCATTTGCAGGACGTTTACCACATTTGTGATCACTGCATTTGAAACATTCACACAGACGCAGCCTTGTCCTGCTGTGAAGTTTTGTTGCAAATGTGTCCATCCAGTTTCACTCTCGTCCCCACTGAGCTGGCTCACTCCTCTGTGGCTTTGGGCCGTCACCAGATTAACCATTCGCTTTGTTCCTTTTGGATGAGCGCTCGTGTTCCATCAGCACCAGAGCAACAAGGGGGCATGTGCCAGAAAAGACATGCAAACACACACACACACACACACACACACACACACACAAACAGACACAAACAGAGACACACACAAACAGCTAATTACTCATCCCGTCAGCGCTCTGTTGGTGTAATAATATGGCCAGCATTGTTAGGCTTGGAAAGTATCACAAACAGGATTAGGGAAGCAAGAGACCCCTGCCAGGAACTCTTCTTTAGTTTGATTTTGAACTACCACACACTTATGCCTTTATAAAAACACACATACCCACACACATTTTGGACACATGGTTTTAAAACAAACCTTGTATTCTGTTGCAATGTTTTCACAGGTGCGAGTGAGTGAGTGACTGGTCGATTAAGTGAAACTGTCCACAGAAATGAGTGAATGAGATTTAAACTGATTTAAAGCCATCTAAACCTTCTTATTACTACTATGCTTTTTTTTACACATTATATTTACATGTACTTCATCACATATTTATTACATTAATATTAAGTGAACTACTTCACACTTGTAACTAGTTTTGGAATTTTAATATATAATTATCCTACTGTGACTGTGTTATGTAATCAGATATTATTCCCAGATATTACACACTGTGTAAACATTCAGGAAACAATTATTACATTGCAATAATACCTTTGTAAAATATTTTCTACCAAATGACACTCTGGAAATCTACATGTCCTTAAACATTTGGGAAAAGTGTACAGTCCCTTTTGGTCCCCACGGAGATCTACTATCTCTGTCGTCAGAAGAAAACCAGCACGATGGCGGCAAGGACTCCCTGGAGACCTAAACACTGCTATTAGCACTGTTTCCTGTAGAGCAAAGTACATCCTTCCAACTCCATCACTCTCTTCCCACCCTCTCTCTATCTTTCTTTGTCTCCGCCCTCTAAGCAATACTTAGCAAACAGGTATGTATTTGAAGGTTAACTGATGGAATTCTTTTTGGGAAGGATGAGAAAATTCAGGCAGATGTTTCACTATCAGCATTTCCACCACAGTCTCCTACACCCATCCATCCCCCATCACTTCCTGGTGTCTACTCAGCCCCCTCCTGGTGATGGCACCACATGGTACTGATTATCCGCAATTCAAACCTGACAGAAACCAGTCCGGAGTGAGAAGAACCCTGTGGGGGTAAAGAAAATGCTCCACACACAGCCTCCAAACAACACAAGGGATTTGCAAATGAGCCATGTATTGATCACACCGGGTGGGATTTGTTCTTATTTAGCCACTGTACACATCACAGGACTCCTGTGGCCACTTTATTAGAAACCCTGAACTTGTCCATCAATGGTCAGTTTCTGACCACAGAGCATTTTATTTAAACACTTTTGGGTAGTGGACCACTTTTAGAAAGCACATATAAAGTATGGGTTTCCAATAAAGTAGCCAGTGTGTCACAATAGAAGGAGAGTATTGCTGATAAAGTGGGCAGTGAGTGTGATTACAATGGGGAGTTTCCAAAAAAGTGGCCTGCATACCTGGATATAAATATGTAGAGTGTATTAAGAGCCTCTTTAAAGACTCTGCACTGTAATAAAGATCTACACAATGAAGAACTGAGAGAACCGAGAGGAGTGTGGATTTAATCCCATGCTACGGTTGTCTGAAAAGAGGCTGGAACATTTGAAGATGTTCTTTTCATCCGTATGATAATGATATTCCGGAAGCATACAGAGTGAACAGCTGTCTTTTTCTCCCCCTCTGTATCTTTCGTCGGCAGATTGTCTTGGCTTTCAGCATGAGCTGCTGGAACTAACGTGGACAAAATGGGGTTTCTCTTTCAAAACCAGGGTCTGGAGAGGTGAGGCTGAGCATCCAGCTTTGAAATAGTTATACTACTTGAACTAGAAAAGTTCTATGCCTTTTGAAGTTGAACACATGTATCAGGACATGGTACACGGCATAATTGTTTCTACATGAACGTGTTTTACGTGTTGGTATCGGACCATTCATTCATTTATTCACATTTGTTATCATTTCATCCTGATCAGGACTGTTGTAGGTCCAGAGTCAACCCAGAATCATTGAATGCAAGGTAAGACAAACACTCACATATAATCTCTCTCACTCACACACACCTGTGGACAGTTTCACACATTCACCCAGTCACTCACATGCTCACACTTGTGAAAATTTTTTTAATCTAGATCAGACAGTGGTCAACTGCCATATATGAACAAGTTAGTGGTGGTTATGTTTGGTTTTGTGAGTATTATCAAGAAACCTGTTGCTTTTTTGAACATTCTTGCCACTTTTTTACACACACACACACTAAACCTTGCCTTGTGGCAGTCTGATAACACTGTAGCAAAAGATGGATGTCTTGGACAAGTACCACCAGCAGGCCAGGGGAACCCATCAGGGAGAGACTGTGTTAAAGTATTCCTGGCAGTAAATTTCCAGGACAAAACAAATGGAAAGGCAAAGAGCAAGACCTGGAAAAACAAATGTCTGAACACAAATGGCACATTTCAGCTGGAAAAGGGCTTTTTCTTTATGTGGCACTTATTCATTAGCAAGTGAGTGTCACAGTATCAATAATCGTGGAGTCTATGGACATAGACTCTACGCACCTGACTGATCTGAATGAGCCATGACCACTTCGTCATCTGATTTGTGAAACTTTGGTACAAAGTGGAAACAACTGGAGATTTGGTGAATCATCTTCAGTTTGTAAAATCAAGCTCAACCTACAAGTGCATCATTTACATTTACATAAACACATCCTTATCCATGCAGATGTTTCAGTAGTGTGCCGGTGTTTGGAGGTTCATAAGCCAATGGATGCCCAAATTTTTATTGCCCTTATTTTTGCCCTCATTCTCATTTGTAGGCAGAATCAGCCGTATTGGACTGGAGCACCATGTGCACAGTTTTTTTTTTTTGTGTTAGTGTTATTTTCTAGATCTGTTCTTATTGTTATGGCTGCTATATCATAACCAGAGCGGACTGTACACAGCTTTGCTGAATGAGTTCCAGTGAGATTTGATTGGATCCCTTGGAATCACCATTTCTGAACGAAACTCTATGTGCACTATTTTAAGATGCACACACTGTGGATACAGACATTGACAAATAGAATGGACTGGAATAACTACATAAACCTAAGATCATCTTGTCCAGTGCCATGTGTGGGCTTGACGGGTATAAAGTCCATATGCATTGGGCTATAAAGCAGTGCATATGTTCTCTGAAGTGATGGAGCTCCATCCAATACTTTGGGATGATTTGTGACCCAGAACTAATGAAATAATGCCATCAACCAATCACAGCAAATGTTCCACCATCTAGTTTAAAGCCAGCCTAGGAGTAGAAGCTGTAACTGATTTCCTAAGAAACACTTGGCAGTACTTTGGACCACACCGTTCATTCTCCCACTTAGGGGAAAAAAATCTCAATTTCACTTTTCCACTAATACTGGAAAACTATGGTGTTAGAGATCCTGTGCAGCAAACACAGATACAAACGGCGCAGATATTGCAAGGTTTATGCTTCATTAATCTCCTCTATAACCCTCTTTCAACAGGAATGCTCCCAGCCCTGAATTCCTTTCAGAAAAGAGCTATGCTAACGAGATTTGGGTATTGGTACAGGCTAAGCCTGTTAAAATTGGCAGGGTTATCGCAGCTCCTCCGTACCGACTGCAGGTGGAGAGAGGGAGAAAGGGTGAGAAACACACACACACAGAGAGAGAGAGAGAGAGAGAGAAAGAGAGAGAGAGAGAGAGAGAGAGAGAGACAGAGTAAATTTCACAGTTCAGGCTAATGCTTATCACGCTAATGCGATTAGCAGATTAATGAGCAGTTACCGAATTTTGGCAGCTTTGAAAACACAACAGTAACATTACATATTACAGATAAACTAAACTTAAGTTGTGCAATGACAATATATTGTCATTAAAATATACGCGTAAAAAGACATACATATAAATACATATAAAAAGATATGGACATATGCTAATATACACAATGGCTAACCTAGGTCATATAGCATGTTTTGGTGATTTTTTAACTGAAGGTTTGTTTTCCAAGTTAGGTGTGCCTAATAAAGTGGACACTGAGTGGACATGGCTTAAAACCTTGCAAGTTATGCTGACTCCACCCACTTTGTATAATCAATTCTCATGCTGCTTCTTGACACCAGATATGGCCAGGTCTTGTGGAAACGGAATTACATCTGGCTGCTATGCCACACTGAATGTGGGGTTATGGGTATAGTGTACAGTCTTCTGTGTAGAGGGCAGGTGTTTTATCCACTACATTGTCCCATAATCTTATCCTATAGACTAAAAATCCACCTTGTGCTATATCATCAAAATTTTATTTACATTGAGATTGGCCTATTAACTTAAATAAAATGCTAAACTAGGCTAGCACTTTACTGCAGTGTGAGCAATGCCCAAAGTATTGGCCTCTAAGATCTGAGGCAGAAAATCCCTCCAGAGAGAATCTCCACAGGTCACAGTGGACACATCCTCTGGTGTGTCATTGGATTAGTGCTCGGGAAGTTTCTTTTTTGTCCGAGGCATGTGGTGTGTGTGTGAGAGAGAGGAAGATGGGGAAAAGAAAAACATGTCTCAGGGGCTTTTGGCCTTGGCTGGTTTGGATTCAATTAGCTGAGCCTGCAGTTCTATGTCACACCTCTTAAAAGCTTGAGAGAAAGAAATGGACAGACAGACAGAAAAAGACAGACAATGACAGAGATAGAAAAAGTAAGCAACACTGTCTCTCTGATCCAGCTTCTCCCAATCCCACAATGCAGTGCTGACATGGTGACACTGGGCTATGACTTTGAAAAGAATGAAGTAGCTTAAGAGCTAGCACAGAAGTTCTAAGCAGATCAGAAAACTCAGGCTAGCCACTAGCTTGGTGCTACATTAATCACAAATACTAACGTCTTGAAAGGTTTCCAAGAGTTTGGTCAAAAAACAATGACTATGCATTCTGGATTAGCAAGATAACAATTTAGCTACCATGTCAAAAGCTATTTGTAAGATAGTTAGAACTGAGTAATATACCACAATATGCAGTTAATATCAGATTTGTCACAGCTAGCATAAACTTAAAACTGCTATCCCAGTAAACATCCCTGGACGTTCAAAATAGGTCTAAAAGTAGTCTGTCCGTCAATGACATGTTTTAAACGTCAATGGACCTCCAAAATCCATCTTAATAAGTCAGTTAAGTGATGACCATTTGATAACATCAGTGGACATCCAAAATGTGTTTTATACAAGTAATTTATTTCGAGACCAATTAATAGCGTCAATGGACGTCCAAAATACGTATAATAGTCGTCATGTCTGTGTCTGGTTGTCTTTTCAACTTTCATTTTCAACCTTAAGAGAACGTTGAATAGACGGCAGTCATTACATTATTTCAACGTTGAATCAACGGCTAAATGTTTACTGGGATTTCTACAGGGGACAAGCAGATCCTACTAGCTTTATGCTAAATTAATCATGTTCACCTACATCTTAAAAGTCTTTCAAAGTTTAGTTACTAAACCAGTAAGCATACTATCTACATTAACAAGTGAAAAATCTTCAAGGGATGATTCTTTTAGCCTAATATGTAGCTAGCATGAAGTTTGCCACAGACTCATAACAAGTGCTATTCCTACTGGGATAGAGCAGATCCTACTAGAAGCTAGCTTAATGCTACATTAATCCCATTTTCTTTCATCTTGAACTTTTTCCAAGAGTTTGGTCATAAAAGTTGTCACACCATTTACATTAGCAAGTTAACAATTTAGCTAGTTCTTCTATAGCTTTTAATAACGAGTTATTGAATTTTCCAAATTTTACAGTAATAGGTAGGTAACATTAGGTTTGTCAGAAATAAATACAACTTGAATGAATGATGAATAATTTCACCTTGACAGCATTTACAACTAATGGTTGTAAATGGTAACTATGGTTTAGTTTCAGTTTTTTAAATTTGGAGTTGATCATGTGTCTCACACTTCCCTCGCAGACCATCCCTGACTTGCACTGAATTATTTGACTGGGTGAGCCTTTGGTCTTGTTTGGGTGGACCATGGCCCGCTTGTATCCATGCACATGTGTGTATCCATGCACATGAGCAAGAATAAAGCCAGATTATTTTGAAAACAATGTCTGAATGTTTAAAGAAATTAAATTTTAAGAACTTTTAGAGCATAATTCAGAGTATTCTGACCTTATATGTCAGCATCTAACAATTCTCTATTAGAGATTTAATCAAGATTTTCCATCTTTTGCGCACTGTCAGAGCTGCATGGTGGATTTGGGTTACACGGCAGACGCAGCCAAAATGCAATTCATTCTCAAGCAAGGTATTCAATAGAATATCCAACTGATCTACTGTTCTCAAGAAGGAATGAATTATAGCTACTTACAGCTGCTGGTGTCTATGTGGTTTTATGCCAACAGGTGTGGGAGGTGGTTCAGATAAAGAGGCAACTGAGTGTATACTTGATACAGTGTCCAGCAACTGTGTGTTATTCAAGATACAGGCTGCTATGATGCTCTTCGTTCTACCTGGACAATAATTCTCTGTAATTATCATCAGCTTCGAGACCACACACTCCACTGGTGATCAGTTATAATAATCAAGCACCTATTGGAAGATTCACACTGAGACAATCAGAGTAGAGCACAATTGACTGATTACAAACTTGCCTCTAATCAAGGGTCCATTTTTCTGGTCTGACGTCTGAATTGAGCTTATCTCAGCAGCCCAGGATATTGTCTGTACAGGGTTAGCAGGACTGAGGATGATATGTGTGTGTCGTCTCAAATTTTGTTGTCTCAGGACCACCAGAGCAGGTATGATTTGGGTGGTGGATCATTCTGACACATCATCACCAATCAGTGTCACTGAAGCTCTGAGAATAACCCACCACCTAAATCATACCCAGGTACTGTGGGGGGTTTGACTAGTGCTATGTTAAATAAATATTTTCACGAATGATAATATATAATTTTAAGATGATAAAAAAATCAATATCATGTTAATAGTTATATTCTGACTTGTTTACATAATGGCGTATGTTCATTATTTGAGTCATTTAGGCACAGTGACAATTAGTCACTCAGCAGTGGAAGAAGTTGCTCCAAACAGGAGTAATTTCAGTCATGTGGTGGTGGTAGTTATAAAATACCAGTTGCACAACAAACCACTGTAATTGTAGGATATAAAAGAAGCCTGTAACAACAAAAATGGGAACACAACTAATCTACATCCTCACCATGCAGAAGCACACAGTTGAGGGTGAGGAAAATTGAAAAATGCTTACTGAATATTTCAATCAGCTCTAAGCGCATTTATTTTATTTTTTTGGTATAATTGTTTACATTTGCTCTTTATATGCACACACTAACCTTTTTGTACTTTGGTTGTGTGATAGATTTTTATATGCTACATTATTTATTTTATACAAAATCTGAATCTTGGTATGATAATGTTATTAACAATATAAACAAATGTTTACTTTTATTTTCTTCTGAATGTTTGAAATTCATTGTCACGCCCTGGCCCTGTCCTGTCTGTTTTTCTCGCCATGTGCTTATTTAGCACATGGCTGTTATTGTTTTGTTTCTGTCTCTGCCTTAGTCCCATCTGTCCAATTGTCCCCAGGTGTTCCTTGTCTGTGTTGTGTATATATTGTCCCTTTGTTTCAGTGCTCAGTTCAGTTCTGTGTTTACTTGTATCTACCCCGGTTCACGGTTGTTTCCTGTCTGTTTAATTCGGTTTAGTTTAGTCTTGTCTTCATTCTGTCTGTATTACCCATGTTTATTTTCTGTTAATAAAATTCCTTGCATGTACGTCCACCTCCCATGTCTGTCCTGCCCAGCCATGACATTCATTCACTCATTCATTTATTGTTTGTAAGAGCTTGTCCACTTCAGGGTTGTGGTACTGTTACTATTAATTGTAGTAAAATTAATCGTTTATAAACTAAACATTTTTAGTATTGGTATATTTACTAATAATATATATATATATATATATATATATATATATATATATATAAAGTTAAACATAAAAAAATTAATGTAGTTCATATTAATTAATTTAACATCCATCATGTTGCAATAGTGCTTTCTTGAAATAAATAGAAGTATTTTTCAGTGTTTTGACAAAAATATCATTATCACCAAAATACCCTAAAATATATTGGTATATTATTTTAGGGCCATATCGCCTGCCCTTAATACAGACCTTTGAAGAACAGGGTGAAAGGGGGTTAACAAAGTATGCACAGCAACATATGGACTACAGTCTGTAATTATAGTGGTATAAATTGCTCCTATATGGTCACTGGAGAGAGCTTTCCCTCTCTGTGTGTGGCCAGAAATCTTTTCCAATTACATAACATCCAGATTCTGTTGCCTCCAAGTAAGGTAAACACAGAGGTGGAAAAAAGCACTATCAGATCACAGGCAGTGGATCAATGGATCTTGTTAACAGTGGGTGGACGATTTAAGTTCAGTTGGTCAGGACCGGTCAATGGGGGGAAATGATCCACTATGGATTTCCCATTAAGTGTGGATTGCAGTCCAACACTGGGTTTTTAATAGGCTTTAATTATGTAAATGGCTTTAATTATGTAAATGAATTTGCCAGTCTGCTGTGCGAAGGATATGGATCTGGACATTTTTAAGGAAAATCCATCTGATAAACTGCATTTTACTTCTTCAAAATAAAAAGTAAAAAGTTTTATAGTCATGTCTATTTTTGAGGAATTTATAATTGCATGAAAATTATCATTATCATTGGACAGGGCTTAACATCAGCAGCCAATGACTGTCTATATCCCGCCCCCCCTAGTCAAAAGTCAAAAGTGAGAAACTTCTGGAGGCGAAAGTGAGACTCAGAGAAGCGCAAGTGAGAAAAGGTAGAATGAAAATAAAAAATGATTCTTCAAGGATAATAAACTAAAATTAGATGATTATATACAGAAAAATTCTAGTTACAAACCTGTTTTTTAACTCTCAATATTAATTGAGTTTTAGTTTTCTCAATTTAGTTTAGTGTCATTTTCTCAATGACAATATCACATTTATTGGTTATGGATTCTGTATTTTGGTTCTCAGAACTTTAGAATCTATTTTGATGCCATAAATCACATCCATAAATATCACTACACCTCTACACACAAATTTGCTAATATTTATCATATTTTGTAGGGACCTTTAACAAAATAAGTGCTGAAATTCTGTGGCAGTCTGGAAACTCAATCTGCCAGATGTTTTCTCCCAGATTCCTTATATTTATGCTCATCAGTTTGCTCCCTGTTGACCAGAGGGAAATTATTTTTTTCTGTTCTCTCTCATAGAGAGAAGGGATAAATTACAGCTTACTGTTAAAACGGACTGCAGCTGCTTACGTATACTGAACGGAGAACAAAGGAAATGTCTCTCACTTTCATTCTCTCTTTCAGAAAAATAAACTCCAGTCTGGGAGTTCCAGATACAGACAGTGTGAACAATGAAATTCTGGAGGAGCCTTGTCTAGACATGGTGTTTGGACTGTGTAGGTAGAGGCACAACACACACACACACACACACACACACACACATTTCCTTGTACTGTAAACAATGCCATATGGTCAATTTGACCCTGGTTCCCCAATAAATCCCCCACAATATCTCCATGGCTGCTGTTCCAACACAGATAGCCACTGCTCAACTATCAGGAGCTGAAAGAGAGAAATTAAAATCAGTTCATACTAAATCTGACAGCTAGGTGCAGGCAAAAACTGACTCCATATTGAAATCAAAGCATTGGTTCCAACCTGAGATCTTTTCCCAGTCAAATTGTAGTCCTTACCTACACACCATACAGTTTTCACGACAGGGCTCATAGAGGACTGGATGAGCTTGTGGATGTGGAATGTACACTAATCTCTAATTTAAGATGACCCATTAACATTTGCGTTTATTATGCCAGTCAATGGTTGGGTCACCTTTCATCAGAATGTAGGGCATAGGTTTCTTCTCTTCAAATGATGCACCCAGAATTTCAACAATTTCAATAAACCTACTTAAAGCAAGAAATGCAGCAATGAATGATAAGTGTGAGCTAGTGGCTAACACTACATAGAAATTGACTGCACCAATTTCAAAGGACAGACTCACCCATCCATGGAAAAAGAGCAGCCACTTCATTATGAATCTGTTTGGATGGAAAACTTCAAAGTGACTCCCCAGACTGTTTGGTCTAAGAAGCTTGGCAAAGTGGCCAAAGAGCATGGCTTGTTAGGCCAAATTCCTCAAAACATTATTAAACAGCATATGTTTTCTCTCTTCCTCCCATCACTTCGTCTCCCACACAGTCCTCTTCACAGGCAACACCCACCAAAACTAAGCACTGGCCATTTTGGATCAAAGCGTGCCTCCAAATCCTCCATCCAAATGCAGTTATTCGCAAGGAAACCAGGTTCCAACCCAGTTCTCGGGGGGCTCCAGAAGGTTCACAATTTTGTTTTGTTTTCCAGCTTTGGGACCATCTTCGTCAGGTTATCAGCACTCTACAGCCTCTAAACCCCAGGTCCATGAAAATGCTGGGAATTTTAAGCCTTTAGGAATGAAGCTAGCATTGTACATGTGGCATTTGGCAGCTCATGGTACAGAGGCAGGCCATTGTGGTGTTGGGAGTCTTGCCCAAGGACTCTTATCAGTTCAGTAGGGTTTGTTCACACAAATTAAGGCTTGGGCCCTAATCTGCTGCACAGATGTCATGGACCAGCTGCAAATTAATTCAAGGTGGCATAATTGCCAATGTCATGGTTGAATTAAGGCAAGGCAAGTTTATTTAAAAAACACGTTTTGTACATAATGGCAGAAAAATTACAGTAAAAGAAGAAGTAATATATATTAAAAATTAAAAAGATATTCAAATAGAATTAAATTTGATTATATAATAAATATATAAAAACATTAAAAAGCTATTGAGGTAGATTAAAACAAATTAAAATATAAAAGACAAGTAAAAGGAAGGGTATTTTTTTTTAAATAGTACAAAAAAGTGCAATGATTCTTATAGGCACAGGAGAACAGGAAGATCTAGATTTGAAGATATGTTGTCTAGGAGTCTGTTCCAGGGAGAGGCAGCATAGTGACTGAAAACTGCCTCCCCTTGTGTAGTTCTGACATGGGGGACTACTAACTGACCAGTCCCAAGAGATCTGAGGGCCCTACTGGGTTCAAACACTTCTAACAGATCTGAAATATATTTTGGCCCAAGGCAGTTTATTTCTTTATAAGTAATTAATAGCATTTTAAAATAAATCCTGTGTCATTGCAATCATTTCAGTGACCTGAGGACAGGAGTGATGTGATCGGTTCTCTTGGTTCTGGTAAGAATTCTAGCTGCTGTTTTATGTATAAGCTGCAGCTGCCCAACTGTGTATTTGAGAAGTCCAGTAAAGATTTCAATAGTGAAATGTAGGTGAATGCATGAATTAGTTTTTCTAAGTCTGGTTGTGACACATACCCTTTGAACTTTGATATGTTCTTGAGGTGATAAAAGGTAGATTTTGTTATTGCCTTTATTTTGCCATTAAAGTTCAGATCTGAGTCCAGGATTATTCCAAGATTTCTGACCTGGTCTTTAGGCTTTACAATTCTGCTGTTAAGTTGAGTATTGACCTCAAGCCTTTGCTCCTTACTGCTGCGAAACACAATCACATCTCTCTTATCTTTGTTTAGTTAAAGGAAGTTGCCCCTTATCCAGATATTTACTGATTCTAAGCAGTTCCAGAGAGTAGGACTGTAGTCACCTGGTGACAGAGCTAGGTTGTCATCTGATTGTCATCTATGATAGGCTAATTTATTATTTTTGAGGATTTGTCTAAGTGGTAACATGTAAATGTTAAAATTAATTTATAGTTACTATTAGCAATAAAATAATTTCTGTCCTAGAGATATGATCGTAACCAGCTGAGAATTGTTCCTGAAAGCCCTGCCCAGTTCTATAGTCCATCTAAAAAGATGTTGCGATCAACAGTATCAAATGCAGCACTAAGATCGAGAAGCACTACGAGAGATATTTTACTGCTGTCCGAGTTCAGACGGATGTCATTTAAGATCTTTATAAGGGCAGTTTCTGTGCTGTGTTCTGGACTGTGTTCTGCTGTGCCTGACGGGAAGTCATCATAATAACAATGTTAATTTAACAATTTAAGAATTAAGAACTACTTTCTCAATAATCTTGCCTATAAATGGAAGATTAGAGAAGGATCAGTTGTGGTTAAGCTTGAAGGCTATAAACCCTCCACCCAGCATTGGGCTGTAGAGCAGGGGAACTGTGTTCTCTGGAATGATGAACGCTAATCTGCTGCAGGGCCTTGATAATGTCACGTATCACGGGGTGGACTGACAGAGGCGGACGCACTCGCTAAAACACAGTACTTTTAATAAAACAAAAGATATAACAAAACAAAGACACAACACGACATGAATAGGAAACAAAACGAAACGACTAGGAAACAAAATGACATAACTTGGAGTGGGAGAGAATCAACACGACATTACTTGAGAAGAGAAAGACACAAAACGACATAACTAGGAAACAAAACGATTAGACTTGGAGTGGGAAAGAAACAAAACAACATGACTTTGGAAGCAAAACGACAACATAACACGATAGAGACAGACAGACCGGACTGAGCGACAATAGAAGCAAAACAAGACTGGGAATTGGAATGAATGACCGACAAGAGGAAGTGAGACAAGGGGACTTAAATACTTAACACAGACGAGATGCACCTGAGACAGATAATGAGGGTAATAAGACACGGACAATGAGAAGGAACAAAGGCGGGACATGGGCGGAGAAAAGGACAACAACAAACAGAGTCATGTGCTAAGAGAGCACATGGCAGGGAAAACAGAAATGACAGGACAAGGGTGTGACAGATAATTTATTAAACCTTTGGAATAATATATATTTCTGCATAATTATGACCTAAAATATCTTCAGATAATCTAATTAGAGCTCCTGATATTTTCAATTTAGAATTCACAGATATCTTTCTGAATTCATTGTTCCATGGATAGATGGCAAGCTATCTTGACTTACATGCAGCAAATCAGTTAGTATCAGGTTTCCCAGAAGTTGCCCTGAGTCTATATATGCTCTATATAGGCATATATTTGCTCTTAACATTGGTGGGGACTATGAATCTACCCCACCCCACCCCACCATTGCCTGTTTTTCTTTTCCTTTGCTCCGTGATAGAACAACAGTGTAAGAGAACTGACAATTAGCAGTTTGTTGTGCAGTTAATTTCCAAACCATTTTATTCATAACCACAGATGATTTTAGCCTGCTGTCATTATGATGGATTGATTTCATTAGTGAACTTGACTTTAAGTGACTTTCACATTTCTTTGAAAAATAGCTCCTTATGTCCACCTTCTTATTTATTGCTGTCATTCTCACTCGCTTTTGACACCCATACGTGTCACCCACGATGCACCTGACTCTTGCACAGTAATACTCACTTATGACTGGAAAGTTGTCCTTGGCCGCAGGTGACCAGTTTTTTAACTTAGTATCTGAGTCACTTTGAAAAGGGACACATTGCTTGAGTCTTGCACAATAATGACTGGAAAGTTTTCCTTCCAGTTTTGATGCTGTTATCGCTGTTTTGTTTTGTTTTTTGTTTTTTGTTTTTTGTGGAAGGGATCAAATTATTGGTTGGGACAGATCCATCCATGTTAATTCTGGTAAATACATGAACAAAAAATGATGCTATTAGATCTTCAGCTGTGGGGTATTGTTGCTACAAAGTGGATATTATCACTTAGTGTGTAGGACTAGTTCTGTTTTCAAATTTAAACTGGACCCCACAGACCCCTTGAAATCAATGCATTTCAGTTTTAGATTTGTATTTATCAGATATTTATAGAGTCAATGGGGCCCTGTCCAGGGCTGTATTATAAAGCTGAAATACAAATATAAACAAACAAATAAAATCACCATAAATCATCACTAATGTTAAAAATTAGGCAGTCATATCTTTACAAAGTAGCCTCATGTAATAGAGAGGCCTCATGTAATATTTACTAACTAGATCTCAAGCTGTGTATTCCTGTTGTTTTTGCAATGCTTGATGATGCAGGTATTGCTACTGAGATATCAAGGGACTAACAAAAACAATAATATACCACAGTCCGATTGCTCTGCAAAATTTTCATAATCTGTATTGTCTCTATACAATACCTAGCATGTATTTATTGCAAATGCATAATACAACCATAGGGAATCCCTGTTGTGTCCTGACTGCTGTTATAGCTATTGAGCAATAGACAACTAAAGCAAGAAAGAAATTTGAAGGAACCAGGTATTGCTGAGCTCTGGGGTCCCAGGGTCCTGGATTTGATCCTGTCCATAAGAAGGTGTCTTGTCCAGGGTGTGTCCCTGAGGTTGGTCTAGTGTAATGGGAATAGTGTAACTGTATATTTATAGAAATATACTGAAAGGATCTTCCACTCTGGACACTTCAAGAATGATCTCCAATCTGGTGCACCTGGGAATGTGACTGATGGTTGTTCAGGCAAACATACACCCACACCACTGCCCAGACCTGCTGTTTTGGAGATCCTATGACCAAAACATTAGGACCAGCACAATGTGTCCGTTTTCAAAGTGACTCAGATGCTAAGTTACAACAAAAAACTGGTCACCTGCGGCCAAGGACAACTTTCCAGTCATAAGTGAGTATTACTGTGCAAGAGTCAGGTGCATCGTGGGTGACACGTATGGGTGTCAAAAGCGAGTGAGAATGGCAGCAATAAATAAGAAGGTGGACATAAGGAGCTATTTTTCAAAGAAATGTGAAAGTCATTTAAAGTCAAGTTTGCTAATGAAATGAGTCTATCTAAATAACAGCAGGCTAAAATCATCTGTAACTATGAATAACATGGTTTGGAAATTAACTGCACAACAAACTGCCACTTGTCAGTTATTTTACACTGTTCTTCTCTCACAGAGCAAAGTAAAAGAAAATCAGGCAATGGTGGGCTGGGGTGGGGTGGGGGTAGATTCATAGGTCCCCACCAATGTAAAGAGTAAATCTACAAAATTGGTATTTACATATTATCTAATATTTCATCAAAAGTGGGACTGACCCATGTTTGAGGGCCTTGACAATCATAGATATGGTGTGAGTGAGCTCCCTTAAAGTCACAAAGAGACTCAGGGCAACTTCTAGGAAACTTGAAACTAACAGATTTGCTGCACATAAGTCAAGATATATCCCCCTCTGTAGGGATATGGTAATGGTAATACATTCACTGGTCATTGGTTTTAATTATGTGACTCATTTGTGTATGTGGAGGATCCCTGCTCTTTTTCCACCAGCATGTATCCTGCATTTCCAGACTGCTGTTCATACTTACTCCATTTGTAGTCCATAGCGAGTGCTTGACCTGTCCATGCAGAGGCAAAATCATCAGAGGATGAAGTATCTGGACAAGTGAAATTCCATATAATCCAATAATCCTGTGCAAAGGGATGAAGCATTATTGCTCTTGCTCATTTGTAATCTGCGGAACATCCAAGGACATCCTTCATCTGGAACATGCTTTTGAAATAATAGCTGTAGTGACATCACTTGTAAAACCCAATGTACAAATGTCTGTGTTATTAAGAATCACTGTGTGCTTAAACAATTGCTTGCAAACCACTAGCTGCCAAGTTCACTGATGTCTTAAGGGTCATCCACCTTAAAATGCTTTCTTTTCATGTCACAAGAAGAGAACTGGGGGCTCGTCTGGGATCAAGGCCAGGGCTGAACATGGCCAAACTGAGAGTTTCCCTACATTGCCTTTAGCATCCATGTTATTACAACTGTGGAATTGAATGGATTACTGGGTCTTGTTGGACCACCTGTCAAAACTATTCAGCAAGGCGTCCATCCAACATAGGCCTGCTGTCATCCCTAGATGAAGTGGACAGCTATAGGACAAAAGGCACAGAACACAGATGACACAAGCAAGTTTCTACATCAGTGGCACAGGAATGGTCTACATGTAGGCACTGTAGTCCAGCTTTTGTTCTGCATATTCTGTTACACCAAACAACCACTCTTAGGTCAGAGTCACAGCAGTGCTGAGTATAATCCTCAACCCAAATCATTACTGCTCTGCTCTGGTCCTGTGGGGGTCCTGACCATTAAAATATGCTGATCTTAGAAAATCCTACAGTTAAGTACAACACTTTGATCAGTCAGTGATTTAAATTCCACAGACAGTTTCCTTTTAAGTCCAGTGTCCATGAACTTACATTGTACTTTTGAACCAACATGTGTTAACCCATCATCTTTACTGTGTCCACACTCTCTGTGCGCTAATGGACAGGATTTGAAATCGCTGACCCCCGAAAAGGCAAATGTGTAGTACAAGGGAATCTATACATTCATACAGACATTGACCTCCCATCCTTGCAAGACATTTCACTAACTGCTTCATAACACAGTGAATACCAATAAGAAAAAACTCACAATATTTCCCTTCTTACTCACCAATGCATCTATGGCAATGCCCCTTCCTACCTGGAAAAATTGCTCACCCCATCAACCTCATCACGTTCTCTCCACTCTACAACCTCAAATCACCCTCTACTCCCCAGAAATAAGCTCAGCACCATGGGTGACCAGGCCTTCTGCTCTGCTGCCCCTTGTCTGTGGAATGCACTCCCTGAACATATGAGAGCACTACAGATGAGTGAGAATTTTAATAACGGACTCAAAATATTCCTGTTTAGTAAAAATATATGACTTATAACTAACCTGCTGATGTTTTCATTATATCTTATTTTTTGTTTTTCTTTCTCTCATGGAAATGTTTTATCTTGTAGCAATTTGAGATTTGTTATTATTATTATTATTATTAGCATTATTATTATAAGCAGATGGTTAGGTTACAAATGGCTGTGTATATGTGCATGTGTGTGTTTTTCACAGTCTTGGAGTAAAAAAGAGTTAGTGTATTTTTAAAGCCTTCAGGTCAAATACAAAACCAGCCTGTATATGATTATATGATATGTTATATGATTTTACCACACACACACACACAAACACACATAATTACTTAGTCACTGTATTACTGACTCATATATACTAAGTCTTGGATATAATTCATGACTTTTAAAGTTGTAGTGGATTTTAAACAGATTGGGCATTTCAGGTTACAATACTACTTTTGCCATTTTTATGGAGAATAGAAAAATTTGAGGAATACACTAAATGACATGGGGGTTAATACACTTCTCACCACCTCAACTCCCAAACAATCATATGGCTCTGACTGCACTAGAGTCTGCAGACTAGATCCAATTAACACAGACAAGGCATAACTGAAAATCAGGGTTAAAATCTGGCTAGGGTTAAAATTGGGTGTGTTTTAACACTGAATTTAGAGAATCTGGCTAACTCTCAGAATATTCTAAATCTACAGATTTAGATTTTGTGCCCAACGAAATCCAGTAGTCTTTGGAAACAACATGACACTGATAAGAATGATGCACTTACAGTAGAATAATGAATGAATAAATGAAGAAATGAGTGAACGCTGATATGCGAATTCATTCCTCACCCAATCGTATGGCAGCTTTGCAAGCATATTCCATCTCTGATTTCCTCCAGACAATTTCCTCTAGTTTGAGCTCTTAGAAATGCTCTGAAATGGTCCATTAGTTCAAAGCCATAGGTCAGCTGGCACCACAGGGTTTCCACGAAGAACTGAAATGGCCATTAGGCCTAACACACACGCCCGGCAGATATTAAAACACAATAAATATTGAAAAGCCATTTGCAGGCACTTTACATTTTTAAAGTCATGGGAATTTGTGGGATGGTGATAATGGGCTCGGTGTGTTTAAAGTGGATGAAGTCAATCAGGGTTTAATTGATTAATGGCTCTGGTTATGGGGGAACAGAGGGTCAGATTTTAGTGGCAGTATGAGGTTTAAATGAGACCTGATTGAATCCAAGCTTAAAATGCTGGGCAGAAATAGAGTGTCTTATTTGTAACCATGTTGGTCATGTCCTATGTTTTAAATACTGGACAAAAATGCCCAAGAGTGGAATCTGCACATGAACACAAACACAGTACCACATCTCAGAGATCTTCTCTGATTACCACTCATTCACAGCTTCATTGTGTTGCAGAAAATCAGTGATTAGTCAATAATAAGTGTGTATTTGCATAGTAATAATAGTGTATATACTGATACAGAGTATTCTCTGGTTTAATATAAATGCTGATTTTTACTCAGATAATTTTCTACATTACATTCTTAAGAATCAAATCAAGCTGATTCATGGATCCTTTGGAATTTCATCAGATCTTGAGTTGTTTCTTAAAGAAACAATTAAAATATCATTGGTGGATTACCAGAGGTCTGCTTGTGATACCACACCCCCAGCTGCCCAAACCCAGAAACTCAAAGGTGGGGAATTTCTAAGCAGGGTATACACACCAGCTTGAGATAGAGTGGCCTTGCATCCTAACATGCAATAGAGAGATCAACATCAACTATGCTAGGGGTAGCATAACTATGCTATGTGGATTGAATCACCTCAAGTGGTAGACAGTCATGATTTTGAATAATTTAAAAAAATATGGCTCATATACTGCCTCTGGAGATTTTATGATTTAGCTCTCTGGGTTGTGGAATCAGATTCTGCCAGATTCTCCCCAATGTAGGTGCCCACATTTCCAGTTTATGAGTTTCACTCTTTCTCTGGATTAAGGCAGAATCTGTGGTAGCACAACAGAGCAGTGATATCCCTGTAACAAAAAATCAGTGTTGGATTTAAGGTTCTATGGTTCATGAAATCAAAAGATTCACTGGCTAAAAACAATCAAATTCTGGTCAAACATGAAGATTTTAAAGAACGATTTTGAATGGAATCAAATCAAACCAAGACTGAATGATTAAAGTGAATCAAATTTAAAGCATTTCAAGGAATGATCAAATGAATCAAACAAATGCTGATATGTAATCATGGTTTCCTAATGAATCAGAATGAAGTCATATTTCATGGTCAGAGAATTTTAACTTCTATTTGTGGCAAAAATCAACCAGAATGTGTCCAGGACGAGATTACAGTACTTGGGGATATGTAAACACAATGTTCAGCTTCTGCTGTCAGAATTAGAGTGGTCAGTGGAGTCCGGTAGCTGACAGGATAGAGTTATTTTCAGAGTAAAGGAAGTAGAAGGAAAAAAAAAAAACATCCCCAGGAATGGTGGTGAAATAAGGTCTAAAATAGAAGTCCCTGTGGCTGGACTCTCTCGAGAGGCAGAATTAAGAGTTATGGACTGAACCATAAAAAGTGTGGACAGTACAAAGAGAGCATACGGTCAGTTAACATGCCATAACACCTCTGGGACATGGTCATAAATCAAAGGAAAACAGGCTCTGAGTTTACAACTGAGCTCCAACTTCAGTGAGTTAAGTTCAGTAGGCAAGGAGGATTAGCTGGCCACTTTATCAGAAACACCTCCCTTCTATGTTATCCTTGTCACATGATTCTTTTGGCAGCACAAATGTAAACAGATGGGAAAGATTGATACATTTATCCCATACAACACTTTTCAGCCTGTGCTGGAGAGAGTCTCACAACACTTAGAAACACAGAAGCCCACTGCCTTTTTTAATGAGGGTTAAAGGATCCCACCATGTAGCATAATAAGTAGAAAAAAACACCATCAGACATATTAGCACTTTCATTAGATCATAGGATCTAATGGAAATCTGAGTGAGCTATTCATACACAGATAATATACAAGGTTTATGAATCATCATATCACTCGTGTTTAGTTTTAGTATGTATGAGACTACAGACACAAGCAATGTACCTTTTGAATCAGTCTCTCCCCATGGTTACAGGTAAGAAATCTGATCCTGGTTCCCCTGCCCTCTGAGAGTGGAACAGATTCTTGGTAGATAATTCTTTATTGTGACTGTCTGCCTAAATTCTTCCTCTGGTATGGCACAAATTTTAATAAAATAGTTCTGATGTGAGTATGAGTGATCAATGAGAGATGTTTCCATACCACTGCAAAGCCAAATACCAAATGTCCCTCTAGACCGTCTGTAGGGCACAGTGTTGGTCGTAAAATAATGGTTTCTACACTCATGTAGTGCATCGTATGTTGAAAATAATGTTTCTATGTCAAATTAGTGTCTAATTACTCTCAGGGTACAGCATTATTAGTTTTATTATCTGTGATGTGCACTATGAAGAAAGTCTGGTATTACTATAGGATGTGGCCCGAGCACTTCTACTGACTGATACAGATGAACAGAGCTCTGTTTACAAATGTGACACATATTAATAGGTCATGTATCAATAATTATATTTCTTTAATTTGAACGAGAACTAAATGTGCTGACAAAAACAATAAAACAATTCAAATATCACAGTTTTATTTGAGTTGTGTTATGAGTAATGACTAGGTCCCCAGTATTGAGGCTAATCCACACTGTATGCTGTTGCTTTTAATGCTAACAGTATATCATAGAAAATGTCATTCATCCGACTATATTAGGACACAAATTGGAGAGGCTGTATGCTAATTAGGAGGTATATATTAGCACACAATATTAGCTACACTGGTTAAAATCCTGCTCACATGATCCAGTAGACTAGCAGTGTTTTTGCAACTCCATTTGAACATACATGTCCACACACACACACACACACAAAATGTATATTACATATAGTACATTACATATACTTCTATTAATATTGTGGAAACGTCCTATTTTCCTTTCCATAAGTACTATTAGAATAATCTAACCTTAATACTAACCTACAATTCAAAACCCACTTACACATACACACTTCAGGACTTTAGTTGGATTTAACATATTAAATAAAATGTCATATAAAACCCAAATGATATATCAGAGTCATTACACAGTTCATGAGTACAGTCACAGTATGCATTTCTCAGGTAACAGCGTCTTCTCCAAATATACAGGCTCCCTATAACTGCAGAGACAGGACAGTACTTCACTATCTGCTTAGTCTTCATTTTTTCCAATCAATTACACAGCCTGTATTTTACATAAATAGCAACTTGCATTAAGAATCTCCATCAGTAACTGATATTTTAAGATTTTAGAGATGTAACACAACTCCATATATCCATCATAAGTATGTCCAGCTTCCACAAACAACGCACTCTTCTGTTTAAAAAAAATATATACAGACAGTTCTGACAGCTGGTAAAATCCATCTGTGAATCCTCATTGCTAAAACACAAAAAAACACTATAAATTAACCCCTTTCACCGCGTGTAAATTACAATTCATGAGTGATATATAAATGCAAACTCCTTACTTATTAAATGCACAATTCGATCATGTCTAAGAATATAACGTCCTTTAAGAGCTGGACAGTAATTCATAATATGTGCTACAGCCTCTTGATTACCATGCAATAAACTGTATGGTTTATGCTGTTATGGGTACCAAAGAGACAAATTGTACTATGTAGGTAACACTTTGAGGCGAGCATTAACTACAAAACTAAACAATTATTCATCAAGTTCAGAATTTCTTAGCACAGCATGAGTCACTGAATGATCTGCAAAGGCTAAGCATGCTAGCTTTTTAAATGCAACTCCATCCAGTGCTGTCACAACCGAGACAGAAAGTAATTCAAAATTCCAGTTCTACAGCGACACAAATCCAACACACACACACTCACACACAAACACTCAAAAACACCCCCCCATATTTTAAAGGCTTTAGATTTGCCAGTGCTCCACTCTTCCTCTCAGAGCGTGCATTGTGGGTATGGCGACCTTGAGCTTTCAGCAGCAACCAAAAAATAAATAAATAAAATCAAAATAATTCCTTTTAAAATTAAGCCTTCCCACTTCCCTTCGTGTTCCAAGGGGGCTTTTTTTCCACTGCAGACCCTTTTAAGAAAATGCATTTGTGCCGTTTGGATGGAGCGACTGATTGCCTGCACACACACACACTGATTTTACCCATTACACACTTGCTCAGGTGGTTGGGTTAAAAGCTGGAACAGCGTTCTCCCGCACCTTCACTTTGGGCCCAGAAGAGAGTGAAGGCTTGAAATCAGGGCTGAATTACTGCACTGTGAGCCTCAAGGCTCTAGATTCCATGGACTGGAGGTTCCTCAGATGGATGTCAGCTGAGAAACTGGCTGGGCACACAGGAGGAGGGGATGATTTTGGAAACAAAACCTCACATCTCCAGCATGGTGACTTTTACAGGAGAAGGAAAATGGAAGTGATTAGCTGCCTCAGACACACACACACGCGCAAGCGCACACACACACACATACACACACACAGAGTCAATGGATCTCAATAATTCAGCGCTGTCCTACTAATTGGGAACTGAATCCATCTTTTATCCACTATACAGCCTGTTTAATAAAGTCCAAAATACATTAGTTTTTCATTTACAGCTTTATTACTCACACTGCGATATGTGTGTGTGTGTGTGTGTGTGTGTGTTTGTGCGTGTGTGTCCCATATATACTGTGGGGACCAAAATACGTTTACATACTCAAATTGTGGGGATATAATATATTCAAATGGGGATATAAAAACACATAATGTAAAGCACTACATTTTAAGGTGAAGACACGATTAAATTACGGATAAGGTTAAGGTAGGGTAACCATATTTTATTTTTCAAAAAAAAGTGTAAAAAGTTAACAAATGCATCCATAACCCTGCAACTTCCTTTCCATTCAACATTTGGCCACACATTCAACAGTTAGGAAAAAATCTCATGGAAATGAATGGAAGTTGTAATGTCCCCTGAAATCACAGAGACAAGTCTGTGAGTGTGTGTGTCGAAGCAAGACCAAAACGGAGCACGCATATCTGTGTGTGTGTGTGAAAGGTATTTCACATGTGTGGCTTCATATTTTTACAAAGGTCGCCTTATCCCTGCGGCCTCTATATTGCTGAGAATGAGGGGAAGAGAAAACAACAACAAATCCCAAACCACAGTGAGTTGAGGGCACACACAACACTGTTTTTTGCCAACAATCTCTGCAACGCCACAGCTTGCATTATGACACACCAACACCTAACAATTTTAGCATTAGCATAACAGAATGGAGAGTTAGTTATCTCCTGCATGTTCTCACTGCATTAGTTTCATTAGCCTCTCTCCCATGGTATGTTGGGCCTCCCTCTCCTCCGTCAAAGTTTAATGCTGGTCTATAAGGCTTTTAGCTAATGTTAACACCACACCACTTTTTTTGAGGTGATAAATGGCAGCACCTAACTTACGTTTTGCACGGCACACTTTCCATGGGAAATTGCATTCTGGGAAATAATAAGGAAAAAAAAGCAGAAGGATCCTTACCTCACATTATTCAATCATTACATTTATTATATTATTTATACTTTGTGTTGTTAACTTATACGCTAAATTATACATTGACAATAGTGTGTGTGTGTGTGTGTGTATGTTGGGTGGTTCTCGAGAATTATGTTGTCTAGTCTTTAGACACTCACACTGAATGAACTTCTCCCCAGTGTGTGATGCCCAGAATATAATCCATTACATTGTAACCTGGAGACGTATTTAAAAACTATTTAATGTCCCCGCAATTGACAGAAACACAGTGTGTGTGTGTGTGTTTGTGTGTTTGGCTTGGCTGTGGCACTGTCTGCTGGAGGAGAGCAGCAGATCAACAGATGTGTTGCCAAGGAGGAGGCAAGTGTGTATGTGTGTGTGTGTATGTGTGTGTGTGTGTGTGTGTGTGTGTGTAGCATGTCTCTTTGGTAACGCCTACAGGGGCACCTTGGTTTTGCTCCAGAAACATACAGATGGACGTGAAACACCAGGAGACCCTCACATTCAACATCCAGTCAGAGAGAGCATAAATCATGGCTGACCAATCAGAAAAAGCTATTTCAGCTATTAACCAATCACAGGTCTCCCATTAGATCAGAAGGCAAGATAATTTAACACAGGTCCATCTGCTGTGCTGGAGTACATTATTAAACACATCAAACCCATGGTAAGGGCTTTAACATGTGAAAACATTGCTGTGAGGATTTGATGACAGCCCCACCATCTCACTGGATGGAGTACAAAACATCATTCCAGAGAAAACAGTCCCTCTGTTCCACAGCCAAGTGCTGGGAGGCTTTATGCATGTATAGAAGACACTTTGCATGGTGCATGCTGAAGTTCATATGCAGCAGCTACAGAGTTCTGCAATTTAGAGAAGTCTTCTTTTCCTCCATGGACCCGCCGCCTCACACACATGTGTAAAATTGAAATTTGTATAAATAAATAAATCAAATCAAATCAAATCAAATTTATTTATATAGCGCTTTTCACAACTGATGTCACAAAGCAGCTTCACAGAATTCCAGTAAGACAAAGATTTGACATGAAATGTAAAAACAAAATGTAAAACCCTCAAGTGAGCAAGCCAGGGGCGACAGTGGCAAGGAAAAACTCCCCCAGCTGAGGAAGAAACCTTGGGAGGAACCAAGGCTCACAAGGGGTGACCCATCCTCCTCTGGTCAATCTACTGGTGATAATAGTTAGTAGTCCATGAGAACTTCAGTGTAGGGACAGCTTCAAGGCACTTGGTGGTTGCTGGAGCGTGGGCAGCTGATAAACAAATAAATAACAATGGCATGGTGGCACAACAGGTAGTGGCTGTCAGGAACCTGGGGTTGTGGGTTCGAGCCCCAATCCAGGTGACTGTCTCCCTGCGAAGAACTGGTGCCCCTTCCAGTGTGTGTTCCAGAGATTTTCACAGGTCATTTTTTGCAAGTCCAAGTCAAGTCTCATGTCTCTAAGCTCAAGTCCAAGTCAAGCTTTTCTTATGCTTGAGAAGCAATAATTGCCATTATAATCCCACTTTATAATGGTGAAAGGTTTAGTGCAGCACGTCTGGTGGAAACGAAAAGAAAGCTGCGATTGCCTCGTGTGTCTTGCACTCTGACTCCGAGTTTGACTCACAGAACCACGGAACAATGAAGGAGAGTGCTTCACGCGTGAATTCTCACGCGGGGAATTAGCACTTGGCTGAGGGGGGCTTGGACTAGTTTGGGCTACGCCACTGCGAGTGGAAAGTATCATATTGTTAAATGGGTTGTTTATTTTTAATAAAAACCAAGCAACTATATATATATAGAGTACCTTCAATTCGGTAGGTTGTGCTATGCTGCAGACAGCACAGGAAAATAAACAGCAGTCGGCTGAATTAATCAGATGATTACAAATAAATAGTCCATGCACTACTATAATATAAAGAAAACAGCAAAATGTAAACAATAATTAATAATAAAGAAGTATATTTTATAACCAAATTTAATGACAAAAGGCTCAGCTACAGCAGGTGAACTTGATGCTGCTGTGGTCTATGCTGATATCTGTGGCTGTGCGCATGCAGACTCAGTCACCAAGAGCGGGAATCGAACCCACAACCTCCAGGTCCCTGGAGCGGTGTGACTGCGACACTACCTGCTGCGCCACTGTGCTGCCCACAGTAATAATAATAAATTACACAAAGGTTGTTCAGTCCCAAATCTCGAGTCCAAGTCATGTCCGGGTCCTTTGAAGACCAGTCTGAAATCACTGGTTTAGCGACTAGAGTCTGAGTCTCAAACTCGAGTCTTCATCTCTGGTGTGTTCCAGGCTTATGCCCAGAGATTCCGGGTGGACTCCTGACCCATCACAACCCTGAATTGGATAAGCAGTTACAGACAATGAATGCATGAATAAATAATAAATAAAATGCATTAGAAATTGGGTGGACCATGTCTTCCCACTGGGCGGCACTGTGGTGCAGCAGGTAGTGTCGCAGTCACACACCTCCAAGGACTTGGAGTTTGTGGGTTCGAGTCCTGCTCTGGTTACTGTCTGTGAGGAGTATGAGGAGGAGGTGTGTTCTCCACAAATCACATGTCCGCGTGGGTTTCCTCCGGGTGCTCCGGTTTCCTCCCACAGTCCAAAAACACACATTGGTAGGTGGCTTGGCGACTCAAAAGTGTCCGTAGGTGTGGGTGGGTGTGTGTGTGTTGCCCTGTGAAGGACTGGGGCCCTTCCAGGGTGTATTCCTGCCTTGCACACAATGATTATAGGTAGGCTCTCGAACCCACGTGACCCTGAACTGGAGAAGCGGTTACAGATAATGAATGAATGTTATCCCAATACATCAAACTCTAACACAAACTTTTCTGTGCAAATATATATGGCCACGCTACAGTTTAGGGCTGTCCTGAATACCATTTTTTTGGGCTTCGGAGTTTCGGCTGCGATAATCTGCAAATATTCTCATACTCTGAGAGTGGGGTGGTGTATACTGTTGTCATTAACAAAATCTGGTTCCGAACCCATGTTTTAATAACCCTCCACCCCATGCTACACTCTCTAAACTGCTCGCTAACTAATGGCACAGAATATACACAATTTAACCAGTTTGAGAAAAGGTGCTCTAATTTCAGGCAGAAAATTTACTGTGGCATCACCTCACTTCATTGTAAGTGTGTTGTTTTAGCATGTTAGGCTGTTTTATATGACTGAGTTTTAGGCTTCATTTGCACAAAGACTTTAATGTTGATGAGCCTGAATGTGGGTGGAGTGGGGAGAGCACTGTTTTTACTGCTGGAGCCTGAATGTGGTGGAGTGTTGCCTTTATCGATAATAACATTTATCCAAAAAATATCAGAATCTTAAAATTAGAAACTGAATACATACCCAATGAACAAATATCTGAATACTCTGAATATTTGGGGCCACCCCTATGGTTCAGAAAATCAGCTCTCAGCATCTGCTGTAAAAATAAAGGCCGCACTTTGGCTCCCAGCATGGCTCCCCTTACTGAGTTGTTCGCTAACTTGTGTGCTACATGGTGCTACTAAGAGCAAATAAACCAGAGCTTCTTTGAGGTTTAAAGCTCACAAAAATGAACCCTAGCTTTGCCAAGCTTCGTTGTAAGTAGGTTGCTGTAGCATGTTAGGCTTGTTTTAGGCTTCGTTCATGACTTTTATGTTGACAAGGCTGAATACATGTGGAGTAGGGGGTTGCCTTTATCACTACATTTATCTAAAAAAAATGAATATTTAAATCTCAAAATTATAAACTGAATACCTATCCAACAAACGAATATGTGAATATTTGGGAAAAGCCCTACTACATTTCTACTGTTTTCAATCAAATATTGATAAAAGTGTTGTCCCAGAAATGAAGGAAAACAAACACAGACACAATAAATCAATCTAATAATATTTCTGTGGTGGTTTTCATACAAAGTGAGGACATGTTTGTCCCAGAAATGCAGGAAAAATAATAATCACAAATGCACACAAACAAATACACAAAGTCTAATGCAAAAAATCAGGGCAATTACAAAGGACAATTTTTATACATGACTACACACATAAATACTCTCTCTCTCACACACACACATCTCCATTAAGTCCTCTGTGATACAAGCCAAAGGCCACAGCAGCAGTTTACATGACGTCCAGCGTCCAGCGCTGCAGAGATCACAGCCACTGAGTAATAAAGTCAACACACACGCACACTCATACGCCTTGAGCGAGTTCACAGTCACACTGATGTCACAGCTGCCTCATGCTGATAACATACACTTTGTTTGGTTTTTGTGCAATCTGGGGACATGTGGTCATACACTGAATGTTCAGATCTTTCTCCACAGCCCTTTCAGACGACCCCCACTGTGAACACCATCGGCACGATGCATAATCTCCACAGGAAAGCACAAAATCAAACAGAGTGCTCTGGAGCAGCTGCACATGAACCTAATGTCACCAGGCTCAAAGCTAAGTATGGGTTAAATGGGTATAAACCCACCTAGCCTCAGGCTGTGGAATAGTAGAACCCAGTTCAGTAGCATCAGGATGAGCTTTGGGTGGAGAGCCTGTCAAACTTCAGTGGCAGGTGACCATCAAATAATCCTCATAGAAATGTGAAGTTTGATGCACTTTTTCTTGGGATGTTACATAGACTTCCATTCACCGTGTGGGGACTTATTCTAACCTTAATCTAATATTAAATTTAACTTTAACCCTTACCATGCCTTGACCCTTACTCTTATCCTAACTTTAACATGTTGCTATACATTAAAACATAATAAAAACTGCCTGTGGTCCCTACAATGTGAAATTGTTAACATGTTTTTCAACATGATATATACCTGGTAATTTTACACACACACACAAACACAGACATAATATATTTCTGTTTTTTTTGTTTCCTACAAAGTGAGGACATATGTAGAATGCAGGAAAACACACACACACACACACATACACACATACACAAAGACACTTATGCAATAAATCAATCCAGTATATAAACTATATTTTTGTGATGGTTTTCATACAAAGTGAGGACACTGTTGTCCCAGAAATGCAGGAAAATGAATGCACACACAAGCACACACACACACACACTACACAGAAAGAGCAGCGCTGAAGTATAATTCAGCATTTCGCTGCTTCACAAATCGGCCGAGCTCTTTCCTCTTTGTAACACATTAGAATGGCTTTTGCCGCCCATGTTCAATTCCACACAACAATGTGGCAGTGTGAACTGAATCGATGACTGCAACAAAAAAGACAATGTTTAGTGGGGGACAGAATTGTCTGATTGTTGTGAGTTCCCAATATGTCCAGAAACTCATTAATTATATCTTGGGAACACTCTTTTCTGTTTCTGTAAAATGGTGCTTAGAGAGGGATTCCTTTGTTGCACAGTGTGTGTTGGTCGCCCTTACCTTTAATGGTCTCTCTATAATTTTAGAAATACAACATACACGTGTGGTCAGTGGATGAAAATTGTGACCTCAGTTTTGCCAAGATACTTTTGTCTGGATGTACTAGATTAACACTAGAATGACTAAAGTTGGCTTTTTCCAAGGCGACACAGAATTAAAAATAATAATAATAATAATAAACAGGTTAATTCCCATAACTTTAAAACATAAATTGACCGTTTTTCATGCGTATGACTTACTTCCAGTTTTCGTAAATCATTCATATCCTTTAAAAAAAAAGAAATAATATAATTGTTTATTCAAAAAGTCTCTGAAGCTGTCAGTGCTTTAAATGAAACATATTACAAAAGTCAACTCTGAATCCTGACTACTTTAGTTGAATAAAAATAAATGATTTCTAGAACTTAGACTGTGACCAAGAGTTGACAGTCTACTGGGCAACTCTGAGTCAAGGAGTAGATTCTTTAGTAGTTGACTCCCTCAGTGTGCTACAGCAGGGCAAAGCATGTTTTAACTGTTGTTGTATATAAGCTTGGATATATATTGTTATATTTCTAATTAAAAAATAATGTACTTCTTTTATTGCAAAAAAATATTAATTGTAATATCTTAATCATCTTAATTAGAATCTTCATGAACAACATGCCGCAAATATGCAGGCAAAATATCTTGAAATGTTACCACTTATTTGGAAAAAAAAATATCTTCAGTGAGATTCAAATTTTCAGTGAGGTGCATTTTTCATTGTTTCCATGCAAGCAGTCCAGAAACTGAAGCTTCCATTGGGCACCTAAAGATACCCAGATGCATAAGGTAAAGAGTTGATGACAATTCCAAGGCATTTCTAGAACTGTGTTTGCAAAGCAGGGTCAGTCTATGTTTGTAAATGTGGGCAGGCTTTTAAGGAGCAAGGGGCTACACATTCACACTCACTTGTTCTCAACCTCGCTAACACCGAGCCCATTATAGCTGTCCCTTTACATAATTTCCCTTTGTACAGATGCAAATGAGCTATGCTTCAACACCTAGTGTTATCTAGCTGTCATAATTATAGGCAGCATATATTTACTGAGATCTTTCTTTAAGAGCATTCCTGCAGGATGTTAAGGAGACCATGAGCGTTTTATGGAACTGCTGCACTACTTAATGGGGAATGGCAAATTTGAGCAAAAATGAGTAAATGTTCTGACCTTGCTATTGTAAGGCCACCAACTAGCCCAGCTTTTCCCAGAGGTGAAGACCAATATTTCATATCCCAATGCTTGAAGATTACATCACCCTGATGTTGACGCTTGAGAATAGGAGTGGCTACAAAGATTATACCAGCTTCTGAGAAGGCTTTCATACTTGATTTTGAAAGATTTCAGTCAGAATTGAGCGACTTTCGGCCTTGAAATCACTAATGAAGTCAAGACCTGATGTTTTTCGACAAGTTCTGACAATGTGTGCTTTTGCAAATAATTCGATTGCTGTTGCCCGTTGGTCTCCTATATTTAGGATAGTCAAAGTCTCATCTAGTGTTTTCACTTCCTAAATACTGCTGTATTTGGACTCTCTGAGCCACCGTAATATACATTCAAAGAGGCACGTCCCTGAGATCGGGCTCAGGTTTGCAATGAATGCCATGCAGAAGCTGCAATGTATTCCTGTTGCTGATAAAGAGCAGAGCCGAGTGTCAGAACTGGGAGCTGATAACGGAGAGGTCTAATGAAAAAGAGCGAGAGGAAAGAGAAAGCCACAAAAGCAAAGGGAAAAAGGAAGAATTATTTCGTACGCCGAGGCCAGAGTGTTGAAAAGTCAGTAATACATTCTGTGCTGGGTTCAACCTTTCGCCAGCTTTTATCTCCCAGAGAAGTTTAATTGAATTTGCTGGGAGGTGGCACACATCTTTAATTCAGTTCCGTCTCCATTGCCATCTTTATTTCAGTCTGGCAGTACAGGGCAAGGCTGCCTCTAATGAAAATCTGCGCAAGTTCACAGATCCTGAAAATCCCACCCTTAATATTTGAGCTGAGGTCCCATCCCGAGGAACTCCTTCTGGTCTGACCTAGTTTCACTACTGTAGAGTTACACTTTTCCTTTGCCTCTCCACTCGCCGCCCGCTTGATCAGATCCACTGTGGTCCAGGTGTTGTTCAGCATTGTCCTCTTTCTATTGTCAGGATCCCCAGAGGACCATCACAGAGCAGGTGATATTGATGGTGTGTTATTTTGTGTTTCACTGTCCATTCTTTTAGACATACCTACCTCGATGGTGCAGGACATTGTTGGCTTTTTGGACTATTCTCAATCCAGCAGTGGCAATAAAATCCAGCAGCACTGCTGTGTCTGATCCATCCATTCCAGCACATCAGACTTAACCTTCCTCGTGTGTTAGCTTTCTGTTACCATTTCTTATGTTAATGGGCCGGTTTTGACCCGTGTCTTAAATCAGCCATAAGATACCCTAAAAACAATGAATTATCAACCAATCTGTTTCTTACCTCTTGTTTACTTTGTTACGCTTCCTTATCCATGAAAGAATTGGTTTTTCATTGTTGCATACTGTAAACTCTACAAAACTCTAAACTGACTTGGACTTACATGTCTGGACATGTCTGCCTTTCTGTGTTTTGTGAAATAGGCAAAGATAACTGAAGCTCGAGTGGTTGTAGGAAGAGCTAGCTGTAGGCTGTTGGTGTATAGTGTGTTTATGATTCCAGATTTGGCACTTGTTTTTGTTTTCTGCTTTAAAATTATACCTGGGTCGAAATTGACCCTAACAACAAAAAAGCCATGCTTTTAACAACAGCATTTTACTATTTAGTATTTCTTATTATTATTTTGTTTAAATAGAAGTTCCTGACAAAATCAAAAATTAATGGAGTAATTTGTTTGCATTTAAAACATAAAAACGGGTCGGTCAAGACCCTAACACAAGAGGAAGGCTAATGCACCTAAAGCCAACAAAGTTTTCCTCCTCCACATCTGAAGCTATGGGCAGACGTTTGAAAGGGAAGTCCTACAGGAATCTTTTGTTCTTTGCTGGCTTTGTATGCAGCCAGAGACGTCGACAAGACCAGACCACCCCTTTTTGATTTGCTCTTTCGAAACTGATCTCAGGATGGTGCATATTCATTAGCGGCTGATTTTGATCCCAATGCTTTCGTGCTAGGCCTTTATTTAGCAAGCTAATATTCCATTCCCTTCAATTACTACAAAACATAAGGATTCTGTCTTTAAAATCATATCACCAACCAGAGACTTCAACCAAATTAAAAGCCCACCCTAATTAACGTTCTCTACTCCTTTTCTCCAGCAAAGGCTCATTGGTCGATAAGAGCCATCTTCATTTCCTCTCAGAAAGAAGACAGAGAGACACTGATTTTTAGCATCTGTGCCAACTTTTGAAAGGGGTCTTGTTCTGTGCTTGCAAACAAAAGAGGTGGGGGAGCCTCATAGAGATGGGAAAAGCTACCCACCCAGATATAATAAGCTATGTTTCTATGATATAATAGCCATGATTCTAATTTTAAAGATCTATGTATATTTTTAAGTACCTAGATTTATATCTACAACTACAATTTTATTATACATATCACAAATGACAGTAAAGCTTTTGTAATTCTGATTCTATAAATATAGAGAACAAGGCCAAGTGTGATGTCTGGGACCCTCAGTGATGGATGGCTATGGCATTACCAGGGATCAAACTCCCAATCTCCTAATGACTAGCCCAATGTCCAGATTGTTGTTCCACTTGGGATTAATACAAACAATGAACACCTGGGATCCCAATGTTAACAATTACAATGTAGTACGATGTCCTTTGTAATTACATGATTAGAAACTAAAGCCAATGATTTTGTCATAGGTGTGCCACCTTAACTCATCTATTATGAATTATATGATGTAGTTGCATTGATATTGCACTACAGTTAAGGTGTAATAACACAGATAATACTAACACAATACAAAATTGAAGTACATAATGCTCTGGAAACTCATTCATTCATTATCTGTAACCGTTTATCCAATTCAGGGTCGCGGTGGGTCCAGAGCCTACCTGGAATCATTGGGCGCAAGGCGGGAATACACCCTGGAGGGGGTGCCAGTCCTTCACAGGGCAACACAGACAACACATTCACTCACACCTACGGACACTTTTTGAGTCGCCAATCCAACGTGTGTTTTTGGACTGTGGGAGGAAACCCACACGGACACGGGGAGAACACACCAAATCCTCACAGACAGTCACCCGGAGCGGGAATTGAACCCACAACCTCCAGGTCCCTGGAGCTGTGTGACTGCGACACTACACCACCGTGCCGCCTGCTCTGGAAACTCCACATTTAAAAGCAGCTACTTTGGGATTTAATTTAATCCAAAAGGTTTTGGATAGTCTGCTTTTTTAAAAAACAAATAAGTACAGATGTAGAGCTCAAAGTGACCAGAGTCCAGTCCAGAAAGGTGAGACTTTAAAGAAAGGCCTTGGTTTCAGTGTAGAAGTGGTCAGAGGTCAGCAACTTGACTCTCTTATAATCGCCTTTTTCAATCACCACCCACAGAATAGAGGCCAGTAACCTCTTCACACACAGGCCGAGAGGCTATCTCCCTCCTCTCTCTCACACCCACTCCCACACCCACACACACACACACTCAGACTCACTCTCTCTCTCTCTCTAAAGCCAGGCAGATACTGGAATTATTTTTAAAATTATAAGTATCGCCTTCATTTCTTGTCTCCAGACAAACTGAAAATCAATATTGAGAGATTGGAAAAATAACAACCATGCAAGCCCTTGGGCCAGATTCACAAATTATTTCATAAAATGTACATAGAATTTTAAGATAAAAGCACATTGGGATATTTTTAAATGCAATTCTTAAAATAAATAAATAAATAATTAGGTAAATCTAATATTTGAAGATTTTTCTCAAGACAAATATCATTGTTTTTTCTTCTGTAGGCAATTTGTAATAACACATTCAGTTAAACCAATGCAGTTGATGGTGCAAAATCAAACTAAGTGTTAAAAAATAAAAAAAATCGTTAAACAATTACTAGAAGTGATGGTGGACAAAAATGGTTTGCCATTAGACACCTGTGGGTGGGCTTCACAAGTTTCAGAAGAAGCCTGTGAACTCTGCAGGCAAGGTCTGAGATTTGGGAATTCCAGAGGTAATATCTGTCCAGGTTCCACAGAAGCACTCAGCTAAGTGCTGGTAAACAGTGTTGCGTAATAAAGCCTGTAAATGGAGGCAGAGTGCAGGGGTCCTGAGGCCTGTGTTTGACGGAGGAAGCAATCAGGGCTCGGAGAGGAGCCACAGATTGGCAGGTGAGGGAGGTGCGGGTGTCACTTCCCATTACACTTGCTGTCAGAGCTCCACAGCTGCAGACACAGGGCACTGGAGACAGCAGAATTACAGATAATGATGAGGTGTGTGTGTGTCTCTGTGTGTGTGTGTGTGTGTGTGTGGTGTGTGTGTGTGTGTGTGTGTGTGTGTGTGTTAGATTGCACATGTGGGAAAGTGTTTCACACTCCATTCTGTGATCGCATCTTACCCCCGTGTCAATCTGAAGAGAGAACAATTTGTACTGAAGGAAGAGACTGACTCGGGGTGTGTGTGTGTGTGTGAGAGAGAGAGAGAGAGAGAGAGAGAGAGAGAGAGAGAGAGAGAGAAAGAGAAAATAAAGTGGCCAGTGAATGTCAATAGAAGGGGGGTGGGGTTCTAATACAAATAGCACACCACTCAAACCACAATAACAGTTCTCGTCATCATCATCATCATCTTCTTTTCCGCTTTTCCATTTCAGAGTCGCGGTGACAATAACAGTTCTGATGATATAAATTGCAAAGTTTGTGAGATACCCATGACCCATACTTGCTACTTCCCCACCATGAGCTTGGGTTTTCCACTCAGAACCACAAACCGTCTGCAGAAGAATGCTTCCAGCTTTTTAGGACATTGAGGAAACCTTTCAAGATCACAAGTGCTCACTTCTCTGTGTTCAAAGACAGATGTGGCAAGGGAACGGTTTATTAACTGCCACAGAAAGCTTGTAAGTCTGAGAAACATCCGAGACTTCTGGCACAACCTCACATGGTGAGTCATTTATTCATCCAGTCATTTCATTATATTCTCTAAGCATATACCCCTACTTCAGCCCCCCTCCCCCCAGGTTCTAGGATCTTGACAGGAGTGGTCAGCAACATTTATGAAGACCTACAGTATGGACACTGGCTATAGAGCAATCCTGAATATGCCTACACTGTAGAGTGCTTCCTTCTCCATCTTTCCAAAGTAATCCCAGTTGCTCCAAGCCACAACAGCAAATTCCTCGTCGCTAGGCAAGCTCCCATCACCCGAGAGACGGTGCCATGACCGAATTAGCCATGTACGGCCAAATGTGCTGATATCACATGGCGTAGGGCTATTTTTTTCCCGGAGGAGGGGGAATAATGAGGGGCTACAGATGAGGTTCACCAACAGGCACATCACACATCTGACGCAATGGTTTGTGTTGGCTGAGCATTTATTATTCATGCTCGACTGTGGAGAACCACCAACGTTCCAGGGGACGAGGGAAAACAAATACATTCCTCTGCCCTCCTCCTTCCTCTCTCTCTCTCTCTCTCTCTCTCTCCCTCTCTCTGTCGTGTCCTTTACACATGTCGATAAATTGGCATCCAACAGGGAAGGGGAAGCCCTGGGAGAAATGAAACTGCTGAGGGAAGCACTACCTTAAATTCCTCTGCTTTAAGAGCAGGGGCTTTGTTGGTAAAATGTGTAAATAATTAGTCAAGCAAGTAAATAAATCATTATTAAAATGCATTTTTATAATCAAAGAAATTCCAAATCTGTAAATGCATTCATAGTGGTCTAAATATTCTATAACAATATCTTGATCATGGCCAGAGAAACCAGAGGAAACCCAATCCCAAACCCTCCAAAGTCACACTCTATTGAGCCTTCAGAATGATCTTATAGTTTCTTTGTAGCACATTTTCTGTAATTCTTATTTATGGCACATCCAATTCCTGCTCCTGTCTGAGTGCAGTGTTCTGTCAAGCAGAGCACATAATCAGCCTCCAATACATTTCACAGCAAATGTCGACTGTTAGCATTTAGCCACACTAAACGGATCGTCGATCAGCTCCAGAGGAACTTCATATGAAGTTTTCTTACTTCTGAAAAGTTGAAAGACAAAGCACAAAAAAGAGCTGTGCAGCCTTATGGAACATTCAATTAAAACGTTCAGTGAGATTAACACTCACTAAAGGTTGAAAGGAAATGAAGTGCAATGCTAAGGTTCTGCAGGACAATCCGAAACATCATTTTCTCTGGAGTTACAGAGTTTATTTTGAGAGTAGATTTTGTTTTTCCGGCATCTTAAAAACACAGGGATTTAGTATTTGTACAAGCATGGCAGGTTTGGGACGAACTTGAGCCACAACTGCCGCCACCCCCCCCCCCCCCCCCAAAAAAAAAAAAACACAGCCTACAATAAGAAGTGTCATGTTCTGCACGTCTTGTGTGTTTTATGTCCTAGTGCTGTTTCTCTTGATTTCAGTTTTGTTTCAGTTCTTAGTTTCGCTCCCTCCTCTCCATGTTTTTGTATTAATGCCACTACAAACCTGTTAATTATCTATCAGTGACCATAGCAACTACCCCAAACACCTTAGCAACCGACTTGGAAGTTTATAGAACTAGCAGAGTAAATCCCAAGCACATTCAGTGATGTTGAGGTCTAGGCTCAGGGGTGGCCAATTTGTTTTTTCAATGGGTTCCCTTTTCTCAACAACTTTGACTCACTTTTAGGAAACATGCTTAACACAAGGGGACTGTCCTATGAGGACTCAAACCAGAATCATGCCTGAAAGATGAATACTTTGTACTTAATGGAAGTTATGATTGGCAGTGTAATAAGCAAATGTTGTACTCAGTTTTCCTTGGCCTGTCCAGTTTTTGGACAGCGGAAATATTGCAACCCTACTGAGAATATCCCTCCTAGTTTGAGTTTTAGGAGCTGTTATGAGATCAGCCAAGTCCATCTTGGCTGAGCTTTCTATCTGGATGCCTCAGTATTGGTCTGTTTGTGTCTGCATTGCTATTTCATTTGGATGGAGTAAATTACACACTCATGCTCAACCACCAAGGTTTTACCACCCACTGTGGACTCCACTCATAATCTCTATAACCACTGGTATGTATTAGAATAAGAAAGAGAGAAGAGATGGGGAAAGAAGTGGAAAGACATGGGCCCTACTGTGTAGTTAGAGCAAATTTTTGGAAATGCAGCTGGTAGGTAAGTGTATCTGAGAGTTGGATATGAACACAGGTGTCTAACTGAGCAGTATACAACTCACAGCAATGAGAGTGAGGTAATGACTCAGCAACAGCTGGAGATGGAAACATCTACAATGTTTGTGTGTGTATGAGTGTAAGTGTGTTGAGCGAGATCTCCCAGAGTGTGTTTGATTGCTTTTGGAAGAGATTAGGTAATGGTGGAGTTTGTGTAATGTTTGGGAAATTTCTTGTTGATTTATCTCTTAACAGTGTCTTGACCACATGGTCATTCTCATAGATATCAGCCAAAAACATGAAACATTCAAAGATCAAACAGAGGTCATTGCCGTATTAGCTCCTTGCTCTTGAATTTCTCACAGTACCCATATTAAACACCTAGAGTGACAACTGAATTGAGCAGTGTAGTGGATAACATCTCTTCCATCTATGTACATTTTCAGCTTATTTGACATCATCAGATTAACCACGAATTAGTCCGGGTTCAAAAGGGACACTAGTGATTATGTATTATAACACTTTCTATGAAGCCTCTATTTATAAGCTTTTGTAAATGTACTAACAACACTTTGAAATAATAATTTGTAAACATACTTATAAACTTAAATATTGCCTCACAATGCTCTTAAAATGAGCTGTAATTGATCATTTGAAGTTCTCATACACTGTTTGATTTGATCATACACTGAAGTTCTCACGGACTACTAACTATTATCACCAGTAGATTGACCAGAGGAGGATGGGTCACCCCTTGTGAGCCTTGGTTCCTCCCAAGGTTTCTTCCTCAGCTGGGGGAGTTTTTCCTTGCCACTGTCGCCCCTGGCTTGCTCACTTGAGGGTTTTACATTTTGTTTTTACATTTCATGTCAAATCTCGTCTTACTGGAATTCTGTGAAGCCGCTTTGTGACAACATCAGTTGTGAAAAGCGCTATATAAATAAATTTGATTTGATTTGATTCATTTTGTAACTAATAAAAATAGTTACACAACTGTCACTATTCATTAAAAAGCCTTTTAAGTGGATAATGACCTGTGCATAATTATAAAACACAATACCTATTAAAGATTTAAACACATGATAAAGATTTAAAATGCCAAATGATCTTTTAAGAATCTTCATCTAATGGACAAAGGATAGCAATAATAGTACAGCTTATCAATATTCACAATGAAAATATTTAAGTTACAATAAGTACAATACTTAAGTTAGAATAGTTACAGTAACTTAAGCAGATAATTAAGGCATACAGTTAGCATTAAGTTCATTGGTCAGCTGTACATTTCTAGAAGCCTCTCTACATATGACTGCGCTCAAAAACACAACTGGATATTTTAGGTGTAGAAATGAGTTTTAATGCATTTTTTTGTGCAACGTAAAATTGTAATTACAAATTTGTTACTTTATGTTAACTGTGTATAGGGTGGGCCATTTATATTTATACACCTTAATAAAATGGGAATGGTTGGAGATATTAACTTCCTGTTTGTTGCACATTAGTATATGGGAGGGGAAAAACTTTTCAAGATGGGTGGTGACCATGGTGGCCATTTTGAAGTCGGCCATTTTGGATCCAACTTTTGTTTTTTCAATGGGAAGAGGATCATGTGACACATCAGACTTATTGGGAATTCCACAAGAAAAACAATGGTGTGCTTGGTTGGCCGACTTCAAAATGGCCACCATGGTCACCACCAATCTTGAAAAGTTTTCCCCCTCCCATATACTAATGTGCCACAAACAGGAAGTTAATATCACCAACCATTCCCATTTTATTAAGGTGTATCCATATAAATGGCCCACCCTGTAGTACTAATATACTAGTACTAGTATATGATGATAAAAATCCTAACCAAAAATCACACGTACCTTTGGATACAATATTATCCTTAAGAACAGACCAAATCTGCTTTTGCAGTACATTTTCCCTGATGGAGCTCATAATGAATGCAGTGACCAATAAATTTTTCACTCGCCATTTTCAAACTACTTATTTTATTTTTTAATAAAATCACCATTTTAATACTATGTAACAGTTTCAAAAGAACAGGAGAATATTTGAATTGTAAAAACAAACTTTTGTAATTTTCCATTAAACTATTTGAAATCATGTTACAGTAATGCTAATGTCATGTCAACAAGCCTGATGCTATGCTAATGTGACTCAGGAGCTGGTGGGCATAACCCTGGTTATATTTAGCACCTTCCTTGCATCTCCCTCACAGTGGGGGCGCTGCCAAAGCTGCCAAAACCTGTGGGGGGATCTTTCTGATGTCAAGCTGCTCAGTGCTCTCGATGATGCTAATCTTCACACATGCAGCTATGATACAGACGGTAAGGCATGTGGTGCCATGGCGATTGCTAAGTGTTCATGGGAATTTTTTCATGGCTAGAAATGTGGCAGATTTTACGCAGCAGTTTAGCACTGGGTGGTGTGCATTTGTGAAGTCCATGGAGGATAGGAACAGATGCGGTGCTATGTAGGGGTGTGTGTGTGTGTGTGTGTGTATGAGAGAGAGTGAATGAGTGGGTGAGAGAGAGAGAGAGAGAGAGAGAGAGAGAGAGAGGCAGGTCTACATGGTAGCACACAAAAAAGGACATCTTGGTTCTGCTCCAGACACATACAGATGGATCCAAACACCAGGAGGTCATTAAACCCAGCAACCAATGGGAAGGGAGCATTAATTATAACTAACCAATCAGAAGAGACTATTTCAGATATTAACCCATGATTAAAGGCCGGTACACCCTATCCATCTGGCACAGTCTTAAATTATTAGAAACATCCCATAGCTGACGTCTTTGGACTAAGAGGAAATAAGAGCAAAAGGGAGGGGCTGGTCATTTCATTTTTATTTTTATTGCCCCTCTGCATCAATCATGTCATGTTTCTGATGATTTAACGTGACACCAGATGGAACAATGAGAACAGACTGAAGGAAGTAGCTATTTTATTTATTGTCATTTAATAAATATTAATTTATTCAGTGCAAATCTTATTGTCAAGACAATCCTGTGGTTATTTTCAATTAGGGACAGCACCATGTATTATGTTGGTCTCTATAAAGGTTCTAAATAGTACCAAATAAATGTTCCAGTGATAGGTAGCAAGGGGGAAACAGGGGTTTTTGATGCTATCTAGAATCAGTATAAATAAAAACATGCACAATACATTCTCCATAAAGAAGAAATACAATTCATGTGGCTTTCTATGAAAAGCTTCCTCCAGAAAACAAACATGGAGGTCTGAGGGTCCATGTAAAAAATGGACTGGAAAATGGGATATTACTCTTTATCAGATTTCCGATGGTCTACCATCCAAATTTGTAAATATACACCAATATAGGTATAGGTATATATATATATATATATATATATATATATATATATATATATATATATATATATATATATATATATTATGTATTTAATGAGCTGTTAGTCAATGCTTATCTAATACAGGATTAATTACTACAACCTGTTAATACAGTGAACCCTACGTGTAAAATACTCTCAGTTATAACCCTACTTAAAGTATAGGACTAGGAGATAACAGTTAGCACTTCAAATAGGTGACTATAAAATAGATTTAACAAAAATGAAAACCCAGCTTTTAATAGTAAATAAACAAATAAACACAAGGAATTACTTTATCCTTAGCTGGTATATTTATTAAAACCAGCAAAACCAAAAATTATCTGGAGCTCTCTCAATCCAGTCACTCAAATCTGAAGCCTCTATTCACATAACCTGTAAATAAAATATATAATAGGTATAAAAATACAGATTGATAATACACACTTTCACGTTTTCAAATGTTACCCAGAATTATTTAACACACTGACCACACTCACTGCAACAGTAGACCTGTTCAAATTTCTAAATTCAGCATTATTAATAGAGGATTTGTCTTGGTGTGTGTGAGTGTCAGGGTACGTTGGAGGCCTGAATTGCTGCTTGTGAAAGTGGTGGCCTAAAACTTAATGGCCGCTTCGCACTCATTCGCGCAAAAAAACTTGACTCACTCAGGGTCCATGGAGGGAGAATGGAGGGGAGAGCTGCAACCTTGCTTTGGGAGAAGGGAAATTCAGCGTTGCCAGAGGAAGTCTGAGCCCCTCGGCAGTTCGGACTGCTATCTGGTGCTGGTGAAGTTGACGACGGTGCACTAGTCCTTGGTACCAAGTTCCACTGGTTCAGTTCACTGGGGAAGCGAACTTTAGCGAACTTGGGTGCGGTGAGCCGGTTGGGCTAACGCTAGCCGAGCCTCGTGCTAAACACAGCAGTACTTCGGGCAGAACTTAACTTTAGGAGGGAGAGTTTCCCTCGTTTCCCATTCCTTGGCTTATCAGTCCACTACCGAGGTTCTCTAGTTGACAACCCAGTGCTTGACTTAACAATAAACAAAAATATATAACGTTTTACATTATATTTATACTTGAAACTGCCGCGTTTACCACTTGCCCCCTCCTCTCTTTATCTCCCTCCATCTCCTCCTCTCTCCCTCCTCTGACAAAAAAAAAATCAACAGAAAAGGCAGACTCTGGCAATGAATGACAACCACTCATAGCAAAAAATAAAACCCTTTTAAACTTGAGTCTCATACTCAAGTATTTTTACCCTTGAACCATATTATCAGCTTGTTTTTACCCATATTAAACATTTTTTACAGATTTTAAACATTTTAAAACATAATCACGTTATGAAATAAAATACCAACATACTTTATGAAGTAAAATCCCAAAATTGACCAAGGGCTACATAGGCAACCTATATTTTAGGAATTTCTTATAAGACCTTTGATCTATATGAATAATAGATATGCAGATTATATTAAAAAATAATCTGTATGTATAAGCTTTGTCTGCCTAAAAAATGCAAGCCAGTGATGCTGATACTGTTAATATAAAGATTCACATTGAACGTTTTTGTGATAATATACGTTTTTGTAGGCAGTGTTCATGTTCATTGTAAGACATAGAAAACTGTTTCCATGTTGGATGAGGCTTTGCAGAGGTGATTGGTCCATGGATTAGTTTTTAGCTCATTTTTATGTTTTTTTTTTTTTTTTTTAAATCTATATGAAAGTTGTGTTTTTTTCAAATGTAAACAAAACAGCAAGAAATATATCTTGTAGGCTTTTGATTTATCTGGAGAAGTGAGTTTTTTTAGATAGAATTTACCAGTAAATATATTGAAATATATACCTTTCTAAATAACATGACAGATGAGAAAATTACTTTGAAAATGAATGTGTTCCGATTTTCAACTGAAATTCCAACCAGTATGGTGTTCAGTTTTAAGACAGAACTATTCTGTAATTTTATGTAAATATTCATTTAAAATTTTATATGAACAAGTTGTGAGATAATAAAATTTCCAGGTAATGAGACTGCTGGTACATTTTCCTTTTTTAACGGATGCTTTTTTTACAATGTGTATTGCAAACCTGACTCAGTCATGCAGATTTGTACTGTACACCATCTGGCTGATTCAGCCTTTTCTTTCTAAAGAGGCTGTCCAGGTGCTAGTCCAGTATGTTGTCATTTCAAGGCTTGGCTACTGTAACTCACTCCTGGCAGGTCTTCCTCTGTGGGCCATCAGGCCCCTTCAGCTGATCCAGAATGCAGATGCATGGCTTGTCTTCAATCATCTGAAGTTCACCCACATCACTCCACTGCTGCGCTCTCTTCACTGGCTTCCTGTAGCTGCCTGCATCAGGTTTAAAACTCTTATGCTTGCCTACAAAGCCAAGAATGGACAAGCACTTCCCTACTGGTCTGTACTTCCAAACCTTCAAGATTCAAGTTCAGCTCAACTTGACCCACCACCTGTCAAGACACATGGAAGACTAGTGTCAAGACAGTTCTTAGTCCTGGCGCCCAGATGGTGGAAGGAACTTCCACTGGCTATCCGAACAGCAGACTTACTTACAGTCTACAAAAGCAGATTGGAAACACATCTCTTTTTCACCTATAAGTGAGCATTTATTAAAGTGCACACCAAAACAGACTGCATTGCACTTATACTTTGCTCAAGTTCTTACTTTCTAGGTTTGAGCACTGACTAGATGCTGTGTATGTGTACGTTTTGTTCTTTCTATGTTTCAGCACTGGCCCTTGTTCTGGCAGTGTCTGAACTCAAGGGGATTTTGGATTCAAACTTGCTTTTGTAACTCTAGGTAAAAGCATCTGCTAAATTCTGTAAATGTGTGTTTTGGGACTGTTGGAGGAAACCTGAGCACCTGGAGGAACCCAAGCAGACACAAGGAGACACATGACGTCCCTAGAATTGAACAGTACATTTAAAAAAAATCATAATAATAAACCATATAGAAATATTAGTGTTGAAAACTAATAATAGAAATAATTCTACTGATAATTAAAATAAAATGTCAAATTTCATGCCAGGGTTGACTAATTAGTCATAGGCCTATAAAGAAAGGCTTTGATTAATAAAAACTGACAATGGCTGAACCTCATTAACAGTGAAGCCCACACCTAAGCATCAAAATTAGCTTTACAATAACATTACCTTTGCACAGAGGGGCAGCTGTAGTAGCAGTGTGTGCATGTGATGACACGTTGGTTTAAGGTGGCAACCATGTGCATTACATGCTTTAGGCCTGTTATATGGTTGGTACCCAAAGGGGTCAAAATGGATTGGAAAATATGAAAACGTAATTTCAATAGTATTTTCACCAGCTGGTTCAAAAAATGGGTCATGAAATGTAAACAAAACTTTAGACATACAGCATGTTGTTGTGAAGAAATCAATACTGATTTCTGATTCCTACCTATGGCAGGATAGAAACACCAATTAGAATTTTTTGTTAATGATTCCTAATGTTAATAGTGTGATTCTTCAATTAGAATCAATCAGTTATACAATTACCTTAAAAATACCATATTGCACAGTAAATAACATAGCTATAACATATATATCATACATAATAAAAATATTTCCATTAAAAAAATGTTTTAAACATCTTTATTTGGCTTCTCTGGCCAACCCAGAATATAAGATTTAAAAATGTTCTGCTCCAATAAAATGATAATCACAATGTATATGTTCTTTTACATCTAATTAAACATAGACAAAATGTTTTATTTTTGTTCTTATCTATAACTATTACTATAACTTTTGGATACTCTGAACAATATATTATTGTCCTCAACATTTCCTTGGGCCTGGAGGTTCATTTTCCAGGGGCCTTCCAGGGGGAGTTGGTTCTCCCCGTGTCCGTGTGGGTTTCCTCCGGGTGCTCCGGTTTCCTCCCATAGTCCAAAAACACACATTGGTAGGTGGATTGGCGATTCAAAAGTGTCTGTAGGTGTGTGTGTGTGTGTGTGTGTGTGTAGGTTGCCCTGTGAAGGACTGGCGCCCCCTCCAGGGTGTATTCCCTCCTTGCGCCCAATGATTCCAGGTAGGCTCTGGACCCACCGCGACCCTGAACTGGATAAGTGGTTACAGATAATGAATGAATGAATGAACATTTCCTTCATTACCAATTTTTTAAGATAAGCAGAGACCGACAGGGAGCACAAATGTCATGACAGGAAAGTAGTCTGTTGATGTGAGTAATTTAATCATGTACTCCTGACCATAGAGTAGCTAGGGAATGTTCATGTTATTTACATGTATTTCAAGCGCATCCTGAAATAGCAGTCAACTAGCATTAGCAAATCTAAGAGCTAGCATTTTGTTTTCCTGACGTTCCTGAAAATTATAATTACAACACACAACAACCTGCTGTGATGGTCAAGATGCCTGGTGATGGTAATAACAGGTTTTTAACTTTCACAATCAGATATTTAAAAATAATTTTGAAATGAAATCTAAATAACTATGATAAGCATGGATTTTTCAAATGTCAAAACAGTAAAAAGTGCCCCCAGGTGAAAACACCCAATAAATTAATATTGTTCTGTGAACAATATGAAAAAAACAATATCTTTAATAGCAGTCACACAGCTCCAGGGACCTGAAGGTTGTGGGTTCGATTCCCGCTCCGGGTGACTGTCTGTGAGGAGTTGGTGTGTTCTCCCCGTGTCCGCGTGGGTTTCCTCCGGCGCTCCGGTTTCCTCCCACGGTCTAAAAACACACGTTGGTAGGTGGATTGATGACTCAAAAGTGTCCGTGTGTGTGTGTGTGTGTGTGTGTGTGTGTGTTGCCCTGTGAAGAACTGGCGCCCCCTCCAATGATGCGCCCAATGATTCCAGGTAGGCTCTGGACCCACCGCGACCCTGAATTGGATAAGCGTTTACAGATAATGAATTAATGAATATTTCATTGGTGGTGGGGGGGGGGGGGGCGGCACGGTGGTGCAGCAGGTAGTGTCACAGTCACACAGCTCCAGGGAGGTTGTGGGTTTGATCCCCGCTCCAGGTGACTGTCTGAGTCCAGGTAGGCTCTGAACCCACCGCGACCCTGAACTGGATAAGCGGTTACAGATAATGAATGAATGAATGAATATTTCTTTGGGACATAAATTGATAATCAGAAACTCCGGGAAATGATAATAGCTAATTTTGTATTATTTGGACCTAGATACAAGAAAAAAGTTTGGGGAAAAAATTAGGAACAGAAGTAAAGTTTGGTTTGGTTATAATTAGCAAATTCATTTATTTCTAAACTCTGGTCTCAGTAATTTTGGCATTGCAAGACTCCAGCAAATAAGAAGCTAAAGGAGTCCTTCATTTCAGATGCTCTCATTATCTTTCTGGAATGACAAGAGATGAATGTGGACCATTCACAATGTCAGGCTTTGATTTACATGACCATTTTCTTGTTTGTGTTCCTCCAAACTCTCCTATTCTTATTTCTCTGTGGCTAATTAAGCGTCCAGAGCGATGGATGGGAGAAATTGCTGATGGATTGCGTATTTATACTGGTCTCGCTTGCACAATCAGCAAGTTGCCATAACTCAGACAGTTGCTGGGAAATTGTTTCTATCAGCTAACACTCTTCACAGCAAATCAGACTTCAGTTGGCAGGAAAAAAACTGCATTAAATATATCAGCTTTGTGCACCTGGGCTAAACAAATCAGAATTTGGAATTAGCAAAGCAACCAATGAGCCATCTTACAGTGGGCAGCAATTTAAGAGCTGATCAAATAACAAACTCAAGTCTATCCAGGTTCACCAACCCACCATTTTGGAATATCCATGGTTGCAGTCCTATGATTTTGTTTGGTGAGGGCACCATATTAGGGACTAATTGTATGGTTTCAGAGTGCAGCACTAATGTAAACAGATTGGAAAAATCGATACATTTCTCATACTCAGCTCATCTCCCTAAACAAAAGCACAGACACCCACTGCCTTTTTGCGTCAGGTGTGTAAATGATCCCACAGTGTTGTATGACAGGGAGAAAAATATTGTTATATTCTGTTAGCAATATTAGCACTTTCATCATTGGATCTCCAAATACAATCCTTCTGAGTGAGTTTTTCTTACATAGATGATATACATGCTTCAGGAACCGTGTGTAAGAGAATACAGACACAAGCCATTTATTCTTTTGCCTCAGTCTTTTCCCCATTTACAGGTAAATAATTTGATCTCTCTGTCCCTGTGCTCTGAGAGTGGAACAGATTCTTGGAGGATAAATGTTTTATCAAGACTGTCTGCCTAAATCATTTCTCTGCTTTGGTCTGGAAGTTTAATAAAGCAGTTCTCAAGTGTAAGTGATCAGCAAGAAATGTTTCCACATCACAGTAAAGCCGAGGCATGCTCTGTAGTGCACAGTGAAAGTTATAAGACACTTAGAGTGTTGTATGTCTGAAAAAAATAAAGAGCTATAAAGTTCACATTTGACTGTCAAGTTAGTGTCCAATTACTGTCTGGGTGCAGTATGATTAGTTATATTATGTGTGATGTGCACTATGTAGGGAGTATGGCATTATTTTATGATGCAGCTTGAACTGCTCTTGTCACGCCTTCGTCCTGTCAGTCTGTTGTCCCCGCCATGTGCTTTATTTGCACATGGCTATGTTTTGTTTATATCCTTGTCTCCGCCCTCATCCCGCCTCCTCGTCCGTGTCATGTGTTAGCCCGTCCTCGTTATCTGTCCAGGTGTGTCTCGTTTGTGTCTGTATTTAAGCCCTCTTGTGTCACGTCCTGTTGGTCGTTCATTTCACATTTCTCGTTTCTCCTCTGTCATGTCGGTCATGTTATTTGTCTGTCTCCGTAGTTTCCCTCGTCATCGTTTCGTTCCCCAGTCTAGTCTGTCTCTGTGATAGTTTCGTTTCATTTCTTGTGTTATGGTTTCCTTTGTAGCTTGTCTTTGTTTTGTCATACATTTTGTTATTAAATACCCTCCGTGTTTTAGCAAATGCGTCCGCCTCAGTCAGTCCGCTCCGTGATTCCTGACAGAATGTACGACCACCAGGACGCAGCTAGCACAGAAAATATGTTCGACAGGGCTGCGATGTGGAGTAGCCGGCTCCGGCAGATACACGCCAGCGTTAATCAACGCCTACAGGAGGAGGCAGCTCGTGAATCGAGTGATTACGCCAGCGCGAGTCGTAAGAGTCGGCGGAAAAAGCGTGCTGGAGTCCCCCCCTCGCTGGGGGATTACCCCCTCAGGTCCGGGGAAATTTTTTGGGGGGCGTTAAGGGTAGGGGCTGTTAGCCTCACCTCCGTAGCTCTGAGGTCTGAGGCTAACAGGGGCGCACCTCGAGGGGATCTAATGGGTGCGCCTGTGAAACCCCCTAAACCCTTTACAGCTCCAGTGCGAGCCCGGCGAGCAGCACGAACTCCTGTCCTTGTAAAAGCGGCTCCAACGGCCGCGCCTGTCTTCATTAACGCGGCGCCTCCAGCCGCCCCTGTCCTCGAGAGCGCGGCGCGCGCCTCTCCTGTCTTCGTGAGCGCGACGCGTGCCTCTCCTGCCTCCGTGGACGACGGCGCAGATTCCTCTGCCTCCGTGGACGACGGCGCAGATTCCTCTGCCTCCGTGTACGTCGTCGCACGTTTCCCAGTCTCCGTGGACGACGGCGCAGATTCCTCTGCCTCCGTGGACGTCGTCGCACGTTCTCCGGTCTCCGTGGACGACGGCGCAGATTCCTCTGCCTCCTTGGACGTCGTCGCACGTTCTCCAGTCTCCGTGGACGACGGCGCAGATTCCTCTGCCTCCGTGGACGTCGTCGCACGTTCTCCTGTCTCCGTGATGGCGGCACCCGCCGCTCCAGTCTCCGTGATGGCGGCACCCGCCGCTCCTGTCCCCGTGACTATGGCGGCACCCGCCGCTCCTGTCCCCGTGACTATGGCGGCACCCGCCGCTCCTGTCCCCGTGACTATGGCGGCACCCGCCGCTCCTGTCCCCGTGACTGTGGCTACGGCCGCTCCTGTCCCCGTGACTGTGGCTACGGCCGCTCCTGTCTATGTCCGTAGGTCGGCCCGAAGGCCTTCAGGGCCGATCCCCAGAACTGTGCCCAGGCTGGTTCCTCAGACTGCCCCACAGACATTAGCCAGTCCTGGGCACCCCCCCGTTATATTGGTTCCCCTGTCTGTCCCAGTCTTGGTTCCTGTCTCTGTCCTTGTCCCAGTACCCGTGTCAGCTTTTGTCTCTGTCCCAGTCCCTGTCACTGTGTTCGTGTCTGTCCCCCTGAATGTCTTGGTCCCTGTTCCTTTACCAAGTCCAGTCCAGTCTCCTGTGAGTCCTGTCCAGTCCCCTGTCAGCCCTATCCAGTCTATGTTTCAACCCCCGGTTCAGTCCCCTGTCAGCCCTGTCCAGTCTATGTTTCAACCCCCGGTTCAGTCCCCTGTTAGTCATGTCCAGTCTTCGTATCCAGTCACCCGTCTTGTCTCCAGTCCAGTCTCTGTTTCAACCCTCTGTCTTGTCTCCTGTCAAGTCCCCTGTTAGTCCTGTCCAGTCCCTGTTCCAACCCTCTGTCTTGTCTCACGTCCAGTTTCCCTTTCAATCCCCTGTCCAGTCTCCGTTTCAACCCCCTGTTCAGTCCCCTGCTAGTCATGTCCAATCTCCGTATCCGTCCAATGTCCAGTCACCCGTCTTGTCTCCGGTCCAGTCTCTGTTTCAAACTGTTTCAAAAGTCTCTGTCTCTGTCCAGTCTCAAGCCCCGTCTCCGTTTCAACCCTCTGTCTTGTCTCCTGTCCAGTCCCCTGTTACTCCTGTCCAGTCCCCGTTTCAACCCTCTGTCTTGTCTCACGTCCAGTTCCCGTATCCGTCCAATGTCCAGTCACCTGTCTTGTCTCCGGTCCAGTTTCCCTTTCAATCCCCTGTCCAGTCTCCAGTCCCGTCTCCGTTTCAGTCTAGTGTCATGTCACCTGTCCTGTCTTCTGTCCAGTCACATACCCCTGTCCAGTCTAATGTTCCTATCCTGTCCAGTGTCTTGTCACCAGTCTCTGCTCCCGTCCAGTCCCAGCACCAAGTCCTGTCACCTGTCCCGTCTTCTGTCCAGTCCCTGTTTCCATCCAGTGTCATGTCCAATGTCAAAAACCCTGTCAAGTCTCATGTGTCCACTCCCGTCATGTCCAGTTCATTCCAGTCTTTTGTTACCTCCCTTTGTCAGTCTCCTGTCATGTCCCATGTCCCGTCTCATATATTCGGTCCTGTCGTGTCCCCAGCTCCTGTGTCTGTTCCCGTCCTGTCCTGAGTCCTGTCACCCGTTGGTTTGTTGTCCTGTCTTGTTTTCCGTGCCCTCTCCTGTGCCAGCTCCTGGGGGGTTTAGGAGTACGCGCCCGGGAGTTGCGCGTTCTTGGGGGGGGGCATCTGTCACGCCTTCGTCCTGTCAGTCTGTTGTCCCCGCCATGTGCTTTATTTGCACATGGCTATGTTTTGTTTATATCCTTGTCTCCGCCCTCGTCCCGCCTCCTCGTCCGTGTCATGTGTTAGCCCGTCCTCGTTATCTGTCCAGGTGTGTCTCGTTTGTGTCTGTATTTAAGCCCTCTTGTGTCACGTCCTTTTGGTCGTTCAATTCACATTTCTCGTTTCTCCTCTGTCATGTCGGTCATGTTATTTGTCTGTCTCCGTAGTTTCCCTCGTCATCGTTTCGTTCCCCAGTCTAGTCTGTCTCTGTGATAGTTTCGTTTCATTTCTTGTGTTATGGTTTCCTTTGTAGCTTGTCTTTGTTTTGTCATACATTTTGTTATTAAATACCCTCCGTGTTTTAGCAAATGCGTCCGCCTCAGTCAGTCCGCTCTGTGATTCCTGACAGCTCTACTGACTAACACAGACAAAAAAGAGCTTTATTTACAAATGTGATGGAGATAAATGGGCCAGGGATCTATACTTATTTATTTATTTTTTTAATTTTGTATTTGAGTAATGTGTATGTCCCCAATATGGCAGCTACTGTACCCAGTGATGTCAGCTGCAACCCATGGATTTTTTTTTATGATACAACAACGTACAATGAAATATTCTTCTGCATTAACCCATCTGTAGCAGTGAACACACACACACAAATGCACTAGGGGCTGTGAACACACACCCAGAACCCAACCGTTTGGGGGTTCAGTAACTTGCTCAAAGGGCACTTCAGCCATGGATGTTCCAGTTGGTCCTGGGGATCAAACCGGCAACCTTCCAGTACCAAGCCCTTTCCTCTAACGATTAGGCCAAGGCTGCCCCTATATTTTTGAAGATATCATAGACCTCACATTATTTTTGTACTTGGCAAGCAGTGCAGTTTTGCAGAATTGGCGAAGCATGAAACTCGGGATAATGAAACCAGGGATAGTAACTGGTATAAAGGGCCATCTTTTAAAAAACACTGATCCATAAAACCGACTGCAAAATGTTCTGACCGCACATTGATGCCTCCAAAGTCATACTCAGATAATACCCACTAACTTCTTTACAGTACAAGTGTTTACCTGTGAACAGTTCCCAAATTTGAAGCCCATGGGTGTTTTACCAGCTGCTAGAGACAGTATCTGTTTTCAAATGGAAAGGACTCTGACAGCACCGTCCTCACAGGAAAATGACTGCAATTAAGAAAACTTTTGAGCTCCACAGACTTCCCATTAAATCAAGATATTATAATCATGGAGACATTATAATGCACATAATCAGGGCTTGATATAATGTTAGATACCTTCTTCCTCCCAAATAATGAATAAATAAAAATAATAATGCCATCTTCATAAAACAACAAATCATTTGACACAGGGCTAAAGTAAACTAGAAACAATTTACCATTATTAAAATATTGTGTGTTCAATGTTCAATGAAAATCATTTATCCCAAATATAGTAACCTGCCAGGAGAAGGAAATTACCTTCTTAACCTTCTATGGAAATTAGGGTAAAATGATTTTATTCCCATTATTTTACTTTTGGAGTATTTCTAGAGGTCCATTCATCATGACATTTTCACAGTGTGAAGAACGTTTGCTGTATTTAAATGATGTAGTAAACTAAAAATTCACTAAAAATTGACATGTTTTTCTGTGAACAGTGACATAACTTTATTACTTTTTTTCATTGCCCTGAGGATGAAGCAGAATTTAATAAAGAATTTTTACAATGAGACCAAAATGGAGGATATTGTTCTGGAAACTGTGGATCTTGCTTCAATATTTGCATACTTTAAATGCATGTATTTTATTTACAAGAAATTTGAATGTTTTACATTAACAGGCCTAAACCGATTGTCTTATAAACACATTACTTCATGCATTGTCTCTGACCACCTGATCCAGTCTGATTCCATCTGGAGCCTATCCGGAATCATTGGGTGCAAGGTGGGAACACACCCTGGAGGGGGCACCAGTCCTTCACATGGCAACAGACACATTCCCCTCACACTCACACCTACAGACACTTTTGAGTGGTCAGTCCACATATCAACTTGTATTTTTGGACCATGAGAGGAAATCGGAGCACCCAGAGGAAACTCATGTGGACATGGAAAGAACACACAAAACTCCCCACATATCCCTATGTCCCTGGAGCTGTATGACAGCAACACTACCTGTTGCGCCACAGTTAAGAGGAAATATAAAATTTGTGGAAATTGGCATTAAGCATTTTGTGGGAAAAAAAAAGGACAGGGAGGTCAATTTATTACTAATCAGTTAATTATGAATTGTAAACTGTTGAGAGCAATGCAGCGCTTCAAGCATAGGAGCTTAAAATGGGTGCCGCTATTATGTTTAAGTATGTCAAAGAGGCACAGTTTGAGTGTTAAATGGTGTATTAGTCCTCTAACAAAAACAAGGATTGCCGTGATTTTCTTGTAAGTGTTCTGTGAGTTTCACATGTCTTCACATGTGACATCTTGCTTTGTTTCTCTCAGTTTCTTGCTTCTGGATTTGGCTCATCTCACTTCAGAGGTGTTTCTTGGTATGTTCTCCTGCTTGGCCTTGGCTTTTTTGTTGATCTTGTTTTGTGTTTGTTTATTTATATATTTATATTTATTATTACAAACCGGATTCCAAAAAAGTTGGGACACTAAACAAATTGTGAATAAAAACTGAATGCAATGATGTGGAGATGGCAAATGTCAATATTTAGTACATAGATGACAGATCAAAAGTTTAATCTGAGTAAATGTAACATTTTAAAGGAAAAATATGTGGATTCAAAATTTCACAGTGTCAACAAATCCCAAAAAAGTTGGGACAAGTTGCAATAAGTGGCTGGAAAAAGGAAATTGAGCATATAACGAACAGCTGGAAGACCAATTAACACTAATTAGGTCAATTGACAACATGATTGGGTATAAAAAGAGCTTCTCAGAGTGTCAGTGTCTCTCTGAATCCAAGATTGTAAGAGGATCACCAATTCCACCATTGTTGCGCAGAAAGATAGTGCAGCAATACCAGAATGGTGTAACCCAGCGTAAAATAGCAAAGACATTTAAGTTATCATCATCAACCGTGCATCTCCAGGCCCTTAAACGTCACTGCACCTCAAACAGGAATGCCACTGTCAAGGAATTAACAGAATGGGCTCAGGAATACTTCCAGAAAGCATTGTCAGTGAACACAATCCACCGTGCCATCCGCCGTTGCCAGCTGAAACTCTACAGTGCAAAGAGGAAGTAATTTCTAAGCAATCTCCACAAGCTCAGACGTTTGCACTGGGCCAGGGGTCTTATAAAATGGAGTGTGGCAAAATGGAAGACTGTTCTGTGGTCAGATGAGTCACGATTTGAAATTCTTTATGGAACACTGGGATGCCATGTCATCCGTACCAGAGAGGACAAGGATAACCCAAGTTGTTATCAACGCTCCGTTCAGAAGCCTGCATCACTGATGGTATGGGGTTGCATGAGTGCTTGTGGCATGGGCAGCTTGCATGTCTGGAAAGGCACCATTAATGCAGAGAACTATGTTCAGGTTCTAGAACAACATATGCTCCCATCTAGACGTCATCTCTTTCAGGGAAGACCCTGCATTTTTCAACAAGATAATGCCAGACCACATTCTGCAGCAATCACAACATCATGGCTACGTAGGAGAAGGATCCAGGTACTGAAATGGCCAGCCTGCAGTCCAGATCTTTCACCTATAGAGAACATTTAGCACATCATAAAGAGGAAGGTGTGACAAAGAAGGCCCAATAGGATTGAACAGTTGGAGGCCTGTATTAGACATGAATGGGAGAGCATTCCTATTTCTAAACTTGAGAAACTGGTCTCCTCTGTCCCCAGACGTCTGGTGAGTGTTGTAAGTAGAAGGGGGGATGCCACACAGTGGTAAAAAATGGCCTTGTCCTTTTTTGGGATTTGTTGACGCCATGAAATTTTGAAACAACATATTTTTCACTTAAAATGATACATTCTCTCAGTTTAAACTTTTGATCTGTAGTTTGTGTTCTATTCTGAATAAAATATTAGATGTTGCCATCTCCACATCAATACATTCAGTTTTTATTCACTATTTGGTTAGTGTCCCAATGTTTTTGGAATCCGGTTTGTATTATTATTATTATTATTATTATTATTATTATTATTATTGCCTCTCCTTCCATCCAGTAGCAGCAGGAAACATAGGCTACCTTGTCTTACTTCAGAAAATTCCTCTTATTCCTTTTGGTGGTGAGGGCTGATTTCTGCAGTAGACGGAATGAGAATTAATGCTGTTAAAACAATTTAATGAGGTCAGCCTTCTGAAATTTGCATGAGCCAAAGACAAATCATAAAACCAGCCAGAGTGAACTGTTTAACTAGTTTGCTTCAAAATAAAAAAGGAGGGCTTTGTAGCATCCAGGAAGTAGGAGAGGGGGCTGAAAATCTAGACTGTCTGTCCTAAAGTCACCCTACCTTACAGCCAACTCAAAATGGCTGATACAAATAATTGAGCAAAGCTAGTGATCGATTTGCTAAAACCTTCAAAGCTGAGAAGAATGGACAATACTTCAGCTGGAACTAATCAGAATATCAGGTTTTCACACCAGCAACTTTTACAGCTTCTGAGTAAACAGCAGCCTGGCCTTCTTCTGACTTCTTTCCTTGATGAGGAAAATAATTCATGATCTATTGATACTCGCCAGCTTCCACTGGATCTTTGAGCTGCTGCCTGGAACTGTCTGATGTTATCTGTGTAAAGCTAAGAGATGTGTTTGTTTTTTTTCTCTCTCTCTTCGATTGTGGAGTGCCTTTAATTTCACCTTCGGAATGAAAAGCATCTTGCATATAGTTTGTTCTTATAAGGATTTGTTGATTTCTCTGCTTCTTTTCCTCTCAGCTCAGCCAAGCTTGTGTCTGTTGTTGTTGTTGTTTTCTGCCTCAGGTGCAACAGCTAGCGCCTGGCTAGCATCCCCACACAGCTAACCCCTGACACACCGCTTCTGGGAAGTGTCAATCATCTGGAGAATCCGAACAGAGAGTGCACACGGAGCAGGACACGGTGGAGGAGGTTTGTTGCAAGAGATTAGCCTCAAACTCACAGTGTCAGGGATCTCTCGACTCGCAGGTTTGTGACAAACACACACTCGCAGCAAGAAATCCAATCACACTACTGAAGCTCCTCTAGTAGCAGATGTCTCTAATCTTCTACTGAAGGCTATGGCAGTGGTTCCCAAAGCGGAGGGCAAGGTAAATGAGCTACGCAAGTTTGAGCACTGCTAGCAAAAGATGGGCAAGTTTGTGAGACCTAAACATTCAGCAGATGAGTTTTCTCAAGCCACAACTTCCAAAGGGAAAACAAGCTCATACCAATCAATGAAGAGATGAGGGAATACAGGTTATAGTCTCATCTACAAAACGGGGGCTCGGCAGAAAAAGTTTGGGAACCACTGGGTTACGGTATCACTAAGTGGTCTTTTGAACTCAGTTCAAAAGTTGCCCAGGGGACATATACAGGTTATATCAAGGGCACTTCAACTTCACTCTACCTGCCCCAATTTTCTTGCAGGTCCTAAGGATTCAGCGAGTGACGTTCCAGTCCCAAGCTTGCTTATCCATCATTTTAGGCCATGGCTACTCCCTAGCCCCAGAGACTAGAGCTCAGCTTGTTTACCGCAAAATGTTGAATCTGATTATTCAATCACATATTTAAAAAAGAACACTAGGTAAAGATTTGGTGTCTTTGCTCCTGTGCTCCCCCTACAGTTGGTGATTATGATTCACTTTTACAGCACTATCCTGAAATCAATGTGGAGAAGGTAGAAGCTAGTGTCTGTGATCTGATGCTGGAGCTAACTACACTCTCTGTCACCTCAGTGGTTTCTGCCTCTGACTCCAGCCAGGACAAGGTTCCAATGGTCCATGGGGGTCTTAATGTCCACATCCCCTCCCTTTGCCTATTGCCTCTCTCCTGCTTTTGAGGAGCAGTATTTACAAAATGCCTTAAGATATTTTATCTTTATAGTAGATATAAAATATATAACAGGTATAAGATAAAAGTTATTATAAATAATTATTCTATTCTAAAGACTATTCTATATATGCTATATGCTCTATCAGTCCTTTTTTTCTTAATATTTCTAGTAAGATAAATTCTAGGATCAATTGGTATTTTTTAAAGGTATACATTCTTAACTATTTTCTTAATTTTACAAAAGCCTCACACTTGAGTTGAGTTCAGGTAAATCTCGAAAATTGCCAGTTTAAAGAGCTGAATTACTGGCAATGTCTGTTTTAACACGATTATGAGTGGAGATTGTTCTTGAAGTATGTCAAACCTGAATCTGTGTTATTATATATTTATTTTTTCTGTTGGCTATTTTCCTCCAACTTTATTTCTAATTCTTATTTACTTACGTTTTTTTGAACACATAATTTGATTATTTTTATCAATTTTGTTATTTGATTTATTTAATGGTTCACAAAATTTATAAATTGTCGATAAATGAAAAAAATAACTATAGTGTCACGAACAATCTTAATGTTTTCAAGATTTTAAGACAATATTTCAGATATATATCGTCTTAAGATTTTTTGGAGAACGGTATTTAAGAATATTCATATTAACTTAGTGTTTATCTAAAGATCCTTTCTAAGTTTTCATGTAGGAAATTTTTTGTGAATCAGGCTCATGTTTTCCGATTGAGGAACAACATGGATAGCTGCTTCAGACCCAGGGAGTGAGCGAGAATCAAGATCTCCTACACAGAAAACAAGTCAACTGAACAGGGCATCTGCCATTTGAGTGAAAACTGGTAAGATAAGAGCATGCATAATTAACAACAATTAGAGCAACCACCTGGATCTTCGGACACTGTCTCTAAAGTGCCCCACAGAGTCCTCACTACATTCGATACACCTCACTCAGAGCCAGGGTTTAATGTGCGATTAGAAACATCACAGCACAGCCCTGCGTATGCCTACAGCAGCTGAAAGATCAAAGCTTTGTTTTACTTCATACTGAGCAGGTAAAAGCAGATGTGCAGATGTTGGGCTTGTAAACACAACAAGAGCACATGGTCCTGAACATATGCTGGGTGCTTTTCCCGCACATCTGGGGCCGAGACCACCTGCCTTCTTGGCTGTGACTGCAGCAATGTGCTCGAAGCCTGACACCACAGAGAACATATGGTCAGTTTGAAGCAGTGGACTGGAGACATGGGACAAAATGAGTCAACAGTGCATCAGTTATTTTTCTCAATGGCTATGAATGGCCTTTTTCGTTCTTTCAATGGAAACATCATTGACCATTTCTTTGATTAAGGACATATCCTTGTCCTGAGATTTTTAGGCCTTCAGTTCAGCTTTAGCTCTGTGGATATCACAGTGAGAAAACTTACATCCTTGCTTCTACACTAATTGTCCATTATCTCTACTCCACTGTGCAGGGTTCTGACCAATGAGGAACGTGGTAATAGGGCACTAATAAAGTATGCAAAGCAACAAAAGGAGTGTAATCTCTAATTGAAGATCTGTGGAGCTGATCAAATGGATCAAGTGTAGAAACAAGGAGGTTGTGTAAATGTAATTGCTGACTGGTGTATATTATATTGGTATAAAATATCTAACAATGAATTTACTGCATTAATTTCTCTTCTTATGTATTAGGATCAGGATCCCAGTCTTTTTATTAATATGAGATCAGAAAGCAGATCATTTTCAGCACCAGTCCCTATGGCAACAGCAAGGATATATTTTATCTGGGTCCGTTATGTCTTTACATTCCAAGCAGGAAGCAGAGATACATCATGGGGAAGATATCATTATGTTTGCGCTTATGCCGACTGCCCCGCTCCCGAATTTCATTATTTCACAGTGCCCGAGACATCTAGCCTCAATTTATTTTTGGAGGAGTGGCAAGGGAATGAGAAAAGAAGAAAGAGAGAGAGAGAGAGAGAGAGAGAGAGAGAGAGAGAGAGAGAGAGAGAGAGAGAGAAATGAGTTTACCAAGTGTCAAGTCCACATCAGACGCACTATGCCAGAACATCAGATCATGCAAATCCAGTCTGGTCAGTACTTCATTGGAAGAGCTCCTCTTATAAATGCTTGGGTGTTGGTGAAGCCAACAGGGGCAACTGTCCCTATGGCCCAGAGGCATTACCTGGATGTGGCCTTTGGGTGGGCATATGCATTACTTGGGTGGGGGCAATTCAAATTTACCTTTATACCATTGCTGTCCAATAAAAAAAACATGTATCTCCCAAATAGTCTTTCAATGGAATTTAAAGTCAAAACATTTTATTTTATTTTTCATTCTGGAGCATGTCTAAAAATCCACAAAAATGGAGATTTTTAAAAAGTTTTTATTTGGACAGTGACAAAGTATTTGTTATGGTCCTAGATAAAACTATGAACACTCAAAAATTAATTATGTTTGCTTAAAGAATTATTTGCATTGTAAAAAAATATATATGTATGTATGTATTCTATGTAGCATATTCCTTTGAGTGTTTGTGGTTCTATCCTAAATCACTGACATTACTGAAAGACCCTTGAAGAACATCAATGTTTTTTTAAGTGAAACCAGTGCTGACCTAATTTAATTAATGGCAGTTTCACTTAACACTAAATCACAGAAGGAATGAGCCCATTAAAAAGGTGGAGAGCTACAGAGAAGACAGGCAGTTCTGAGTCTGAGAGACATGTCCAGATGCAGCAGTGTTAATGTCTGTAGTTTTGTCTGGAGTGAGGAGACAAGCGACTTCATTGCTGTCTCATTTCCTTATTTTTCATTAGCATTGGGTTGTCTGTAAAAAGCCAGCTCTAAATTCGTGTGTAATCTAATAATAAAATCAGTCACAAACAACTCTTCTCCTTATAGGAACATTGTGTGTTTCACACTGAATGCTAACAATAAAACTTGTTCTTTCTGCCCCTCAGTAGGCGTAACCACAGTGACTTCCATCAGCTGTGACATCACATGCAGGTTATGTAAACTAGGGAGTAGTTACATTTTTAGAGTGGGGGGACAGAGACTTTAATGTGGAGGGATAAATCTAAAGAATCGCATGGGTAGTGGGTGTGCTGAAAATCTTTCTGGAATCTCCTAGAAATATGCCCGGGCCACTTTCAGCTCGGATCATTTAAGAAGTGTTGTAAAAGCTTTATAGATGCGTTTTGCTATCTTTCATGTGGTGTTCTGACTAAGAGTGGGGGGCTCTGCCCTTTCCTTGCACAAGGAAACCACAACCTAAATATCAAAGCATCTCTTACCAGGAGTGTCAATAAATAAAACACAGGGATGAATTATAGAGGTGCAGTAAGCCTGTTAGCACCAGTACTAACTTAAACCACATTTCAAAGTGCTATTTGGACATCTCTTGAATCTCTTGACAAACTATTTTAGACTTGGAGGGCACATAAATGTGCTGTTACCAACAAGTATGGAGTATGATGTGTAAGAATGATGGGGCAAGTGTTAAAGAGGAAAAGGAGGAAATAATTTTCTTTTTCATCCTACCACAGTATTAATTTGCCCTACCTCTGAGTATAATCGTCCACTGTGTTTTATTGCTGCTGCTACTTCCTGCAGACTAGCTGCACTTCAATGGACCCTCAACTATTACTACATTGCTACATGAGGGGACCGGAAAAGTAAACTCTTTAATAATTACATAATAGCATCAAATAAGTTTCCTGATTAATTTGTATAATGCAATGTGGCAAATGTCAACATGGCTAGCTCCCAAAACAAATCCCCTTAGTTATGATTGCAAACATTGCCACCTGCCCTGAGAGCTTTGGCAGGTTTTTTAAACTTTAAATACATACAAGTACTCAATAAATTTGTTTATTGCATCAAGACAATTTGACTATAAATATATATATTATATATATATATATATATATATATATAATACTATATATATATTATATATATATATATATATTATATATATATAATACTATATATATATATTACATATATAATATATATATATATAGTCAAATTGTCTTGATGCAATAAACAAATTTATATATATGTATTTTTTTACTAAATTATAAAATGCTCTTATTAAAAATGTTTAATATTTAAACTTTTCTGTTGTTAGGATCAATTTTGACCCAGGTAAACAAAAGAATGTGCCAAATCTGGAATCATAAACAAAATATACACCAACAGCTAGCCACTTGAGCTTCAGTTAGGGGCTTCTATCTTTGCTTTTTTCACAAAACAAGGAAAGACAACATGTCCAGACATGTATGGCCAAGTCAGTTTAGAGTTTGTGTTTTGAAGAGTATACATCTCCATTTTACAGTATGCAACAGTGAAAAGTTAAAAGCAATTCTTTCATGGATAAGGATGGTAAACAAGGTAAACAAGAGGTAAGAAACAAATTGGTTGACAATTAATTGTTTTTAGGGGATCTTATTGTCAGGAACGAGGGGCGGATTGAGGGAGGCGGACGCACTCGCTAAAACACAGCTTTTTAATAAAGGAGAATAACAAAACAAAGATACATTAACATAACGAAAACAAACAGGGAGCTAACCAGGCTAAACTAAACAAGGGGAGCTAAACAGGGCAAACGGGACTGACAGACTAAAGAGAAAACGAAGGAACGAGAGAGGAAAAGAAACTACGACACGAAACAACGACTAGGGAAACAAACACGGAGAAACTGTGGAGTCAGACGGACAGACTCGAAAACACGACCGACTAGACATGAGAAATGTGAAAGGTGAAATGAGAAATGTACGACAAACAGGACGTGACACAAGACGGCTTAAATACAGACACAAATGAGAAACACCTGGACAGATAATGAGGACGGGTTAACACATGACACGGACGAGGAGGCGGAACAAAGGCGGGACGAGGGCGGAGACAAGGACATAAACAAAACATAGCCATGTGCTAAAAGCATATGGCCGGGGACAACAGACATGACAGGACGAAGGCGTGACAGATGCCCCCCCCAAGAACGCACAACTCCCGGGCGCGTACTCCTAAACCCCCCAGGAGCTGGCACAGGAGAGGGCACGGAAAACAAGACAGGACAACAAACCAACGGGTGACAGGACTCAGGACAATACGGGAACAGACACTGGAGCTGGGGACACAACAGAACCGAATATACGAGACGGGACATGGGACATGACAGGTGACTGACAAAGGGAGGTAACAAAAGACTGGAACGGACTGGACATGACGGGAGTGGACACATGAGACTTGACGGGAGACTGGACTGGAGACAAGACAGGGGACTGAACGTGGGACGGATACGGAGACTGGACACGTTTGGGGACAGAAGACTGGACATGGACAGGTGACAGAACAGGGGACTGGAATGGAGACTGGACTGATGACAGGACTGGGTGCTGGGAATAGACGGGAGCAGAGACTGGTGACGAGACAGGGGACAAGACACTGGACAGGATAGGAACATTAGACTGGACAGGGGTATGTGACTGGACAGAAGACAGGACAGGTGACATGACACTAGACGGATACGGAGACTGGACATGACTAACTGGGGACTGGACATGAGACAGGACAGAGGGTTGGAACGGGGACTGGACAGGAGACGGGACAGGGGTTTGAGACAGAGACTGGACTGGAGACAAGACGGGTGACTGGACGTTGGACAGATACGGAGACTGGACCTGACTAACAGGGGACTGAACATGAGACAAGACAGGGGGTTGAAACCGAGACTGGACAGGGCTGACAGGGGACTGGACTGGACTTGGCAGGGGAACAGGTACAAGAACATTTACAGGGACTGACACAAACACAGTGACCGGGACAGGGACAGAGACAAAGGCTGACATGGGCACAGGGATAAGGACAGAGACAGGAACCAAGACAGGGACAGACAAGGGAACCAACATAACAGGGGGGTGCCCAGGACTGGCTAATGTCTGTGGGGCAGTCTGAGGAACCAGCCTGGGCACAGTTCTGGGGATCTTCGGGCCGACCTACGGACATGGACAGGAGCGGCCGTAGCCACAGTCACGGGGACAGGAGCGGCCGTAGCCACAGTCGCGGGGACAGGAGCGGCGGGTGCCGCCATAGTCACGGGGACAGGAGCGGCGGGTGCCGCCATCACGGAGACCTTAACGCCCCCCCAAAAATTTCCCCGGAACTGAGGGGGTAATCCCCCAGCGAGGGGGGGACTCCAGCACGCTTTTTCCGCCGACTCTTACGACTCGCGCTGGCGTAATCACTCGATTCACGAGCTGCCTCCTCCTGTAGGCGTTGATTAACGCTGGCGTGTATCTGCCGGAGCCGGCTACTCCACATCGCAGCCCTGTCGAACATATTTTCTGTGCTAGCTGCGTCCTGGTGGTCGTACATTCTGTCAGGAGCGAGGGGCGGATTGAGGGAGGCGGACGCACTCGCTAAAACACAGCTTTTTAATAAAGGAGAATAACAAAACAAAGATACATTAACATAACGAAAACAAACAGGGAGCTAACCAGGCTAAACTAAACAAGGGGAGCTAAACAGGGCAAACGGGACTGACAGACTAAAGAGAAAACGAAGGAACGAGAGAGGAAAAGAAACTACGACACGAAACAACGACTAGGAAAACAAACACGGAGAAACTGTGGAGACAGACGGACAGACTCGAAAACACGACCGACTAGGCATGAGAAATGTGAAAGGTGAAATGAGAAATGTACGACAAACAGGACGTGACACAAGACGGCTTAAATACAGACACAAATGAGAAACACCTGGACAGATAACGAGGACGGGTTAACACATGACACGGACGAGGAGGCGGAACAAAGGCAGGACGAGGGCGGAGACAAGGACATAAACAAAACATAGCCATGTGCTAAAAGCATATGGCCGGGGACAACAGACATGACAGGACGAAGGCGTGACACTTATGGCTGATTTAAGACCAACCCATTAACATAAGAGATAGTAACAGAAAGCTAACACAGGAGGAAGGTTAAAAAATTATTATCTATTTCATTACCAGTGTGTCAGGGACACGGAGTCGGACTGATGGAGGCAGATGCACTTGCTAAAACACAATAAACATTTATTTAAACAAAAGATAACAAAACAGAGAGACTTTAACAGAAAGGCAACATACAGGGAGCTAACAGAGACAGACAAAGGGAGCTAAGCAGACTAGACTTAAATACAGAGAGCTGGACAGACTAAACCTAAACACAGAGAGCTAAAGCAAACGGGACAGACAGACTAGAGAGCCAAACAATATGATAACAATGGAAACAGCGACAGAGGAAACGAAACTAATGACCAACAAGAGGAAGTGAGACATTCATTCATTATCTGTAACCGCTTATCCAGTTCAGGGTCCAGAGCCTACCTGGAATCATTGTGCTCAAGGCGGGAATACACCCTGGAGGGGGCACCAGTCCTTCACAGGGCACCACAGACACATATACACATTCACTCACACTTTTTAAAAAGACATTACCAACGCGTGTTTTTGGACTGTGGGAGGAAACACCACACAGACAGTCACCTGGAGTGGGAATCAAACCCACAACCTCCAGGTCCCTGGAGCTGTGTGACTACGACACTACCTGCTGCGCCACCGTGCCACCCAGAAGTGAGACAAGGGAACTTAAATACATAACACAGACAAGACACACCTGAGACAGATAACCAGGGGGCAGGGCTACAAATGAGACACGGACTAGGTGGAGGAACAAAGGCAGGACATGGGCAGAGACATGGACAATAACAAAAAGAGCCATGTGCTAAGAGAGCACATGGCAGAGAAAACAGACAGACAGGACAAGGGCATGACACAGTGCAAGAAGATAAACCCTTAGAAACTGTGTCTTTAAAAAGCAGGAGGTATGGCTTCATTAGTTTAAAAAAATGTAATGGGGATAAAGTATGCTTTGCAACTAATACAGACTTCAGTCTGTAATTGTAGAACAACAAAATGCAGTTGAGGTTGGGTTAATGTTCTGATGGACTCAATGAAATGTCATATTGGAACAAAGTTGGTCACAGTTTGGGCACCCCTGACTTTGAATTACCTGTTTCAAAAAGCACAGCTAGCTGCAATTAGCACAAGCATTGGCCAAACTTCAGGATGACAAAATCATAGATATTTCCAACTGCCATTTTTTCTGTAGTGAGAATTTCCTGGCATCTTCTCAGAATGTGTCATGCAATCAGCTTCAAAGGCTGCCGATATCACACAGTTTGCAACACACTCAAATCTCCAGGTAAACGGTGAGCACGAATCCTCTGACAACAGCTTGATTTTTTAGCATCCAAACCGCACTACAGAGATGTGGTGGTGTTGATTGAAGTCGCCATCTGGGACCAGCTTTGCCGCTTCACTTATCGAGTTCAGCCTCAAGCTGGTCCTCAAGAAACCTCAGGGAAATGTTGGTAAATATGGTTTGATTTTCTTCCTAGATAGACTGCAGATAGATTTGAGTGAGAGGTGAGTCCTAAGTCAATAAATTAGGGACTTGAGTTCCCACATCTGCTCAGAGGGGCTGGGATTAATAAGCAGGAAGACAGCTATAAAACTTGAATTCTAAGTTACTTGACAGAAAAAGGGTAGACTCTGAAAATATCAATTAACTTATACCAAAATTTGGTTCATATTTTACATTAAAGTAAAGTAAGGAGAAATCATGTAGCACGCTTAGCCCAGTCCTCAGAAAACAGGGAAAGTTGACACACTATGGATAATGTCAGCTACTTACAACTTATGACAGTAGATATTGATAATACTATAATTTCACAAAAAAAAAATCCCTTAGCATTTTCTTTCGTTTTTGTGCAATAACTGCTTCAAATTTTCCAAGAAGGCTTTAGACTAAATGCTAGAACATTTCAATAAGAATCTGATGGTATTCAGCTAGCATTAGTGACCAAAACTTTGTACTCATACAAAGTGTTTTTTCTTCATGGATGTACAATGTTAAAATATATATATATATATATGAATATAATTATAATAATCACCCTAACTTTAATGCTCAGAAGGTCAGAAATTGTGGGGTTGTATTTGTTTACAGAATTGCTTCTGTGTATATAAAAATAATTGCAAAATGAAAATATTTAATAAAATCTTTATTAGAAAATATTTAATGAAACCTAAGAATATTCTCAATATATTCTCATTCTCTCTCACTCATATATTACCCTCTTATAGTCACATTTATACCAAGTTCACAAACTTGGTAATACAATACACATACACTACAATACTTGGTAATACACTAACTTGGTAATGCCAATTAGGATCACCATCACTATGTTCACACGATTTTATTGCTAGCATATAATTTTCCTCTCTTTGATAGCCACATTAACCTTGTAACTCCAGTCCTAAACCTAAAAAAGCTAAAGTGTTTTCTGCTGTGTGGATCTATTTAGTTTCTGTAGCATTGAGCAGCCTGCAGTTAGCTTTGGAGACTTTTTAACGCTTCGCTAATGACTGCAAAGCCCCATCATCCCTGACCCTGCCATTACGAGTGGCTCTCCTTCATGCATTTTTAAGCTAGGATAGCTCTCACTTTTGTTGGTCCCTGCAGGGCCCAGGTGTCTATGGAAGCATGCGAGCTAGTTCAGAGTCACGGAGCTAGCTGTTAGCTGATCTAATTTGATTATCTGAGGGAAGCTGACCTCGTCAGGAGCAGGTAAATGAAGACATTTGCATTTAGATTAATTGGCTGGGTGTCTTTATTCAAGAGCCTGAAAAAAAGATCATTAATGTTTGTCTCTAGGTCTCTCTCTCAGTCACTCTCCCTCTTTTTAGACTCTCTTAGCATAGCACTAATCCACTGGCATTTTGGAAGTTGCTCTCAGACAGGTTCTGTTTTAGCTTCACCAGATAAGCTCAAGGCCATTAGAAGATGAGGGGATATAGAAGTAGGGGTGATACTCTTTAAGGAACCTTGAGCTCCCTCTTATGTAATTATACACCCCTGATTAAAGGTTTCTTACTCTATGAAGATACATTTGACATACAGCATAGTGGATAACACCACTGCCCTCCACACAACACGTGGTTTCAAGTCTCAAATTAGGCAGGAACACAAAGGGTCTAAACACTTTCTAGCTAACACTTAGCATTGATCATGGTAAGTTTAGAGCATTCTAATATGTTTATAGAATCTGTGATAGTGAACTCTTTAGATGATTGGTTCTTTTTTAGCCAAATGCTATGATGTACATAGGACCTCCATTCCCTGTCCAACTAAGTGATCCCCAGCCAGTCGCTGGAGAACAGGGCTAGAGGGAGAGGGAGAAGTCTGTAAAAGGATTAGCCACACCTCAATGCTTGATCTGTTTTGCATAATTGAGCCACGGTGAAAAAGGCTTCGAGGTTCGTGGCTCAGAAACAGACAGAAAAACTGAGAATTATCTAGAACACAGCATCCGGCTGTTTCTCAGCCAAAGTAATAACATTGCAATTACACTAATGGCTCTTTTAGACCTTAACTGTTTACTCTTTTTTTTTTTTCATAGTGTGTTTACCTCAGGGTACACATCTTACTGAAATAAAAGAGAAATACAGTAGGAACAGCAACTTCACACTGTTTTATGGGGTCTTTATTATCACCGTAATGACAACAGCCAGGCTTTTCCCAGCTCTTGATATCAACAACCTGGCTTCAGCTGTTTACAGTGTGAGAACTGAGCTCTAATAAAGTGGATAGTGGGTGGAAATATGGGGGTGGTGGGTAGTGGCCATTCATATACAGAGTGGGTAGTTCTGATAAAGTGGCCAGTAAGTGTCAGTAGAAGGAGGGGGGAGTTTCTAAAATTTCTACACATGTTAAATTCATTGTGGGTCCAGAGCCTACCTGGAATCGTTGGGCGCAAGGCAGGAATACACCCTGGAGGGGGCACACCCAGACGCATTTGAGTCGCCAATCCACCTACCAGCGTGTGTTTTTGGACTGTGGGAGGAAACCAGAGCACCCGGAGGAAACCCATGCGGACACAGAGAACACACCAACTCCTCACAGACAGTCACTCAGAGCAGGAATTGAACTCACAACCACCTGGTCCCTGGAGCTGTGTGACTGTGACACTACCTGCTGTGCCACCGTGCCGCCAAACACATATTAAATTAGTGCACTCTATTCACCTGATATTTATCCCTGATGTCTGAATATATAAAGCAATTTTCTGACTAATGAATAAACCAATGTTGTTTATGCACTTCACCCAGCCTGACTCTACAATACACTCGGCTGACAAAAAAAAAATAAAGTGAGAGAATGAAGTGCTCCGGGGGAGGGAAGTATAAAAAAGGAAAGAATGAAGCAAAGAAGAGTTTGAACAAAGAAGAACACCTGCCTTTCTTTTGCCGTTCCTCTTTCAAAGCGACTGCGCTCAATAACCTTCTGACTGCACACCTGTCTAAGAGAAGGATGTAGAGAAGTAGAGTGAGAGAGAGAGAGAGAGTGAGAGAGAGAGAGAGAGAGAGGAGTATATTACTGCAGCTCTGCATGAAAACCTTTATACTCTGTGAATCGTCTTGACACAATAAGACTATTTCATTTTTCCAGACAGTGAAAGAGCAGCTATCATCTCTCCTGCGGCTAAAGGCTCAGCCTGATGCATTGTGAGGGAAAAAAAAGACAGCGACTTCAAGACTCCCCCAAGAATGAGCCGGAACAGGGTGGTGTGCAAAAGTTAGGCAACTTCATCTTGAATGGCAGGTTTCATTGATTTTCAAAGGAAAAGAAAGTAGCACATTCAAAGTGGTGTATCTGGACAAGCCTAAAATCACCAGAGTACCACTGGATTTAGTGAGGAACCATGGGGAATTCAACCTTTCATTTTTAGAAACTGAGCTCAAAATGGCAGCCAAATGCCTTGGTCTATCTAGGTTTATAATAACGATGTAGTTATTCATTAATAACAGCAACAACATGCAAGAACAACATCATGTTTTATAAACAACTACATAATTACAGTAATTACTCATGGATAAACCCATCTCTAACCATAAACACATCATTTGTAATTATTGTGAATTGTACATAATATGTAATTTCATAGTTAATAAAAAAATTTAATTTACCTATCAAAAGTTTAACAAACATGCTGACCATAACCATATATCCATTGAAAACCAACAATCAGTTGTATAGAAAATGGAGTGGTTCATTTTTACTCAGTTCAAATTTCATTCCTCATTTAAATAATAATGATAATTATTATTATAATAAAATGAAGAAGAAATACTAAGTAATAATTCAACAAAAGAAAAGCAATAAGAGCAGAGCTTAACTATAATTTTCATATCATTCAACCTTCAGCAGTTTAACAAAAGCTGAGCTGTGCCTTTGATGTGCAGCATGTTGGGAAAGTGCTCAGCTAAATCTTCTCTAGTAATTCCATCCAGATCTCTCCTCTTTTGTGTATTTTTTTCTTCCTTTGTTCAGGAACTGTCATTACTGGTCCTAAAAATTGCCTAAAAAGCCTAAAAGTTGATGATATTTTGTTTTGTGCAGGGTGAAATACCTTAAACCCCTGTAACCGTACACTGCACTTGAACTTTGGGTGATCATACCACACCAAGGCCAAAAATGTCAGTGTGTATATGTATAAAATAAACATGGGTAGATACATGGAAACTAGACAAGACTAAACTATGAATTAACCAAATACAGACAGGAGATAGCTATGAACAGGGGTAGACACACATCTACGCACACAACACCAGACAAAGGAGCACTCAAACTTTAGGGGTATATCAGGACAAGACAAACAAGGAATACCCGGAGACGATAATGAGACAGAGGCAGGACTAAGGTGGGGCTAGGGCGGAACAAAGGCAGAGACAGGAACAACAACAAACAGGGCCATGTGCTACATGAGCACATGGTAGGGGAAAACAGACAGGACTGGGCCAGGATGTAACAGAATAAAACTGACAGAAATGTCTTTTGTAGACAATACTATGTTTAATATAACTCAAGAGTATTATTAAATTGGATTCTACTAGTATAAGGCACAGTGCTTGCACCCTGATGTTTACCATTTTCAGTATAGTGCATCCAGCAGCACATGGCTAGCTAGCTCCTTCAGACTGAGGAAAGGCACAATTCCCAGTCCCCTAATTTCTGCCAGACTGGCCTTCAATGCTGTCTACCTTGATTTTTTTAATGCATTAATGGATCCTGTCCATCTCTCAAGTTGTGTCATATTTCTGAAACCAACCTGGCGGCTTCATCAAAGATGGCAAAAATGAAAATAGCACTAACATAAAGAATGCTCAAGTGAGCAGTTCACTGAGTTGCCTATACATTCAAGCTCAGTGCTTCAACAACACATGGAAGGCAGGAGGGATAACACCCACACTTGCCTTATACACAAAACAAAATGTGCAAAAGCATAAACTACAATGGCAGCAGGTTATGTCATGTCTGTTTGGAAGAAGGAAGGAAAAAACCTCCTTAACACTGAATGGAGGATAGTGGACAAACATTTTATTCTAAGTAATTCTGAAGAATTTAATTTGGTCCATTCATCATGAAATTTCGTGTAATAATAATTATAATAATAATAATAATAAGTTATATAGTAGCTTTCATAAAGAATTAAAAGTTTTGAGCAGAGATCTAAAGTGAGACAGGGTCAAAGAGTTACAAAATCAGGAGGATGCAAGTTTCACAGTGTGGGGGCATTCATGCTGAAAGATCTACCACCCATAATAGAAAGCCTAAAAGGAGGGACAGTACAAGATCCACAGTTAAAAGATCTAAGACAACGAGAGGGACAATATGAAGAAATAAGATTGGAGAGATTAGGAGCCAGACCGTGTACAGTCTTAAAGATTGGACAAAGACATTTGTACTTAATCCTAGACTGAACAGGAAGCCAATGCAATTGCTGAAGAACAGGAGAAATGTGAGCTGTACGCTTGGTGTGTTTGGATATGTTCAAATAATGTATTAAAGTAAAAACTGACAAAAAATATTTTTTATAATAATATTTTTCAATCAAGAGTGGTAGTATAAATCCTAGTATGTCGAACTTGATTAAAGCCATACCAGAGTACCATTAATACAAGAGAGAAAGAAAGAGAGAGAGAGAGAGAGAAAGAGAGAGAGAGAGAGAGAGAGAGAGAGAAAGAGAGAGAGAGAGAAAGAGAGAGAGAGAGAGAGAGAGAGAGAGAATCTCTTTTAAAGCCCACCATTACACCATGAATAAGCGTGACACACGTTAATCTCGGGAATTTGTTGGGAATCGAAAAGCCACATCCAGCACATTCAACTCATTGTCAGCTATTTCCTGGCAGCAATGTCAACCATTCTCTAGTGTCCACCCCACCTCTTGTAAATGACCTGTTATATGGTCTGAAAATATGGGCATATTTGACCCGACAGGCAAATGACAAACACATACAGGCATTATCTGACTCCTGAGAAGAAAACTGCTGTCAAGTAAGAACTGATACAGAGATCTGATTATGCTCATGTCCTTACACTTTTGGACACACCTCAACAGATAAGTGACATATGCTTCTTTCAGGCTCATACATTTCCATCAAAAAGCCCTGGCCAACAGAGTGCTCTGAAATAGTGGCATGTGAGCCACTATTGAGTGTGAAATACTGACTAGAAGTCCTGCAGAACCAGACTTGGTTTCAGAGCCAGGTCTAATTATCCAACATCAATGCATAAAAGTCTCTGCCATCAAATCCTCATAGCAATGTTCTGACATCTAGTTTTATAGCTGTACCAGAAGGGTTACTGTGGAAGTGGTGATATTAGTTTTTAGCTGAAATGTTATGTTAATAATTTAATTAGTGTAAGTTTAAGTCTAGATTTAGTCAGTGGGATGTAAAAATATTTTCTATTTTTAGTATTTTAAATATAACAACTTTTAAGCATTAATTATAAAAATCTCTTTAAAAGTGTCACGGATCACGGGGCGGACTGACAGAAGCGGACGCACTTGCTAAAGCACAGATAAAGTTTAATTACAACAAAAGATATAACAAAACAACGACAGGCAACAGTAGAAACAATACAACACGAAAGGAATTAAACTAACACATAGACAGACTAGACTGGGGAGCGCTACGGTGAAAGGAAACAAAACAACTAGATTTGAAACAACTAAAGTCAAACTGCAGAGACAGACAGACACTAAATAACACGACTGGTATGACAACGGACAAAGGAGAAATGAGAAAGGAGCAATGTACGACAAACAGGACGTGAAACAAGAGGGCTTAAATACTGACACAAACGAGACACACCTGGACAGATAACGAGAAGGACGGGTTAACACATGACACGGACGAGGAGGCGGAACAAAGGCGGGACGAGGGCAGAGACAAGGACATAAACAAAATATAGCCATGTGCTAAAAGGAGCGCATGACCGGGGACAACAGATTTGACCGGACGAAGGCGTGACAAAAAGAGTAAAACGTACAATAATAATACATAAATTGATTTTCTTTTTTTTTTTTTTCAAATTTTTAAACATTTTCAAATTCATGATGAGTGTTTTATACAAATTCATTTTGTACTTATTTAACTTTAACTTCTTAAGTTTAAAGTCACTGCAGAATGTGTAGACTAAGTCAACTCAAAGAAATTTGACTCTGTGAATTATTGGCCCACGATTAATACCAGTGACTCCCAGACACTTGAAGAATTGATTCTATGGGAGTCAACTTCTCCTCAGAATTCTGCCCAGCCACAGTTGCCAACCTGAAAACAGCAAAGATACAGAGCATTCTCCTTTTTTTATTTTCTCGCAAATTTTTGTTTTGTTTTTAAACGTTGATGAAAAATGCAAAGCAAATGATTATTTTTATTTTGCGCTTATCTAGTTTTTTGTCGTAAAAACATATTAATGAATATATTATTTCAATTGTCACAAACAAAATTAACCATGCAGGTTAACAGATTGGTGTCTAGAGTCTTTAGGTGATGTAGTGTGTGTTGATTGGACAGGAGTTACTGGACTCAATAATACTTATGGAGTCGATTTTCATTTAGAAAATCTTTTCTGCTTTCATTATTCCCTACTCTTGCTCTCTCTTTCTCTCTCTCTCACGCTCTCACTCCACCTTTCGCCAGTGCTATGGCCATTTGTTTTTGATGATCCTGTCGTTGGAGCGAAACCTGATGGAGCTTTTAGAGCTGTAATCCTCTTAAATAAAATTCAATTTGCGGAGAAGCTGAGAAGTGTTTAAAGACAGCAGCCTTATCAGCGTCTCTCCCTTTCACTACAAAGCCCACCATAATTACTCCCTCTCTTCCTCCAGTCACCGCTTAAACGACAGATTCTCTCACTCCTCATTATTGCACCCGCTCTCCCTCGCCCTGAGACGTCTGATTGGTGCACACTCGCATGTGGAAACACATCCTCTTTGCTTTATAAACCATTCCACTGGAAAATCTCTCTCTCCAGTCTTTGAAGTTGTATAGTTATGGACAGTAGTGAATCTGTTGCTCTGCATGCTTTATAAGTCCCACCCACACCCATGCCCACAGAGCAGGTATGATTTTGATGGTGGAGCATTCTCAGCGCTGCAGTGACACTGACGTGGTGGTGGTGTGTTAGTGTGTGATGCACTATACAAGTGAATCAGACACAGCAGTGATGCTGGAGGTTTTAAACACCATGTCCATTCACTGTCCATTCTGTTAGACAAACTTACCTCACTGGTCCACTTTGTAGATGTAAAGTCAGAGACAGTAGCTCATCTGTCGCTGCACAGTTTGTGTTGGTCATCCATTAGCCCTTCATCAGTGGACACAGGATGTTCCCCACAGAACACTGACAATGATCAACCATCTAGAAAATAGGGTACCTGCTCTATGGGGCCTCATTGTGTCCTGACCATTGAAGAACAGGGTGAAAAGGGCTAACAAAGCATGCAAAGAAACAGATGGCTACAATCTGCAATTGTGGAACTACAAACTTCTCCTGTACAATCCACATATTAGTCTTGGCTCAGATTATACCCAAAGTTCTTCCTGATGTAACCCCCCCCCCCCCCCCCCCCATTAATGCAAACTAAAGACTAATCTAATATGTTCATATTGGTGGTGTTGTATATTAATAGGAGCAGAATTACAAAGACAACAACAGAGGAAGCAGGAAAACACAGATTTTTCCATTTTTCCCCAAAAGGCTTAGTGTGGAAAAACAGCAGCTCTAGCAGAAAATCAGAGCTAAGGATCATTAGATATTTCTTCGAGTATAACAGCATCCCACTTGGCCTCGGCAATGTTCCTGACATACAACAGAGAACAGAAATGCAGGTGTGGGTGTGTGTCTGTGGGTGTGTTTGTGCTGTGATGTTCATATGGGACATGCCGGAAAAAACAAATCTCTCTTATCTGTCCCAGTGGAGTTTATCTTCATCACAGTGCCCACAATGCACCTCAGCGAATCATGCAAATCAAGCTTATCTGCTTATCCACTGCAACAATGAGAGAGGATGGAGAAAAATGCGTGTCAAAATACTATTACAATCCTTGAGTTTGGAGAGAATAGAATTTGTTTATGTGTGGAAAACAACATTTGGCCATCATGGGCATCAACACTGGGTCGGTGGTCTGTACCGAAATGGTCCAGACTTCAATTTTGACCTTGACATTTGCATGATGAATTTCTTTTGTTCATAGCTGATATGATCTGAGTTTGGCAAGTGTGTCTGAACATAGCATTAGCATACAATATTAGCAAAGGTGGAGACATCCAATTGGCAAGTGGTCCACCCAAAATTTGTACAAAACCTAAAATCTGTTTTGGAATATTCTGCAAAATATATGTATTAATTATTTTTGAAGCACAATATTTAAACATAACATTTGTAAGTAGCAGCAGTCTTGTTGATATGTACATTATATTGTATCATCTAGAACTAGTTCTGTCCATGTCTAGTTCTGTGTTTAGATAGATGTTGTTGATTCCAGGGGGCTGCTCAGGTGGGTCCTTTGTTTAATTCATCCTGGTCCCATCACTGACTCTGCAGGACATTTATATGTGGGGTCAAAATTAAACCCAAAGACAAAACCCAAAGACTAGCTTGCGTGTGCTGGTTGGATATTAACCCTATATTAGTATGGATCTAATGAATTAAAACATGGAATTTTTATATTAAATAATAAATAAACTCATATTTTGTGATACTTTGCATCTCCTAAGCAGTAGAGACAGTTTTGGGCCCATATGCCGAAAACAGAAAATAGACGAAAATAGATGTGTTTTAAAATCAACGTATGTTTGATTTTAAAAGTGTTTTGTTAACACATGGTCCCCCAGCTGCTGGGTCATCCTTAAAACCACAGTTCTGGAAGGCTCAGTGACCTATGCACCTAAAGAATGTTTGACCAGATTGAGCTTATAAAAGTGCATTCTCAAGAGTACAGACACACACACACACACACAATCCAACAATTGCTTCAACTGCATGAATATCCATGCTTTGTTAAAATGCACTTCCTAATGCTATGACCAACAGTTGAACCTGATCATATTTATTGTCTCTGAAGATCAGGCTGGATGTAGTTAGTAATATGGCAGTTTATGATCATTGTGAATAATTAAATGCATAATGCACATCTCTTCCACAGGCATAGGAAATGCATAATGCACATCTCTTCCACAGGCATAGGCTTTAGGTTAGCATGCAGAACCTGTTCTGCTCAATTGACTAAAGACTGAGCATCTTACAGCAGGCAGCGTTCTGTGTATTAAATTATTTTTTCATCTTTTAGATTCAAGACTTGATTAAATGCTAAAAAAACATTCCACATTGGAATAAGATTCTCTTGACACTCAGAACTATGGGAGGTTTAGCCAGATAACCTAAAGTCAAGCTTGTACAAAGGAAAAAGTGGTGAGAGACATTCCCATCAATCTCCGAACACTATAGATGTTTTGTGCAATTTTTTTTTCCGTCCTTTACAGCATTATTAATGCTAGGATAATTATTATAAGGCTCCAGAATGGTGAGTCAGTTTTTATGCCCATGGTTGTCAAGGAAACTTAGCACGTGGTCATAGTGAGCTATCATGTTGTTTTATCACTGCATAAAAAGTGTGCCATGCTATATTTATTGTTGCATTTACAGATTCACATCAATTTTGAAATTCTCATTCTACAGAAGATTATTGTTGATAATAAAAAGACAGTTTTGTGAAATATAAAGAAGCCTCGTGTGTTGTCCGGAAATTACCTTCTGCAAGTTGCCAAGTCAACAACTTCTGAAGAAACTCTGCCTAAATACATTTGTGACTCCACAAAACCCACACAATCAAACTCATAAAGAATTTCAAATTACTGCTGCTAATGCTAATTCAGTTTCCATAGCAACAACATGGAACATTTTATCACCTTACCATACCATACCAACCCTCAAGAAACATCAGTGCAACCAACAACACCTTAGCAACCCCTGGAATACCATAGAAACCACCTTATCAATCATCTTGGGTACCTCAGAACCACTTAAGGTAATACCTTAATAAATATAATAATATCCCTTTGTCATACCACACCAAGAATCACATTATCAATATCATAGTATCCACTTAGCAACAAATTCATCACCCATATGATAGCAAACCACCCTAGCATCCATGTGGGTTGCCATAGGAACCACCAAAGAAAAACCTGCACTAGCAACATCCTTGGATAGCAGAGCAAAAACTTAGGAACCCATAAGCAAGACTGTAGCACTCACTCTAGCAACACTTTATCAACTGCCCAGTGCGCTTTAGCGTCCACATGTAATTCCTTAGCTCCTACTGTAGCAACCAGCAGGGATACAATAGAAATAACACTAAACAACTTAGCAACCACCTTAGAATCCACATGGGTTGCTATAGGCACCACCATAAAATCACCTTATCAACCGCACTAGGAACATCCTTGGAAACTTAGGAACGAATCTAGCAACACCTAATCAACTACTTGAGGCACTTTAATATTCACATGTAATACCATATCACCTACCCTAACAACCTCCCGGGATACCATAACCACCCTAACAATTTAGCAACCACCCCTACAACACCTGGGTTGCTTCCTGAGATGAAAATCTCTAAATCCTTCAGATTTTATAGAGGAAAAATGTGGAGGAGAGTGTCAGACAATGTGGAGATGCCAGGATGCATGGCAGTTAGTACTTTTAAATGGTTTTCGACCAGGCTCGTCCAAGCCAGAGGGTTATATTCACTCAAAAAACAAAAGCAGAGTGAGCAGAATGGTAGGAGATGGGAAGCAAGGGGACGCTTGATATTTGCATTATCCATTACTAGTTCATTACCACTTCTGTTGTGGGACCTCCTCTGATATACCGAATCCAGTTGGTATAGGGCTTAATAATTAGAATTCAGACATATAAAAACACACTGAAAGACACACAGCATCCAGAAAATGTGTGGAGAAATGATCGTTCTCTCTCCACTGCCCCAGCCCCACATTCACACTCAGCCGTGCGAGTAATTGCATTGCTATCATCTCAGCTATGATGATGATTTCTGGGTTATCGACCCCTGAGGCGATGGGATTGACCCCACAGTGCTGCTGCTGGTGTTGATACACACACACACACACACACACACACTTTTCAGACTTATTCCACCACATTGTGTAAGCTGATTAATTTAAACTGACATTGATTCCAACTCCGCTGCTGCTTGGTGGGTACTGAACACGGCTAATTACAGCTAGTTTGGGTTGATTAGAATCTAATGATGATCTCCCAAAGTAACCTTCAACTTCAAGTGAGTGAGGTAAAAATCAGTAATCAATGATTACTGTCCTGTTCAGAGTGTGTTTATGGTCATACTCTTCATTTTTAAAAAAGATATGTCATCCCGGTTAGCACTCCGACTTACTAGAATCTGCAACAAATGTACTGGCTTCCCATTCACAGGACTGGAAATAGCCGATGATGTGGTTGATGATATTGTGCTATAAGAGAAAGCCTCCAAAAAAGTGATGAGAGAGAGAGAGAGAGAGAGAGAGAGAGAGAGAGAGAGAGAGAGAAATAAGAGAAAGAGATTGAAAAGGAAATGATGACAGGAAATGAAAGGATAGATGAGGTCTCAGAAAGTGGGGATATATATATAAAACCATATTCCTTAGACGTGATGAAATCCACTGTGAGGAGGTTTAAGCTGATTTTTGGATAGTGGACAGTTTGGATGGTTTTGAAAACACTTTCAATCCAGGCTCAGCCGTTTTAATGCAATATTTTGCCCTAGAGGCCTTTTCCAATGGTGTGCTGCAACAAAAACAGACCCACAAATGTTAGGTTTATCAATGCTGTCGGCCACAATTCCAAAATGTGTGGATTTTGTATAAAGAGTATAAAATAATGTGATATTTGCCTATAAATCTTGCACATCCTCCCATACATATTAAATATCAAAATGCTGCTGACAATAAAGAGTTTTATATTTGATTTTCATATTTGTCTAAATTGGTGTAAGTGGGAAATTAAGTATTTAGATATTTTATGCTAGTGTCTTTTTGTTAAGTAGGCAGTGGTTTCATTGTGATATTTCTAAGGATCAATTGGGGCTCGAGTTTGTAGGCAATCAAAGGCAAGTGTGAAGTAGCCAGCCAATCAAAGAAGGCATGAAGGTGGCAGAAAGCACTTTATTAGTGAGAAAAACACACTGTGCATTTGAGCCGACACCTCCCTTCCCCCCTTTTCCTCTCTATGTGTTAAGAGCTTAAAAGAGAACTTGAAGCTGATATCTAAATTGGCATCTCTCGCCGCTCCCTTCTCCTCTAACACGCCTCCATATGCTCTCCCTAATTAATGTTCCCTCTATTCTCTCTCTCCACCCTTCTCTCTCTTTTTGCTGCTCTTCTTTTTGTCACTTATCACAGGTGTGTGTGCGTGCATGTGTGTGTGTGTGTGTGTGTGTGTGTGCGTGTGCGTGTGACTCGCACCAGGCAATGTGGCGCCTGATGAAACGGACACTTCGGGAGAAGACTCGCAGGGTTATTAACAGAACAAAAAGAGAGGTCTCTGATCACAGCTCTTATATCGAATCCATTATAAATAGTCATCCAGCCTCTGTTCAGCAGATGAAGGACTGGGATCATGGAACAAGCTTTTGCTCAGGTTCTGTCAGCTCTAATAATGAAACACCTGAGGAAATGACATCCTGAAGTTTTGGGAACATTCTCACAAAAAACATTCATTTCATTTCATTCAATTCTGGTTTGGTGGATTTAAAATAAAACAACAACAAAAAAAAATCCTCAAAAAAAAAAAAAGAAGAAGAATTCTCACATTTTGTTACATCACAGCATCCATGAAAAATTGTTTATGAAAATTAAAAGATAAGGACTATCTGCCTTGTTTTCACTGGATATTCTATGCTTGAACCACCAAGCACCCATGGTATAGTTTACTTCAGAGGTGGAAAGTAACGAAAGTAACGAATTACATTTACTAATGTTACTGTAGCTGAGCTGTTTATTGTGTACTTGTACTTATTTAAGTAGTTTTTAAAATCTGCAATTTTACTTTTACTTAAGTACATTTTGCTTTACGTATTGTACTTCACATCACTAAAAAGAGTAAAAGTGTAAATAAAAATCACAAGAAATATGGAGACTGACAAGTCTGTTACTGGTGAAGACCCAGATTAATGGAAAATATCATTGAATTCTGAGTTGTTCTATAAAGAAAATGGACCCTTGGCTATATTAAAGGGACCACTTTCGCTTCAAGTGTGAGAAAGACGACATCTTTATAATGCAGTGTAATCTGTTTTTTCTAAGAGAGAATTAGCAGCTTATAAAAACCCAACAGACTTCTGGTCACACAATGACCTAGGCAGCAGCTTAAAGCCTCTACACCATCAGACCAACAGATTAAACTAACAAAATAAGTGGAGGTTAGCCCAACAGAACACCTTTGAAGAAGTAGGGATACTTTATGATGAAAATTGCAGCTTTCGTGCAAGACAAGGTAAACTAGAAAATCTGAAAAAAAAGTAGCAGAGGGAAGCTTCACCATTTCCGCCACCTTTACACAGTGGTGAAATGGTCTATGAATTAATGGAGTGATTAGTGACCTAAAAAAGCTTCAGAATGAAAGTGAATTTTTCTAAGAAACCAAGTAATCCTTACAGCGGTTGGAATTATCATTATTAGAGATAAAACAGAAAATGTAGAAGACAGATGAGAGAGCTACCATGGCGGAAAATAAGATGTGTGTGATTGAAGTCAGGGGGTCTCCACAAGAGAGACTTCTTAGCCACCTAGAAAACTTAGAAAACAGGCTAGGAAGCAGCAATATCAGAGTCTACGGAATAAAAGAATTAGCAGAAAATTGTGATGTGGCATCATTAATCCTTAACTTCTCCAAACAAATCTACATATTCCATCTGACTGGGACTTGAAACTAGAAAGAGATCACAGAACCCCTGCCCCAAAACTGAAGATGAGTCCACTCCCCAAGGTCCACATTTGTAAGGTTTCTGGACTATAATGTGAAAGAGAAAGTGTTATGGCAAGCATGGAAACAAAAAAGTAATTTTGTTCCAGAACTGAAGGACCAAGATTACTCAACAGAAATCCAGAGAAGACAGAAACAGGTCTGAGAGGTGATCAAGAAATTAAAAGAAAAGAACATTAGAGCCCAGTCACCTTAACATACACAGCTCAGGATCACCCTGGACACAGGAGTATGAGTTCCTGCATGCCCTGGGAACTGAAGAAAATGAGAACAACAAACTGGAGAGGGATACCAGCGAGCAGACACAAAAAAATAATCCCAGCAGATATCAGGGCCACTGTTAAAGGGAATAACCAATAGCTCACACAGATGGGCTGTGAGTGAACAAAGATAAAAAAAGAATGATAACTCTAACGACTTGTAAATGTTTTCTCTTAGATCTTGTATCTCAATTTAATAGAAATTTAAAAGCTGTATTTGTTTATTTGAAGGGCTAAATATAACAATCAGTTTGGCAAGGCACATTGTTGGTTTAACAATTTGAGTCAAATATATAAACTTCTGGAAGGATCTGGTGGGAGGGGAGGTGAAAGATGGAGAGAAAGAGCCATAAATTGTGGCACATCCATTTCTGCAGCGTTATAGCATATATATGCTCTATGCCTAGAGAGAATTAGTCACTGCTCTGTAGCCTAAATTACTAAACTACCTTAGTATGAATAAGTTATCAATGGCTTACAATGTGAATGGGTTGAATCACTCTATAAAGCGGAAAAAATTCTGAATCAACTGAGGGACACAATGCTCCATTGCAACGCTTCAAAAAATGCATTTAACAGAGATTGAACATAAAAAACATAGAAGACAATGGGTCGAAACATTTTGCAATGTAAAACATAATAATCTGGGACATAAACAGAGACGGCCTTTCCAACATTGCCATTCCTGCCATTTTTCTCACCTTTTGGGGAGGTTCTTCAGTACTCAGTATTCCTCAGAAGCCTATTACCTGGCTTCAAGGCTGACATTAAAGCAACATTTATATCAAAAGCTGGAGGCAATAACCAAACAAATCAAGCTCTGCATAAAGCACATTACTGTCTACACAGAGCTGCAGAGTCAAAGCAGGAGTCATTTATTTCTTATTTTGCTGAAAGTGCTTTGGAATTGGAGAAATTTCATGCTCAATACATAGATATCAATCCTAAACACTCTGAGACAGTTTAACTGAGATATTTTACTTCAAGGGCCAGGCATCATGATGAAAAACACAAAATATATGTTTATTCCTTACAACTGTTTGTCAGTTGCAAAATCACTTGTTTGTCTTCAGTGTATTGTCAGATTAGTGACCAAAAGTAGGGGATGTACAGTTGAGAAATGCCTTAAATAATTCCCTTTACATCACAAAAAGTAGCAAACAGTATTTATAAAAAGATATAGCTGTTTTTACAAAAGTAAAATGGCTTAGTAGCCCCCGAATGAACCAGTATATGCTCCATAAAGCAGGTCTATGTTTGTATGTGTGTGTGGGTGCACTTGGTGTGAGAGTCCTTCTGGTTCTCAACAGTGCAGCTGGCACAATGCAGTGTGGTATGATGTCATATTGTACTCTCTAAAGAAGGTTTAGAACAGAATCCTCAATACATCCAGTCCACTAGGTGTCAGTATAACATATTTCAAATGTTAGTGTGTTGGCTACTTTAATTGTACTATTTTCCGTATGTTTTCATGAGATATCAAGGTGGTGTTTCACAGAAAGTGCATGTTAGGGTCATTTGGCTTTTTATACAGTAAGGTCCTCAAAGCTTAAAAGCTTTCTCTAGATGTCAAGTAACAATGTCCATAAATATATTGATAAATTAATAATTCTAAAATACTGTAACAAGAATGTTATGGTAAATAATAAAAGAAATGTTGACTATATTTAACAGGATGTAATTTCTTTAAGGGAGTAAGGGAAAATTGTACCTTTTGTGGTGCAATTTCCTAACTGTGAATAAGGGAGTGAGCTCCTGTAGGTGCAACAAATCCGATATGAGAACAGCAGGAAGGGTGCACCCACTCAAACCCTTACACTATCACACTTTATTATACACCACTGACCAGGGTGTGTAATTTAGTTTCTCACATTTCTCAGAGTTAAATTATATTTTGTGCCCCCAATGTCCATTAACTAAAAAGGAGCAGTTTATGGACGTCCCTGATATCTGACACACCACAGAGAAGCATGTTGAAAACTACCAATTGTAGGAACCAGTGAAACTGTGTTCTCTGGAGTGAAGTAGCGAACATATTTTAAGTAGTCCATGGAAGGTGACTACATGTTTATCACAGTATTGGATTGTTGGGATATATTTACATGTCTTTATCAAATACATAGTTTTTCTCAGCAAGAGTCAATTAAAGTAGCTCTTACATATTACAAAGAGACTTCTACCTTTGTGATTCATTTGCATAGCTGTCATTCTCTCTCTCTCACACACACACACACAAACACACACACACACACACACCTCAAAATGAACACTCCAAGATTTCATCACTTGCTCTGTTAAGAGGCACTGCAGTAGATTACTGTAATTTTCAAGAATGCCGGATATTGATGGGATGACTGTACTAGTTGCTACTTTAGCTGTAGTGGCCCTAATCTCATTACAGGAATTGAAATATTACACAGCGTGTGGCACTGACTAATACGAATATCGAGTGTGTAGTACTTAGAGTCTAAAGTGATTAAAATTAAACACTTCATAAGCCATTCTTTTATGCCAAAGCTTATTAAAAGTTTCAATGTGCCCACTTTGCATTTAACATTAATGGGAATATCAAACAGCATTTAATGACTAAAGAGAAGTTGGAGTTGAGGGTCATGTATGGGCATGAACTATAACCCAGCAGCAGGAAATGTCAGACATTTACAAATAAATTCTGAAAAAATAAAATGTCCAATGTTGTTTCAAGCCAACCAAGTTGTGTTTTGTTAAAACCAATTTAGAATCAGACGTCAACACACTGAACACAGAACACATTTCCACAGACCCTGAACCTGGCCCTGAGAACACTGCAGCTTTTCTGCATGGAGGTGAAGTATGCCTTTCTCCTTGTGTAATCCAGTTTTAAGCTGCATTTCCTGATGCAGCGGAAGACTGTGTTCAGTCAGAACACATTTACAAAATTGTTTTTGTCATTAAAAAAGGTTCAAGAGGAATCACACAGCATAGATTTCTGTTCTTACTGCAGTTTACAAAATGGACAAATTTCCTGAAAGGAAGTTTATAGTACATGAGCTTTCTTTCATATATTTACCTAAAAATGGCACAAATTAGAGTGGCTTTACAAAATATTTTAGCTATGTAGTCTAGCTGAAAAATTATTCAAAAACATGTTCAAAGAAATCTCAAAAGAACCCACAATCATGAGTCAATTGTGTAGATTAAAAATGTGTTGTTTATCTTGTATAGTGTTTCTTATTACTGTGCAATAGATGCAGTTCTCAGATTTATCATCGTGTGATCACATATTTCTGCATCTAGTTTTTAATGGCTTTATATTTTATAATATATAATAATAATAATAATAGTAATAATAATAATAATAATAATAATAATAACAATAATTTATATATATAGTCAGTAGTGGTTTCATTCTATATTGGGATCTGGGTGTGATTTTCCATTGTGGTGTGTGTTTGTGTGTGTTGAAGTCCTGCTGTTCTCCATCTGTCTCTGGTCTTTGAAGTTTGGCATAATATGGTGACACACATACACACACACACACACGGATCTTTGTTTACCACTAAACACACACTCCAACCTTCATCCCCTCACTGTGATGATGCAGCATGAGGAGATATGAGTCGACATGCACGAACACACTGGTCATGCTAAATGCCGGTTTGTATATCCCACCAAATCTGCCAATACCTTTATTTAATCTGGAATGTTAAATCTAATAAATTGCATGATTGAATATGACAAGCTACATGATTCATGCATTCTGCTCTGGCCACGGCTGCCGATCCCTCTGCAAGACAATCTGGAGGCTAGTTCTGTTCATTTAGGTGAACACAGTTAGCATCTGCTGCTAATGATGTGGTTCATTTTTGAACCTGCCCCTTTGGGCAACTTCCTGAGACATAGTGTAGGAGGAGATAAGTGGTGTGTCCGAAATGGCTCCCTACTCCCTGTTCCATACATTGCTCACTATTCAGTACAATATTATAAGGGACTCAATTCAGGAGGTTAGAGTACAATTTCGGACACTACATCATTTGAGTTTGCTCATTATTGTGTGACGGCAGATTTTGTTGCATAAACACTATCGGCGTGTGAGTGCCGATTCCATGATTCTGAATTTAAAAACACCTAATAAAAGTTTTTTTTTCCCATTTATTCAATTAATCTGCTATTTACATTTGTAAGAGGTATCTGGAGACATCAACATGCTGCAAATAAAAAGAAAAGCCTGCAAATATTCCAGCCAAACAACACAGGGACATCCGCTGTTCAGTAGGGTACATCAGTTGTATATTACTTATTATGGTGTATTGTGCGATTGTTTGAGTGCACTGAAAATCCTGCACTTTGGACACTCATTCAAAATGGCAGAACACACGTGCCCACTACGTATATAGTGAATAGGCCACAGTTTCAGATGGGGTTATCACATGATGTTGAGCCTTTTGTTCACCTTAGAGGATAGTATTTTTGACCACACCCCTGCTGCCAATGTCAGTGATTGCCCCTCTGCTTTTTCCAGAGACATCATAAAGGAGGAAGGATAGAATATTAATGAGATACTTCATAATGCTCAAAACAGTGTTGCCATTTGTTATTGTGTACATATTTTTATTTGAGACAAAGCAAGAAGTCTTAGCTCATGCTGCTAACAATGTACTTGTTTTAAATCTCACCCCTTTTGGATGCTAGCAGAGATCTCAAAGGAGGATGAGGCAGTCCATTAGTGAACAGGAGCCCACCTAATGGTCAACACGTGAACAGCAGCCCACCTAATGTTCAACATAGCACTTTGTGGCAAGACATGTGCTAGCCTTTCGAAGTGGGGGACCCTTGGGGCAGGGGTTGTTTGGCCTTCTGGTCATTAATCTGTAACCTAAATCAAAACGAATATAACCAGATTTTCAGCAACACATAAACAAATCAAAACAAAATTCTCCCAGACTATTATCCTCCTCCTCCTCTCTCCTCAGCTCTTCCCTGCATTTGCCAAGTGTTTCTCACTGAAAGAAGGCCAATGTGTATAAAAGGCTGAAGAGATTGAGGAGAGTAATTTAGTGTCAGCTCACCTCACTCATGTGGCTGAGGGCTTGTCTCTGAGCTCCACCTACCAGGGACAAGCCTAGGCTTCTTCTCTCCTCTCAACAGAGAGAGATTAGGAAGCCTGCTTGTTCAGTATCTAGACCATGGTTTAAGTGTAAATGCCCACCCTTCAATGAAAAGACCCAATCAAATTGCTGGAAAAGTGAGAAATCCCACCCTTTTCCATCAAAATTGACAGCAATTTCAAATAGGATTCTTAACAGATTATAGACACATTTAGACTTTTGGCCTTTATGGCTCAGTTATGGCATCGGCATGCTTTGTGGGATGGATGCGGGCCAACTGCCATGAGCCTGGCATGGCATATGTTGGGTGGACCAAATATCAATTTGGCCTAGATTTGAACCATAAGACAGCTGATATTTGACCCATATAAACTGAATTTGTGGCTGGGTTGAGGAGGCCAGACCCACCATGAGTTACAGCAAAAATTACACTAATCCACTCAGCTCATTTTGGGTTATATATCACTTCTTCAATCAAAGACATGTGAATTGGGAGTGTAGGAGTCAATATAACTGTGCAGCATTTTGGTCAGGTTGCCTGTCAAGTGGGCAGACTTTTCCTACTTCATATTGGGTGCACAATATTCAATGAGAATCATTCCAATGTAAAGAATTCTTATGACAGCTTTCAAATTTGTAGTCCTTTTGGTTGTATTAACTAGCCACGTTGTCAAGAGGTACCTACACTGTAGGACTAGTGTCTTGGGTAACAGTTAGCAGGGGCTGTTTTAACACAAAATATATGGTCTTGTGGGGTGGTATTTGCCTCAAAAGTAATTTTAAAAGATTAAAAAAGTCAGCAATAAATGAAGACCTTTTGGTTGGGAGGTGTTTGAAATCAGTCTTCCTAAAGTTCAACTGCATTACATGATTGGTCTAATCACCAGACTGTTCTAATCAAGGGCCCATGCAAATCTGTGAATACAAGCAACTGCCTGAATCATCTCAACGTTTAATTACCACAACCCCCGTCAACATTCAACAATTACAACGAATTACAAGGCTGTGAGGCTTATTTGACTAATTAACCATCTAACTGGCCCTCACATGCAGTGGTTGGTCTACAGTGGGAAAAGATTCTAATGAGAATGTGCACTGGGTAAGGAGAGGATCTCAGAAAGGGGTTGTGAGTGGAGTTAAGGATTCTCTGAAAAGTCTTGTTCAGAAGGTCATGCTACCCTGCTGGTTACAGTAAGGGGACAAAACACCATTAGCATAAAAAACACTGAGAGGATCATGCGGCCAGATTTTGTAAATCATAAAGACAAAGAACAGTCCTGTTATTATTGATAACCCAAAAAACACACAAACCATATTTCCCTAGAGGTAGTATGATAATTTATGATGAACTCTTTTTAATAAAGACAAATCTGGATATGTCCTGTTGGATTTGAATGGTCAGGCACTTGAATTGCAGTGCCTAGTGCTTAAACAGCCTCCAAGGTATCCCAGATACCCAGAAGAGGAAAAAGTATACTGAAGTATAACACATTTAAGTATACTTAGTAGTATATTCCATGCACTCATGATTATTGTACTAAAGGTGTGTTATTTTCAGTGTACTAACAAGTATGCTCATTACAAACTGGATTCCAAAACAGTTGGGACACTAAACAAATTGTGAATAAAAACTGAATGCAATGATGTGGAGGTGCCAACATCTAATATTTTATTCAGAATAGAACACAAATCACAGATCAAAAGTTTAAATTGAAAGAATGTATCATTTTAAGGGAAAAATATGTTGTTTCAAAATTTCATGGTGTCAACACTCAACAGACGTCTGAAGACAGAGGAGACCAGTTTCTCAAGTTTAGAAATAGGAATGCTCTCCCATTCATGTCTAATACAGGCCTCTAACTGTTTAATCGTCTTGGGCCTTCTTTGTTGCACCTTTCTCTTTATGATGCACCAAATGTTCTCTGTAGGTGAAAGATCTGGACTGCAGGCTGGCCATTTCAGTACCCGGATCCTTCTCCTACGTAGCCATGATGTTGTGATTGCTGCAGAATGTGGTCTGGCATTATCTTGTTGAAAACTGCAGGGTCCTCCCTGAAAGAGATGATGTCTAGATGGGAGCATATGTTGTTCTAGAACCTGAACATAGTTCTCTGCATTAATGGTCCTTTTCCCGACATGCAAGCTGCCCATGCCACAAGCACTCATGCAACCCCATACCATCAGTGATGCCGGCTTCTGAATGGAGCGTTGATAACAACTTGGGTTATCCTTGTCCTCTCTGGTCCAGATGACATGGCATCCCAGTGTTCCATAAAGAACTTCAAATCGTGACTCATCTGACCATAGAACAATCTTCCATTTTGCCACACTCCATTTTAAAAGACCCCTGGCCCAGTGCAAACGTCTGAGCTTATGGAGCTTGCTTAGAAATTGCTTCCTCTTTGCACTGTAGAGTTCCGCTGGCAACGGCGGATGGCACGGTGGATTGTGTTCACTGACAATGCTTTCTGGAAGTATTCCTGAGCCCATTCTGTTATTTCCATGACAGTGGCATTCCTGTTTGAGGTGCAGTGACATTTAAGGGCCCGGAGATCACAAACATCCAGTAGAGTTTTACGGCCTTGACCTTTACGCACAGCAATTGTTCCAGATTCTCTGAATCTTTTGATGATGTAATGCACGGTTGATGATGATAACTTAAAAGTCTTTGCTATTTTGCGCTGGGTAACACCATTCTGGTATTGCTGCACTATCTTTCTGCGCAACAATGGAGGAATTGGTGATCCTCTTACCATCTTGGCTTCAGAGAGATACTGGCACTCTGAGAAGCTCTTTTTATACCCAGTAATGTTGTCAATTGACCTAATTAGTGTTAATTGGTCTTCCAGCTGTTCGTTATATGCTCAATTTCCTTTTTCCAGCCACTTATTGCTACTTGTCCCAACTTTTTTGGGATTTGTTGGCACTGCGAAATTGTGAATCAACATATTTTTCCTTTGAAATGTTACATTTACTCAGATTAAACTTTTGATCTGTCATCTATGTTCTATTACGAATTAAATATTGACATTTTCCATCTGCACATCATTGCATTCAGTTTTATTTACAATTTGTTTAGTGTCCCAACTTTTTTGGAATCCGGTTTGTATATATTGTTAGTGCTATTAAAATATACTAAATACAACTATGTGTACTTAACTGTACTATTCTGAGATACCATGTATTTGCACTTAAAATTCACTTGAGTGTATTTTTTTCTACTTACTGTGATTTTCTAACAGCTTGGAGTATAATTTTATACACCTTTCAGATAACTGTTAATATGTTTATATATAATATATAATATACTATACTATATTATAAATGTTCTCTAAATATAAATATATTTAATATAATTATTATAATCATACACAAGATGTAAAATATCCTATAGCTTCACATAGGGACCACTCCACTCTCTCCCTAATGGCAGCCACACAATTTCTATTGTTCCAATCCTACAGCTATACCCTAAGGTTGCTATGGCTGTTCATGATCTGATCAACAACCAGCTACCCTTAACAACTAAGGGGACTCATTGAGCCCAGCCCACAAGTACGCAAACCACCCACTGCATCACTAACTGTTCACAGGGGTAGGCACTACACCTCGCCAGTGTTTCGCTGAATTAATCCCATGATACATCCAGAAGGCTCAGCAGTGATGTGTGGCGTCCTAGACTCACCCCCTTCCAAGCTAGCTTTACAGTCCTACCTTACCCTTTACCATCAACAACCATAAATCCACAGTGGCCTCTCTAGTGACTAGGACTGTACCTAGTCCCACTGGCACAGTTAATGCATGCTCAGTGCCACTAGTTCCAAGTGATCTAGAATTTTCCTACATCCACCAGCAATTTCCAGTTTCGTGCTTCACCCCATCTACATATATGTTTAGCCTGTGCATGCTCTTGTTTCACCTCATGCACAAACCTAATCACTTTATTACTACAACCACTCATCAACGCATTTACCTCTAAGCGTTTGCTGTCCAACAAACACGCTAAAACCCTTAGCACCTGATTGTGTCTCCATGTATACCTCCCCTGCGACAAACTAACTTTACAAGCTGAATTTTGTATATACTAAATATGCTTATATCATATGTATACATGTACACCTTTTTAAGAGTTTGTGTCTGCAACCAGCAACAAATATTTTTAAATGTAAAGTATACAGTATACATATTTGCACATAAAGTATACATTACGTATTATTACTTATTGTTATTATTTATTACTAACAAACTGTTCTATTCATTTTATTTTCTTAAACTCTACTAAGATTACTCTACCACTGAAAACTACATGAGAGTATTATACACAATTTTACAATAAAATATATGTTAAAACTGTTAAAACTAAAAGAAAAAAAGCATCAGTGACATGGAGACAGTCAATAAAAACCTGTAAACAAAATCCTGTAACACTTTATTTTAAGGTTGGCTTCTTAGTGGTTAATTAACTTTCAGCTAGCAGTTAATAATCTATTAACAAGGAATTAAACATATCAGTTGTAAGCCCTTACAAATAAATACAATGCATTTATTTAATGTATTTTGAAGATTGTATAAAAAGATTTACTTATAAACTGTTTATTTAATTTAATGACCTATATATTTATGCATTGTAATATTCAGTTGTAAGCAGATCTCAAATGTCTTTATATGGTATGCTCCTTAGTGTAACGGGCTGCTGGTTCAAATCCAGCCTAAGGCAGTCACAGTTACTACGCAGAGCACCTCAACACATTAACACCCTGCGCCTACTAATAATCATTTATTAAAATAATTTATAAATACATATATAAAAAGAAACAACAGGAGCTCTGCTCTTGGGTCCATCTTTTTTCAAATTGATAGAGGAGGTGATATAGATGGTTCTATAATGCAACAGAAGAACAATTTTTTGGAACTTTACAGCCTACAGCAAACTGAAGAATCATGCAAAGGGTTCTTCAAGTGTCAGGATAATATCTAGTAAGTATTTAAGTGTGTATTTTTAAAATATTCACTGCAATGTAACTTATATTTAAAGCATTTAAAGCACACTTAAATAATGCACTAATATACCATTTAAGTACATTCTTGTGATAGTATATTTCATCTGAATGCACAAAAATAAATTTAAATATTAGTGCATTTTAGTGTACTGATTAAGTACATTGAAATATAACTGCGGTGGAAATGTACTTGCATTTATTAAATTTGCAGTATATATTTTTAACTTATATTTAGCACACAAAAAATGATGTGTTTGAAATGTACTTACTAATATTAAAGTATATTTCTAGTATATTGAAATATACTTATTTTTTACCTGGGTAAAGACAGCTTTATGTTCAAATTAGCCTGTAGTCTTATATCCAACCACCAAAGTGCAATGCTTAGTGATATAGTTTTTTTGGAAACACCCATCTTGAACATCCAGTCTGTGGCCTCTTTTTTGGAACATGTATGTCCACTACACAGGTGTCCAATTACCAGGACCCCAGGATTTTCCTTTTAAAGTGTGTCACAGGAAGTGAGCTGCAGAGCTGCGAGAAGATCATTTGAGAGTAACAATCTATTCACTCTCACTCATTTTTGGGTGTCTTTGAATCAATAAAAAAGGTATCTCCAAGTACCGGGTTCCCTTCTACACAGAATGGACTTTCTGTTAATTGATCCACAAACTTAACAAACTGTTCATAGTTTAGAAATTAATGAGTTTCCATGACAGTGCTAAAGATGAGGTGATAAATCTACTATAAGGCAAATCACTGCATAATGTCTGAAGAAGGAGCTCCATACAATCCAGAAGCATGGAGATGTGCCCAGCACTGCTCCAAACAAGTTTGTGTCAGTGAAAATATCTTGTATTCTGGTGAAAAGTGTATCTTCATACACCTGTAAAACAGTTGTTCATCAAGCAAATCATACATAAATTTCATTATGACATCTGCTGCTTTTCATTTTATGAATTCTTGTAAAATGTTTTGTTTTATTTCCTATAATCTTTGAATGACATAATCAGGTCATTTTGAGTGACAAATGTTCACATCCATCTTGTTCTTCATCAAACAGATTTTAAGATATTTTTAATGAATAGTATTATTTAATTTAATACCTATCTCAAATGTTCACACCACTTATTTATTTGCAAAAGAAGACAATGTCTGGCTCAAAAAAAAAAAAAAAAAAAAAACATATATAAGAAACCTAAATGCAGTGAGAATGAACAAAACACCACTGTGTAATTAAACCTGAATTATATGAGGAGAATTATATTTTATCATAAATATATTATAAGTTATATTATAAGTATAGAGATGTTCAGAATGCATATTATATGGAATTTGTATTTTTATTATTATTTTTTTTTCAGTGCAGTTCCTATAGACAGTATGTTTGTTTAAGCGTCACGCTGGAGAGTCACATCATGTGTGTACCTACACAGTCTCTCACTTTCCCAATAGTCACCGCATGAGAAGCTAATCATGAAGTGACACAAATGACCACAATTTTCCCCCTTGACAATAGCGGATTTCTGGGTCCAGTTTATATATGCTGTCAATGCCAAGAGACTAGGTTGAGATTGGTCAAAATCCAGCCAAAGACATCCAGATATTTGTGGCTCTGCATTCACAAACTGACTATTCATGCAATTTGGAACTGTAGACCAGAAAGGTAAAACAAGGATTAGATTTCCAATAAAGTGGCCAGTGAAAATATGTACCCTGAAATAATGTATGCCAAAACAGTAAATACAAAAATTTGCGGTTGCTAATGCAGTTTAAATCCAGACTTAACATGTCTCTGAGAACCTGCTTGGCTTTCTGATAATTTCTGAGATTTTCCAGCAGGTAAACATTGAAAGCTAATATGTTTGGATGGTGTTTTCCTCCTCACACACATGCTAACAGTCTCTTTGCACAAATTAGCATGAAATCAAATGCAGAACAACAGGAAGGTTTGATTAAATCTAATATCATCTATGGCAGAGTTCTCATTAATATTCAATTATAGGAGTTCCCTTAGAAGGGCTAATTTCATTTCCCATTAGCCAGCTAATTAGCCTCCATGCTGCAAACCTCAGCTAATCTCTGCTAAACCTGCCTCTGTCCATTTAAGCCCAGGGAGAATGTCTTGCATTTCACTTCCACTGGCCACTTGATTACAAACATATAATAAATCCATATTATTAGAAATGCCCTATTTCCACTCAGTCATCAGTGTGTGTGTGTGTGTAATATATACACACACTTTATTTAGAATATTATACCAGTAAAAGTAGAAGTCAATGGTTTATTATGGTTCTAATGTCCTATTATAATGTCCTATTATATTATAATGTCCTATTATAATGTCCTATTAACAACATTTACGTACAATTTTTGATTAAGCCATTGTAGGTGAAAAGACTCTAGTGTCGCTCTTGGTTCACCAGTCTTTTAATAGAATGTCATTAATTAGTCATTAATTAGACATTAATGAAGACAGCAGAAGACCAAAGATTAATTACAATGAATGTTATATCAACTGTCACATAGACCCATGGTGCTTCCCCTCCAAACCAACCGAAGTTGCTTTCTCCTGAGTATTAAGCCCAATTTATGATTTTGTTTCAAACCTATGCTGTAGGGCAACATCAAACAGAACCCTACACTGTAGCCTGAGTCACACCTCTCCAGAAATATAACTAACTATGCGTCACATTGACAAAGACTGTAATTAGTCTGCAGTCAGACAAACATGGATCAACTTGTACTGAGAAAGTCCAAAAATATGAACTCCTCCACACTACAGAGACTACAGACAGCAGCAAATTCACTGTTAAAGACATTGACATTGGTTTGGACGTCACATAATGAATAAAAAGGTTAAACTAGGAAAACATACAGATGTCTCAGGAAAAAAAAAACTTGAAATGAGAAGCAGGAAAAATGTACCTACCCCCCTCCAAAAGTGCAGTTTCTATAGTGCTAAGCCAAGATTAGCACTGACGAAGGCTCTATTCTCCCTAATACAGCTCAGTGAAACATCACAAATTTGAAGCGATAATGTTGAGGTAAAAACTGAGTTTATTTAAGCTCTCTGTGTCTTCTCAGTTATAATGCCTATTGCATATGTAAATGCCTTCATATAATTGTTTGAGATATTTCTGCAATTCTGAGCCATCTTTTTTAAATATGTTCTAAGTTTTTCTGACTTTTTGTCTGATTTTTTTTTTTTTTTTTGTCTTTTGGACTTGTTTACCTCGCTGTTATGATTTCAGTTGTTGACCTTGCTTCAAGTATTGTTAATTTTCACTACAAACTGTTGAATAAACCTGCAACTGATTAAAACTGTACATCAGTTTGGAGTGATAAATGACATATAATGAGATCCGTAAAACTATGTAATATGAATGAAGTGCTGATTCTAACTAGACGGTAAAAATCATTTTGTAATCATCCATCCTTTTGTTCAGACAGGTTACGGTGTTATTCACACACAAACCAATAGAAATGGCAGATTTTCATTATGTAGTGGAGTAAAAAGTAAGATATTTGACTTTGAAATATAGTGCAGTTCAAGTTAAGTCTCCCAAAATGAAAATATTTCAGTAAAGTTCAGATACATGAAAAAATTTCAGTAACAAATTACAGTGGTGGACAGATATATTTTAAATATTGTTCATTTATACCACTGTAAAAATGCAGGCTAAACAAAATTATTAGGCTGTTAACAAATTTACCCATTAATTAACTTGCATGCTGGAAAATCTTTGCAAATCTCTGCTAAATCCATTGCCCCCAGTATTCTGTTTACTACTCCACCACCCTCTTATATCCCTGAATTCTGAGCAGTGAGGAGTAGTCTGGCATTCCTCATAGCATGGAGGGGACAAGATAATTACAGCCCCTCAAAATAGAAAAGCCAGCATTTCCATTTCCATTGACCAAGGTTGAACTCCACCAAAAAATGGAGACAGAGTCGTTACGGCATAAAACTCAATCCCATGAGGCCAGGAGAGAGGAGAATTAGTGGAATATGATTTCACACATAGCTCCTTCTGAAGCCCATTATTTCACACAATATTGGAAAACTTCTGCAACAGCAGACACAGGCAAATACTTTTGCTGCATCTCAGAAAGCTTCCTGCTGCTTATGTAGTGTCCTGGCCACAAATACTGGAAGATGGTAGCACAGGGGTGCAGTACTGTAGCCACTGTCACACATGGAATGGTGTTTTATATTGCCACACACACCTGATTCAACTCATCAGGTTTAGTCTGTGTGTTTTAGCAAGGAAAACACCTAATTTTCCTGAACACTGACCCTCCAGAACTTGTAGCCATGCCCCCCTGCTCACTTTACCAGTGGTCAGTTTCTGACCACAGAGCTACTACTTGCTGGAACTTTTTGGTCTGTGCACCACTGTGAATCTAAAGTGTCTTTAGAGTATACAGGGGAATGAGGCAATTACTTGAGAATGGAATGAAAAAATGGAGATATTCCAATCTTTTTCTGTATCATAAAGATGTCTGATGTTATTTCCTCTGTGATCATATAAGGAAGTCTGCATCTAGAAAGTCAGCTGTTGCCCCCCCCCCATGAAATATGACTGCCTAGTGGCCTAGTGGTGTAGAGGAGGCTTTGGGCAACGACAGGGATGCGCTGGAGTTTTGGAGAGGGTGGAGTTGTGTTTGTGAGGGAAGCACTGTTGTGTGCATGAGCTAGGAAATGTTTTCATGACCACTTACAATATTTGACCAAATCAGAAACTCTTATTGACCACTAGCATTATATTCTGCAGTATGTTTAATGTTCCAGGAAAAAAAGATAACCCTGATTCATGAGTGAATCATTGTTACATATTCTGATTCTTTGCTGTGAATCAATTTAAAAATCAAAACTTCTTTTGTATCAAACATTTCTTTTGCATAACTGCGAAATCGGCATCCACTCCAAATTGTAGAAAAAGTACCCAGCTTTAAGTTCCTGGGTGTTCATATATCTGAGGACCTATCCTGGGCTGCCAATGCCATCTCAGTTACAAAGAAGGCCCAACAGCTACTGATCTTCCTGAGTAATCTCAAGAAGTATAAGCTAAACAGGGACCTTGTCACTTACAACTGCTGCAGTATTGAAAGCATTCTCACATACTTCATTTCCACATGATACACCAGTTGCACCTCAATAGATAGACACACCCTACAGGAGGTCATTGACAGAACTCAATCGGATCACAACTTCCATCTCTTCAGGAGGTCTACATTTCCTGCTGTCTCCACCAGAGCCTCCACCATCTGCATTTACCAAACTCATCCCTGCAACCACCTGTTCACCTTACTGCCTTCTGGATGAGGTTTTTGGAGTACCAGGCCCCACACTGTTAGAAATAAGTTTTTTTTCCAATGGCAATTAGCATTCTTTATCAGACCCTGGAAACTTTCAATAACAACCTCCAGTGCTTTATGGGCACGCTGAATACTTTATTAAGCTTAACAGCATACCATACCATCATAACATCTTGCATGCTCATATCTTTATGAATAGTTGGTATAGAGTATGCGAATATAAAAGATATACTTAATATTATTACACATTGCTCACTTCAAAAACACTGAGAGCAGCTAATGATCACTGGTGCTATATTGTATTTTGCACCTAATTTGTAAATGTAGCAGTGCTTCTTTGCATGCCCCACACACACACACATACACACACATATATATATATATATATATATATATATATATATATATATACCTATATACACACATTTGCAATCTTGTTGTACCTGTACAATGACAATAAACGTATTTGTAGCTCTCAGTATGTTAGGTTTCATGATAATATTCAATCAAGAATTAAAAATCACACCAATCCCTATCATTTACCACCAAATCATCTCTAATTGAAAGCCCTCCACAGAAGTCTGATAGCTGTCACTGATTGGCCAATTAGAGGTCGCAAGCACAGCTTCTGTTTGAAGGCTTGGAGAAGTCATTAGTGCACATTAGCCTAGCATCACAAAGATAGGAGATTATCAAGGCTGCTGGCACGGTTCTAATGGGTTTATCGGGACGTCTGTGCTGAAGCCGGAGGTGATTAAAGAGGGGAGTGATAGTGGAGTTGTCAGCTGGAGACTCGCTCTGGCCACAGGAAACCGATAGACAGAAACAAGGCTACAGGTTGATCATATTAAGTTTTTGTGGACTGATTTAAAACAAGTTTGAAGACTGTTTTATCTCCAATAGTGCATAAAGTGTTCTTTTAATTTAGCACTCTCAAATTGACATTTGGGTGGGCCTGGGCAAAAGTGGATGGGCACAATTATTCACTCTAAGTATGTGTGTGTAGAGGGGTGGCGTTGTAGAGTTTGTGTGCTCATGGGTCTTGTGCTCCAGATAATGTATTACTCTAGAACTGCTGTACTATTTTAAATTGTTCATTAAATAGAATGGGATATGAAGTGAAATAATCTTTATCTAAGAGGGCTAAAATACATGTTGCATGCTCATTACATTACCATATTCACCTTATATGTACAGTAAAGCTGTCATATAATTGGTTATGTTAAAACATATTGCTGCCAATGTTTTACTGTTATGTCCTATGTTTAACATACAGACTAGTCTGCTTATTTAAGACTCCTATGTTTGTCTTACACCCTATAATAATTTGATAATATTATTGATAATCTTATATGAAATTATCTAATGTGATTTTTACGTATAAATATTTAATTGTCATAACGCATAAATATTAAACGTCAGTTAGCTTTGTCATCACAGATGTGTTGAGAGATAATGAATGAGTGAGAAATTGTGTTGAGAGATATAGTTTGTCCGGGATATGATGGTAACATTAGTTGTATCTAAAAATTCAAAAACAGAGCTGTAAATTCCCAGTATTTCAACACTGACCTGTTGCTCTCAATGGCGCTACAGAACGGCCCTCTGTAGGGATGACTGTAACTCCATTGGCTGCTGCACTAAATGATGAAGAGGTAACTCTGGCTGTTGATTGGCTTAACAAATATGACAACCAATGAGAAGTGCATTTTCGTGGAGTATATGGCTCTCCCTCTGGCTGATACAGTTAAAAACATAATATAGCTTTTATTGTGAGACATGGAACGGTTGACAAACTTAATCTGACCCAGGTGAATGTACGTTTGTGTAGAAAATTTTGTCTCTGTGCACTCACATGAAGGGAATTAGCTCTGGCTGATTGTGTGGGCCTTGGTCCAATTTGGCCCACCCATGGCTACACCCCTCCACTCAATCCTTTGGAAAAAGTGCAACCTTTAATAATGCATGTCACATCAGGACACCATGACTTATAAAAAGCATCAGCTATGGAGTGAACTCACGTTCATATTTCAAATGCTGATTAGTCTCTTTTATTTATAATGTTTCTGGTTTCACGCCACACAGAATTGTTTTTGAAAAAGTGTCTTAAAAGAGCTTTTGTCTCATCCTGCAGGCTATTTTTATTGGTCCCAGAACAGTGTGGTCTGGGGCACTGTGTCATTCAATTTATTCACAGTGTGCATCATAACACAGATCTGATTTACTGAGTAGTGTCACATGAATTCTGTAGAACATACATGGTTGGTCTGTGAGTTTCCTGGACAACTGAACCTGTACCATAATTAGAAGAAAAATTACATCTGTTAAAATAAACACTGTCCAAAATGAAGTAATTTCAGTTGTAGGTCCAGGTCTGGATAGGAAAGTGTTTGTAATCTGTACCCGGACATCGGTCAGCAAGTTAGTGACACCTGCTACAGAGTAATGTTTCTGAATTTCACGTCAGTCTGACCTTTCCATCCTCAGATTTAAGCCTGGATTTTCGTTATGTCTACACCAGGCACAGTCTCACATCTTTCTATGTTCCATGTCCTTTACACTGTGGACGAAATTAAAGATTCCGTTCAGCTTTTCCAAGCTTTTTCCACCAACTTGCTTCTTGAAAGGTGCATTTTGTTTTTTTTCAGTGCAAATTCTTTATAGCCGTGACCCGTCAACAAAAGGCAAGGTAGATTTCGGAGACTTGTAAGACGCCAACATACATCACACCTTTTAAATAAACAGAGAATGGAAAAAGATATATAGAGTGAAATAGGGAGAGTGAGAGAATCAATTTATTTGTTTACGTTCTCTGAAATGTCATTCTCTGGGCTCTTGCGCTCTACTGATTGCAGCACCAATAGGTCTGAAGTGGGATCGAAAGAAAAAAAAAACTAATTTAATCCCCCTCGCATAAAAACACACCCTTTCATCAATGTGAAAAAAACTCTATGGACCAGGAAAGGAAACAGAGCTGTGGCATTAAAGCCAAACCTACTAAACCTCAGTGTTCAGCTAATGTTTGGACATGTCAATCAAATTTGCACCATAAATGGAGGAGTGCTGTCCATCTATCGTGAAGCAGAAAGCCCAGTAGGCGTAACTAATGCAAGGGATCAGCTTTTATTAATTTACACCATGCGATTATATGCAAAAATTGATGCAGGGCCCATTTAATCATTGTCATGCAGCATACAAATCTGTATAATCAAGTCCATTTGAGCTTACTGAACAAGTCAGGATTTAGACATTCACTTATCACACTGCATGGCACATGTGAGTGGTCTGTTTCTTAAAATCATTTCCTTAGACCAAGTGTGTACACTGTAAATTGTGATTGACTGTACCAGAATTCAACAATATGTGAAAACAAGGAGTAGTTTTGATGTCCCTTACATGGTTTTGTGATCACTAAAAACACATTTCCACTGCATGGCATTGGCTCAGTTAGGAACGGCTTGACACTCAATTCCCTAGTCAGTTTTCGACTACCCCAGCACCTCCATGAAATGTAGTTGGTGACAACACAAAACCCTGTCTTTTACAGGGCTTTGGAAACTACAACAATGGCACCAGTAATGCTAAGTGTTTTTTCTTACTATGTAATCATTCGTTGTTTTTTTCTTTTTTTTTTCTTTGATTGAACATGGCTCCACACCCCAGTTCTCACCAATCAACAGAATTTATTTCATTGTTGTACTTTCTCTGGAGTTTTACATCATACACCAATCCAAAGAAAATTTGAATCTCTTTAAAGGTTATTGTGTAATTGTACAAGCTGAGTTAGATAAAAGCAAATTTGACCACTGCTGTAACTGGTGTTTCTGGACACCTGCATCATGCAGTATAGAGTGATGATTCTTTCTGGACCAGGTACCAGATTTGCCTTATGGAAAAGCAAAAAAGCTGAGTTTAGCTGAGCCAAGTAGGTAACATGCTATGAAGAAAAGCACTATAAGTGAGCTACTGTCCACTGCTCATGTTGTTTCACTAAATCCACAAATTTATTTACTGAAAGAGGAAACAGATACAATAATGTAAACAGTTATGGAAAAAGTATATACAGAAGACAATTATCCAGCTTCTGACCTTCTGGAGATTAGTATGGTGCCACATCAATATCAAAAGTGGAGTTCGCAAAAACACCAAGTGTTTTGACAGTTTGTGGGTGGGGTCAGGGTTGTTTCTCTCAGTGAATTATATTGGCTGATTTCTCCTGTGACTTCATGCATCAGAATGTATGTGTCCTCCTGGGAGAAGCCTTCTACAGAAAAAAAAAACACAAAAAAAAACATGGTGGATGGTCAGTTTAAAAATAATTTAAAAATAATCCAAAAATCCAAACGTCCATCCTGCAATGTCTCTGTACAGTGAGAGTGGACAGATTGCAAAGTAAACCTAGCTAGTGAACAGGAATCAACTCCCAAATTAATTGATTCTTTGAGTACCTGAAAGTAGGTATAGACTCTTGGTGACTGATTCAGAGAGTCAAACCTCAAAGTCAACTCAGTCTCAGTTTTCTAATACTTTCCTACAGTGAATATCATATTCACATGTATATTGCATATTGCTATGATCTGAACCCACTGTAAACAGTGGATTATGACCCTATCCTGACTCTGTTTATCAATGGTTCTGGGTCTTTCCTGGGGAAAACAGCAGCTCTTTAAACCATAAAGGCTTCTTCCAGTAGGTGGGGCATATACAGTCTGATTCTATGCTTAGGGAGGAGATGCTGTTTTTCCTTAATTCTCCTGACCCCAGTTTTCTGACCAGTTGAGTGGATTAAACCATCCGGTCCCACCATTCAGATTGCAGTAAATCTGTCCCACTCAATGCAGCTATATCGAAAATCAGACCTAAGCTGCCTGTCTGGAGAAGCCATTGGGGTATTGAAACTCCTGCTCAAACTGTCAAACCTGATGTTGCCTTAGCTGATGTCTGGGTTAGAGCTTTTAATAACCGAGTAACCAAGCCCCTCCCCTTTCCTGAGTATTCCTAAGTAAGATTCTGTTGGAAGTGAGATTTGTCCTGCTTTGTCAGATTTTTTTTGGGAAGCTTTTCACACTCCTTTTTGCCTTTCAGCAGGTTGTCAATTCATCTTTATATCAGATTGGTGATGTCACTGTCAGTCAGGAAGTTCAGGACAGCTGACCCAGAGGGGGCTGTAGACTCAGCTTTTACAGTTTGAGTGCACTGAATTGAACCAGAATGAAGTGGACTAAAGTGGATTAAATGGACTGAAATCTGAATTGAACTCTGAGCTGACCTGCACTTCAATTCAATACTCAATTAGACCAATCTACTTACATTGAACAGATCTAGCACCAGCTTAACTGATATCAACTTAACTGAACTGATCTGGTCTGAATGGAACAGAACTGGATAGTCTAGTTTGGAACGGATAGAAAAGGCCTAGACTTATCTCCACTCAATTGATGATATTAACACAACTGGACTGAACCTCCTCAACTGGACTGACCTTGATAAACTCAAATCAAGCAGACTGATCTCAACCCAACTGGACTGACCTCAACTCCACCGGTCTTATTTCAAATCAGTTCAACCAAACTAATTTCAACTCAACTCAGCAGGATGGTCTTGAGTCAACTCAGCCAGCCTGATTTTAGCTGAACTCCACTGAACTCAACTCAACCAGACAAATGTTGACACAAATAAGTCCTTACATCTGCTGGACTTATTTAAATTAACTCAACCAGATGGATCTCAGAACTGGAAAGTTCTTAGCAAAGATTTTGACATGACTGATATGAAAAAGAATTCAGTGGTGTGAACTGAAATTAACTGAACTGAAATAAACTTGTCTCACAGAATCATTCTGACACTGGACTTGCCTCCAGACATTGGGGTCATTGAGATTTAAAGCCTGACACAGCCTATGACTGATGGACAACTATCTTTCGTTAGCTCATGACACACACACTGAAACAGAATATATAAATATTAAATGATCTTATTAGTAACAATGAAATAGACATGCACAAAATGAACATTTGGCATGAGATGTATGCATATTAAAAAGATATTATTAGAAAATGGTCAGTGAAAACACACACACACACACACACACACACACACACACAACTTGGGAGGACAGATAAATAATAACTACAGAGAAAGCAAGAATAAATGCCCTTTTGTAAATGTCAGAGATACACAATTTTATCTTTCTCTTACTCCCACACACATACATTTTCATACTAATTGGTCATTCAGATAATGATTTCATAATAATCTGTAATTTAAATATAAATATATATTTGTTTGTTTATTGCTAATGGGTGTTTAAAACTGGCTTTATTAAACTGACCACAGATGTGAATGTCTGGGTACATGTGTAAAACTGTCCACAGGTGTGTGTATGTCTCAGTATGAAGCATATGTTCAGGATTTGGGTCACTCAGGAAATGGCTAACAATTTGAAAAATAACAGGTTACGTGGGGGGACATTTTTTTAAAAGGGCAATTGCTGGCAGGATTGGTGTTAATACTGCTTTAAAAGACATGACCCAGAAACAGACACCAGCAGCAGGCCAAGATACTGTTTCTGGAAATCTGATATCAGCTACACATTATCAACTACATTTCTACACTTCTGGGAATGCTTTTTATTAGACATGAATTTTATTTGATGGCATTCAACCAGAAGAACGTCAGTGAAGTCAAGAACTCATACCAGTGCAACCCAAAGTAACACACCACCACTACATCAGTGTTACTGCAGCACAGAGAATGATACACGGGGGGAGGAAGGTCCTGCTTTGAGAATTCCTCCATGCACACAAGAATGAAAAATATTTGAAAATTTGCCTAAACCTTGACGTCAAAAGCCTCAAGAACATTTTAACATGTGTATTGCATGACTTATGAACTATACAAGTTGGAGGCGACATGTTGAAAATACAACACATTGGGTATTTGCACATTTTAATAATTATATAATAACAGTGATTAAAGAATAACAGTGATTTAGCCCTTATCCCATAAAAACTCAACTTAATCTACGGCATGGCTCGGCGCTTTTCTCCCACAGGGAACCCAACATGACTCAAGACAATCTCAGAAAAAGAGAGAGAGAGAGAGAGAGAGAGAAAGAGAGAGAGAAATCTTGACTGCTCCAGGCTCTTCTATATTAATGCTTATTATAGATAATTCAGTAGCACCGGCGGGGATGAAGCCATTTTTAAAAACATCCATCTGTCACATTAAACCGCTCCATGTTCAATCTTCAGCTCACAACAACTGTAAAACATGAGCTGTGGTTCTTAAGAGCTGAAGCTTCTCAAAGACGTAACCCTCCTGGGAATATCTGTAGGAGTTTCAAGTCAATGTCAATCTTAACTCATTTCTCTCCTGTACCGTGAAGCAGACTGCATACCCATAAGGATGTACGTTAGACTTTAGAATGAATTCTGACTATTACCGATACAGGTTTCAGGAATACTTCAGACAAACAGATAGTATACACTCCATGGTAAAACATTGATCTGTGGAATTGGATGCTCCGGAGCTGCCAGTCAATGTCTATTATAAACAAGAACTCGTTTATTTTTCAGTATATTATGGAGGCAACCAGTCCAGAACTCTGACATGCATTGGTGTACAATTGGTATAATCCCCAAATAAAAGCATGAATCCAAATGAAATACTCAGTACCAAATATCATCTAGGAATATGCACTAGACTCCAGAGCAGTGAAGCTGTGTTCCCTAAAGTGATGCAGCTAAATTTGATAACTACCAGGGAACAATGTGCTTCTTAATGCAGTGCTGTCTGAGGGCTAAATGGCCACCAGTGTCCAGTGGTAGTTTTTGAGAGAGAGAGAGAGAGCGAGAGAGAGAGAGAGAGAGAGATGAAGAAGGGAACAGAAAAAACAAAGACAAGGTAAAAAGAGAGGCAAAGAAAACAGGAATGTGAGAGAGACAAAGATAAAGATAGGATGATAAAAGAGAAAGAAACACAAAGATAAAGCAAAAGAGATGGGTGACAATAGACAACAAAAGACAGTAAAAAAAAACAAGTGAAAATTTAAAAATAGGGGGTTAAAAAGTTAAAAATTAAAAACAGAGAGGGGAAACAGGTATATGTCTATAGAGAGAGAGAGAAAGAGAGAATAGTGTGAAAAAAATGTGAGAAGGGGCCAACTACTCAGAATGAGATAGCGAGAGAGAAAGTAAACCGGGAGGCAGAGCAAGAAAAGAGTGCAAAAAAAGAGAAAAATATAAAAGTTTAATTAAAGTGATAATGTGTGAGCAGGGCTGTAGATAATCTGTGGTCTTGAGGGGGTCTCGGTGTTCGATACTGAATACTCTGGAGGCTGATTTCAGCTTTACAGAGGAATCCTGTGAACTCTGGCACAGAGCATGAAATCTAAAATATGAGTGGGATGTTGTGATTGATGGGCCACTGTATGGATGGGGAATGAAAAGATCAATCAATGAGATTATTTATTTACAGAACAGGTACTCACACACACACACACACACACACACACACACACACTTGCATTTGTCATTTCTAACAGCACCATTTTATCTTATCTATACTAAGAATAATGGGACTGGATTGGGTATTGATACTCCCGTTTTCATCCATTCAAGTGATATACATTATCCAAGCAGTTTAGCCCCAGCCCATTCAGAGTGAAGATATGAGTGTCTCAGCTCAGACCTCTTTCTGAATGAGGCATAGCACAGAGCAGTTAACTGCAATAAACAACAAGAACTGTTTAAATTGTTAAATTCATGTTTCAGAAATAGGAAACGTAGGAGTTCTGCAGAGATGACGCAAAAAGTGAAGGAAAACCACAAAGGGACAGAATGAAAACATGAAAAGGACAGACATTTAAAGACTTGTCAGTAGCTTTGGAAAGGCTCTAAAGCAACAGATAAGACGTTTTTAATGTGACTCTGTGAACTGTGGACACTGGAGAGAAGCAGACAATCGAGTCTGAAATAGTTTTACCTGGAGATATACAAAACAGTACAGCGCAGAGCACAAGCTGCTTGTCTAAATATGTATGAGGCTTTTATGGAAATCGGTTTTGCCTCCATTTATTACAACGCTGTAAAAATACACACACATACACACACATTCATACACAAACTCACATACTCGATTAGTTGCTAGCATGCTATAGGACTGCTGCCTCTGATTTATGATCCAGCATTCTCTGGTTTGATTTATACCAGGTGATAACATTGAGCTACATGCATGCTAATTACTCTGTGTGTGTGTGTGTGTGTGTGTGTGTGTGTGTGTGTGTGTGTGTGTGTGTGTGTGTGTGAGTGAGTGAGAGAGAGAGAGAGAGAGAGAGAGAGAGAGAGAGAGAGAGAGAGAGAGAGAGAGAGAGAGAGAGAGAGTCAGGCTGCCTGATATATGCCTAATAACTATGCTAAGCAGCATGAAAAAAAACCTTGTGTGACTATTTAACACTTGTAATTTTGCTATACATTTAAATCTAATGCAATAACTCACAAAAAATGTATGGTCCCCTATGTGACAAAGTCAGTCTATTGCTACATATGAGCCTAAAGTCAAAATCCATAATGCCAAGTATCAGTGGTACATAGCTCATATAATGGGGAAAAAGCATGAACTATAACATTAAAAATTTCTGCATAAGTTTAATGATGAAGACATGTGAGGTGCCATCCCATAAAGAAAACTAGCCTGAACCGCAGTTGCTATAAGAAAAAGCAGACATCCTGCTCTTTGTGTTATCAAGCTAAGATCCAGGTCTAAT